>NC_058114.1:29828552-30139052 GCF_914725855.1 Thunnus albacares | reverse complement strand
AAATTTTCCAATGCCTCTGCAGTTTTGGTGCTGTCTTTCTTCAGGGAAGTTGCAAATCAGCAGAACTAAAACATTTTCAGTACAAAGAGCACACTTGGCTTCTTGATGAGGCACATTAAAAGGCCAAAGTAAAGGTGGAAAGTGGAATGGTCCTTTGAAAGTGGAGCAATCATACCACAAATATCAGAACAGAATGAAAATAAAATAGTACCTACCAATTTGATCATTAAAAGGGTGAAACAACTTTTTTCTTTTCTTCTTCCTGTCACACAAGGAGGGGCAACCAAAAGTAGGTGAGATATTGGAGATACTGGATTATTGGCTTATCCTGGAGCTTCTTCACTGCGCTGACAGGTAACACAATCACTGCAAAATGAAGCTGCTACAAAGCCGGTCCTATCCATCATCTGACTCCAGTGAGGGTTACATCAATGTGGGTCAACAAATATGGCCTGACCTGATTGTGGATGTAACATCACACCTGGGGAAACGGAGAAAGGAGAGAAAGGGCTACTTGGAGAAGAGGGGATTATTGCATAACAGACTGGCTATGGCTCTGGGGCAGAGCGACACCTTCACTGAGAAATTAGAGCAAACAAGAGTGTTTATGTGCTCCTGACCTGATACTAGAGATACTCATCCACTTGTTTGAACTACCTGTGATTTCGACAAAGAAATGACAATTAGTTAACAACAGGCCTAGTTAATGACTGCTTGCACTAATGAATGTAAATAAGGTCAAAGTGGTTTTGGCAAGGTATCTCTTACTACCCTCAAAATACAGACTGTATGTCATGAAAACAGCAGAAACTATGTCATATTTGACAGTTACTTGTTATTTAATGTTGGATGCTTATGTTTCTTGACCATAGCCAAAAGACCAAACATACACACACACACACAAACATTTCAAAAACAAAGACATATGTATTTAAAAGCAAGTGGTATGTTGAGTATCAAGTTTTTCCCATGTGAACACTTACAGGAAGCCATGCCTCAGGGGCTGTACACATTAGTCGTGTAGTTAATGTGGCCAGGAACAAAAAGATGAAACTGGCTGTGTCAGATTCTTTGTCACCATTTCACCTCAATCAAATGTGATACACAGTGCTCTATGTGCCAAGAAATTCCATTTTAGCATTAATTGATTAGCCTTTTGGTAATAGTGTAATAAGCTGTAAACACAACATTAAAGGGTGGGTTCACAGTGTTTCAAGTCTGTCTTAAAACAATAGTCAGCTGCACAAATGGACATTGAAATAGTTTTTTTTTTTGCCCCTAATCATTCCTCCTGTTCATACTGACCTTTAGAGGATCCCTTCATAATGCACTTACAATGTAAGTGATGGGGGACAAAATCCACATCCCTCCTGTGCAAAAATGTATTTAAAAGTTTATCTGAAGCAAATATGAATCTTCAGCCATCCAAATGAGTGAAATCAAGTAGATATCTTTCAACATTAGTCTTTTTAGTGCTTTAGTTGCTAATTTTGTCAGTCTGTGGTATGGTACTGGACAGGTAGCATATATCAAGTTTATCTGAGCTTTTTCTGCTGAAAAATATTGAGAGTGGTGAGAGTGAACCAAACAGTAATGTTAACAGCTGTAAGACCAAAACATTGAGCTGAAAGATGCTAAAATGCTTTGTAGAACTGAGGGGAACTGCAGGGTTGGATGATAATGCTTTGTGTGTTCATCACTACAAACAATCTCTTTCACATTATATGTAGTAATTTGACCCATTGTTTATATAAAAATATTGATTAATGCAGTTTTAATTCATATGTTATCATTTTTGCTTAAAGATGTCCAAAAATCTTGTTATTTCACATCCAAACTAATCAGTGACTACATTCAAAACCCTCTTCATCACCAAATAGGTTTGAATGAAACTCATCACATATTTTGGCTTAGCAACCGAGACTGTCAAAGTATCTGATTTCCATGTAAGAGTTAGTTCTTCTTTCTAACTTTACATTAGTTAAATAAATCATAAGAATGACTTGTTTTCTATATGTTTATTTGCATTTACCACAAACAGGTAAAGGCAGTGTGACACAAGTTGTTACCTAAACTTACAATGTGTGAGAAACCACAGACACTGTCACTGTTTTCTAACAAAAACACAAATTTACAGGTAAAAAGCAACCAAATACATCCATAACTAAAACAACACATTCAGTTTTAAGTCAAAGGGTTGAATTAATGTCGGAAAACACAAGTTTAAAGATGAGGTTTGACTGAATTGGTACAGTCCTGTAAAGTACATTAAACAGTTACAAGCTAGCACATACTGCGGTACACAGACATACAGTGTTTTACAATATTTAACGACATAAGGGAGATATAGTGATGCAATGTTTTACTGAACGTGAGTCATTTTGAAATAGGAAGTCATACACAAAGTTAATATCCAATAGTAAGATACACTCCCTTCAACTAAAGGGCCTTCATTCTTCACAGTATTAGACAACAGCACTTGTGACTAAAAGGTAGTCAAGAGGTTGAAGCAGGATCACTTCATTAAGGCCCTGGCTGGTAAAATTGCAAAATTAGTTGCTTATGTTTTCCATGAGCACCAACACACAAATGACACACAGTCACAGCTATACACCGCCCGTCCTAATAAACATACTACAACATAATAAAATCAAAGTAAGGTTTAGAGCAACTGTAAACGTGGAATGTTTCAAACTCAAGAGTATAACAGTCATCTGGTGTTTACACGTTTAAAAGTGCCTGAATAACACAGTAATAAGCCTCAGCTCTGCAGACAGAACAAGAGAAACTGATGGGAAAAAATATAAACTTTTGTAGTGTTGTGAAGTGTAAAAGTGACATTAAATAGGTAGATCTGATATGATGGCACACACTGGTCTTGAATCTTTTTTTTTCAGCATGATGGCATCATTGTGAAATATTTAAATGAACCTTGTACAGTCATCTCAAAAGTTCATATTCATACTTTTATGTACTCTATGTGTTGTACATTCTTTTGTAAAGTAAATGGATGGCAAAATGAGTAAAAAATTCAGACTTTCTTGTCAGGACAATTAACTCATCTGATATTAAACTTCACAATATAGACGTATTCTTCAAACAGTCAGCTTGATTTAACACATTTAATAGTTTTGCTTTGGATGCCAATAAAGTAAGAATCGAAAGTTATATAACAGGGGCACATTTCTGGAATGCAGCTATCTAGGATTGTGAAGGAAAGTTTCAGAAAACAAAAATGCGGTGTCAACCCGTCCCAAAATCCTGGGTCTACACTGAAATTGTACTACACTATAACCTAACACTGTCAAAAGAAATGAATATCCTAAAAATAAAAATCCAATCAATGTTTTAAGTGAATTGTGTGTCACTGGAAAGATTAAATTATACTTGAAGGGACATTTTGAACCAATTTCCTGACCATAAAAAGGTGAATTGTTTGCACTTTGTGTGCTCGTAAAACATTTTAAGAGCCAATTTCTAAAGACTATTATTGCTGACTGTGACTAGATGACATGATGTAATGCAGGAGCTGTGCATTACTGGCAATGGACCCCTGCCCTATCTGTCTGTCCTCCTGTGGTAGAAAGCACAGTTTACCCGTCCAACGACAGGATATTGTTATCTCGGGTGTACATTATCAGTAGCACACAAACTGCAACAACTGTTTCCTCAAGCAAGGCTGATGAAAGTAAGAGGTGAAAGCTGAAAGCCTGAGTCTGATTGGACCAGCATGATTGAGGGGGCTTGTTTATGCACGCTGTGATAATTAGAGAGTTGGGAAACTCTCCCATCCACGGCACAGCTTCTTTCAGTTGATGTCTTCTAGATCTCGTCAGATAACAGCACAGAGAAACAAAAGTCACTTCTGAACCTTTATACGAACGTTTAATCATCTTTGTTTGAGCTAAAGCTTTGATCCAAGGCCACAGCCGCTGACTTCTGCACGTTCTTTGGTGTAACTGCTATCTGACTGAAAGGCAGAGGGTAATAAAATCTTTTTCAAACTGCAGCAGGCATTTGTGAAAGTAAGAGGGGTATGAGGCCTTAAGGCAAGTTGTGAACAGTATGACTATCAGCTTTTTTCCCACATAAAAACCAGAATGAAAAGCAGCAGGTGTTCAGGTGTTCTCCTACAAAACAGTGCAAGGCTTCTTGTCCTTGAAAGGGTTTTCTGAAGCAGGGACACCCATGAGCAGCGGGTCGTTCTTGGCATGTTCTCCACAGTACCGCATCAAGTCTGATGACGCCTTGGACACCTGCAAAGAAATCAGTGCACACACTGATCCACCTTGACATACATGTGACAGAAGTAGGCCACTCTGGCTGGTGTGAATGACTATAAATGCGAACGCACCTTTATTCTCTCAATGCTGGCCTCTATCCTCAGCTGCTGCACCGTCCGCCTGGCCTGAGCTATGCTCTGCATTTTTGATGACATTGTAGTCTGCAGACAGCTGTGCTCAAACCTGTGTTAGGAAAAATAATAACACACTGACTGTATATACGTTAATTAGTGTAGAGATGCAGTTGGCATTTGCAAAAAGGAAAACAACAAAGCCACAGTGTAATGAATTTATTCAAATGCTTCCTGGCGACATGATGTTCCTATGGGATTAAGAAGTAACATAAAGGTCAGGCTGCTGCTAAAAATACTGCAGAGGCTATTACTGCCTTTACACCAAGTCAACACAAGCATTTTATCCAATCAGAAATCAAGTTGACTTAGATTTGATGTTGTAATTGGCATTATATCAGGAAAGTTATTTAATAAGGACAGTCTCGTTGAGATTGATTTTTCATCTAGCATAGAACATGCACGTGCATGGACTTGAATCCAGTTCTGCAAAGGTTAATGGTACATATAGGATGTCTCATAATTGGATTGTATACTGGAGACTGATAGTCTTTAATTCTAGACAGAACACCTAGTTTCATCTTTTGAGCTATGCTAGCAGCATGGCTCTATGGGTGGAAATGTAGGTCAGTCCACCACTTTGGTCAAGACGAAAATATCTCTCTGTTGGATGGATTGAAATTAAATTTTGTTCAGACATTCATGGGAACCAGTGGTTGAAGCCTGACTCTCCTGATTTTACCCTCCAGTGGCACCACGAGGTTGACATTTTTTTGTTTTTAGTGAAATGTCTGGACAACAATTCGCTGGATTGCTATTAAAATTTGGTACAAATATTCATGGTGCCCAGAGGATGAATCCTAATGACTTTGATGATCCCCTGACTTTTCATCTATTGCCACCGGCGGGTCAAAAGTTATTTTGACTTATCTTGTGAAACATCTCAACATCTACAAGGTGGATTGGCATCAAATTTTGTGCAGACATTCATGGTTACTAGACAATGTACGCTACAGACTTTTGTGACTTTTCCTCTAGTGCCACCATGAGGTTGACCATTGATTTTCTGAGTGTAATGTCTCAAAACTGTTGAATTGCCATTAAATTCTATACATTCCTGTCCCCCACAGGATGAAATGTATTAACTTTAGTAATGCCCTGAGTTTTCCTCTATTGCCATTATTTCAATTTGTCCAATGTATGACCAAATACCTGCAAAAGTGATAACATTCTCATCAGTCTCTGCTGTACTTTGTTTGTTTAGTGCACATTTGCAAGTGTTATTATGTTAACAAGCCAAACTAAGATGGTGAACATGTTGGAAATTACACCTCATAAATATATGCATGATAACATTGCAATTGTGAGCATGTTAGTATACTGATAACAAACATAATGGTGGTGCTAGATAAATAGTCCAGGGATTATCAAAATCATTAGGATATATTATCTGGGAAAAGTAAATGTATATCTAAAATTTCATGACAATCCATTTAATCCTTCAATAATCCATCTAATCTATCTGTCAGATATTGCCATACTTAGAACCAGGCTACTAGCAGGCTACTAAAATTAGACATTGTAGATTATAAATAAATTGATCAAAACTGCATCCTATGTTGCAGCACTTAGTTAATGCATGAACAGCTTTGCACAATATGGCATTATTTATAAGAAGTGAAGCTACTGAGATATTACTGCACAATGTCTAGTGTCAATAGCTGTGCAACTTCCCAGAAGTGACAGTTGACTTAATCTGGAATTGACCCAATGTGCGTAGATGCTGTGGCCCAACCTAACGGACTCCTGTTTCACAATTCCCACTTCCAGGATACAACGGGTTGCTTTTACGGCTCATTACGTCACTCCCTGATATACTTGAAGGGGAGGCTGCACAGTTGTAATTTTCTACCTTTCACTCCAGCCAACTGTGGTGCAGAGCTCAAAGGGGAAGCTGAAACTTTTGGGCCAAAGCCTTCTGTTTCTCTTCTGTTTTCTGCACAAACATCATGTCATAGGAGTATGAGAAAAAAGGAAATTTCTATTGTCAGAACATCATGTGTAGAGCACAGTACCAGTATGCTCATGTGCAATAAATGAGAATTTCTGTGTACCCAACAATTGTTCAGCACAAACTTGAAGCTCTTGTTCCTGGAACAATTGAGCAAAACACTGCAGAAAGTGGCTCAGTGGGACAGACAGAAATGATCTTTGACATGTGGTGTGGTAAATGTTTGCTCTGTGCTTTGGTGCAGGATATTACGGAGGTGGGGGGCCCTGCTGAAACGGAAGGGAGATGAAACACGGACAACTACAGAACCGACTACAGAAAGGAGACAAGACCATGCATCCCTCTAATCCCCCCACCCACTCCTTTCCGCTTCCTCCACAGGAAGCTGTATCGCCAGTTAGCCTCTAAAGTATAAATGATTAAATATGGGGTGGAGGCTTTAAAAATAGAAGCCTCTACACACGGGCCAGTAACCAAGGAAACAGAAAGCGCAGCTGCTGAGTGACTTAGGAAACTGATTTTTTGCATTCAGGTAGCTTTCCCAAAGACAGCATGATGACATTAAAACCACAAGCAGAAGCAGTATTACACTTTTTTTACTGTCAGGCTAATCTACACAATGTGCTTTCGTAGTTTTTGGTGTCTTGACCCTTTGCAGTCATTGTTAACAGGAACTTAAAACACTTCATGTTGTGGCTCTCTTGTCAACACAGCTGCAGTTTTCAAGTACTCAGCTGCACTGGCCAAGCATGAACAGACCCAGGAAAAAGGAGAGCTGCGTCACAGGAGGGCTGGTCCCTACCCCCCCGACGCCTGCAGGCTCGCTATGTGACGCCAGCATTTACTATTGAGAGAGTACTATAGGTTTGGAAGGAGGCTCTAGAGATGCAATAGGTTGTAAAGGATGTTAACAAGGCTTAGTGTTTTATGGTTTACTGCACCATTATTGTGTCTCCAGTTGTGCTTGTGCCTTGAAAGTGGCACTAACCTCACAGCACTCGCTCATCGCTGGTACATGCTTTCCTTTTATGTTTTGAAAGATACAACAATGCAAGGTCACAGTTACACTCGTCATTAGAGATGTAATCCTCAAGATACAATTTCATTAAGATGAATGACTCAGCGTTAGCACTTCTTTTGCACTCTTCTTCTGCATCCTGTCACATTGTTTGCTTATACTGTATTGT
This sequence comes from Thunnus albacares, assembly GCF_914725855.1. Classification (NCBI taxonomy): domain Eukaryota; kingdom Metazoa; phylum Chordata; class Actinopteri; order Scombriformes; family Scombridae; genus Thunnus; species Thunnus albacares. Next base: position 30,131,500 of record NC_058114.1, on the reverse strand, counting down.
TGCATTGCATTTATTCCAAAAAGAAATTAATAAAAGTTAATGTTTAGTGCACCTATGTGTTTTGATAGGTGGTTAGAGCAGAAGGCTGTGTGCAACTGTAACCTAACACTGATTTTAAGTTGTCATATATACACTATACACACATATAGGTACGAATATGTTGCAACTTTTACTTGGATTAATGTAAGAAAGGCAGTGAGACAGACAGATAAGTTAAAAAGGGACTCCATAAAAATATAGCTGCTGCAGCATATTCCACCAGCAGTCACAGAGGTGGGGACTGTGGAGACTCTTCCCCTCAGGCCAGAGGTGCCAGATGTGGCACAATGTCTGCAGTAGTCAGTCTGGCTGGGGTGAACAAGTTTAGAACACACACTTGCAGCAGGACTGGTTCGTCCCCCTGGTGTGGGCAAACACAGACTCTGCTGTGCAGCTCTTCTCAAGGAGCAGTCTGATCCAGTGAGGTCTCAAGCCTCAAATGAGGTGAATTTCAAATAATCCTCTCTCTCTGGGCAGAGTGGTGGCCAGCTTTACAGTAACCCTGCTGGTTCTGAGGGATTAAGACATTCTTACACACTACATCTAGATTTAATGTGTGTTACCAGTGTTGACTTCTCTATTACGCTGTCATTATTTATAGATATACACATACAGATTCTAACTTTTCTATGGATATCTATGTTATCTAATAAAATATTACAAATTAAAGGAATAGTTCAATATTTTTGGAACTGCTTTCTTGCTGAGATTTAAATGAGGGGATTGACACCACTCTCATGTCTGTACGCTAAATTTGAAGCTACAGACATTCGTTTCTTAGCTTAGCTTAGCTTAGCTTAGCATTAAGACTTGAAGCAGCTTGGCTCTGTCTAAAGGTAAGTCTGCATACCAGCAGCTCTAAAGTTCACTGATTAACACATAATATGTTTTGTTTATTCTTTACCAAACCCCAAGTGTTATATTTTAAGCTATTGCCTAACTGCTGTATAATTTTATTTTTATATTTATGTTGAATCAAGACCTTGGTCACTTAATGCATGAGTGAAAAGAGTCCTCATTCCAGTAAAACAAACACAAACAAGCTGAAAAAGTTGTCACTGCAGGGTGTGTAATTCTTCATAGGTGGACTTAGCCTTTAAAATCCTTCCAGCCAAAAGAATGTCTGCAATGCCTTCAGCTGTCTGCATCAAGCATGTGTACTGATGTGTGGTGAATGTAAACATGTGGCACACTGAAAGCATTGATAAAAATATATTTGAAGTCTTACAGCAGAGCCATTTCTTTGATGTGGCGGTGGGGCTTTGCACAGGTGGGCTCCAACAGTGCCAACAGAGAGGTTCTGCAGAGTTTATGACAGCAAGTTTTGCCCTGTGGTGTGTAATTCAACACACTACTTAGATCTGCTGCCTGAACAAATACACTAATAACTCACTTACATTGGATTAAAGTTAACAGTCAAGAGGACTTTATGTGCATGTGTGTGCTGAACGAAGGGACAATCGTCATCTAGATTGTACATCTGATATTGCAAAGGTTTCACAATATGGCAAAAGTCATATATTAAGTAATCAAACTGTTGTGGATGTGATGCACTCTGTTCCATTGCTAAGCATTACATCAACATCACAATCTTACATCATTACCAAGGTTTCCACAGTGATTCTTTAAATGATCAATATATCTGACAGTAATCTTTATAAGCCTTGAATCCATGAAATGTCTGAAAATAGTGAAAAAATGTCTTCATAATTATCAGTTGTCTACAATATTTCTTCATTTGGAATTTTTAGTTCTCAGAAATCTTCATCAGCGGGTGGAGTTTGTTCAGTTGTCATCAATCGACTTAAGTATTATAATCAATTAATTAACTGATTGATCAACCAATCACTTCAGCACTAGCCATTACACTTACAACATTAAGAGTAATACAAGACAAGTAGAGTGGGAAAATAAAATCAATCAGCAACAGTTTTTAAGCAAAAGTGCAAATTATACATTTCCTGGTTCCTGGTATAATATTCTCAAATATGAAGCTTTGCTGCATTTTCTGTTTTATAGAATTCTAAATTGGATATTTTTCAGTTTTGTGTTGTTTCATCAGACAAAACCAGACATTTCAAGATGTCACATTTGGCTCTGGGAACTATTTTTTGACATTTAAATGATAACAGGCATTTTCTCAAGTATGATTTAGCATCCCCATATGTACAATGAAACATTTCATCATTCTATAATCAGTCCCCCTGTCCATACTGGCTGTTAAGGGATCCCTTTCTCACATGCTTCCTGTGTGAAAGACAGAGGACAAAATCCACAGGCATGTGAAAATGTTTTCTAAAGCTCCCATTTGATTTGTTTATGAAGCCTCATATTGGCTTTGGCTTAAGTTTAGAATTCATTTTTGCACAGAACAAAGATTGTGGATGTGATGTGACAGTAAAAGTAATTCTAAGTTGCAGACTTGGATGTTAAATGTTATAAACTATGAACCGGTTTCCTCAGTTATCTCACTAACAATGAAAACAGAAACTTCAATAACTCATTGCATTCATTGTATTATTAGTAAAAGACGATATAAACAAACCAAGGTGCATTTTGTTCACTGGTGTAATTCAGTGACTGATAAACAGAAGGCAGGCTGAGCGCTGCAGCCTAAACGATTAGTTATCAGCTGTCCACTTCCAAAAATGCAGGGCCACGGGACACTGAGCAGCTCCATTATCTGTCCGGTACACCACTAAACTGCCTGGCAACAACACCGGCAGGCTCTGCATCTGCTCCTGGGCCGGGATCTGTGGCTGCCTCTACAATAAGCTCTGAGGCTTAGGCACATTTGAGAGGCACGGTGACAATGCAGACATGCTATCAGTATTGTGCCACACTCACAACTGCTATTTGGGCATTGTGTGGGACAGAGGCACCAGGACAGAAGTCCAGAGCTTTTACAAGTTTAACTGCGCCCTCATGAGCGTTAATCTCAGACAGCCTGATGCTATCTGGGAGCCAGACTGTCCAGTGAGGCGTGCAGAGGAAAGAGACAGGCCTCCCAAAGAGAAACAAACACACAATGTCTCCTCTAAGTTTTGGTGGAGACAAACTGCATGACTAACATAGTAACACTCCAATCTGTACAGGAACATCATCGATCACAAGCTTTGATGGTGACAGATTCTTAAATACGTTGTGGGTGGCTGTCCAAAAAGCTTTGAAGACCTGATGTGTGCCGACATAAAAAACTAAGGGAGAAGGCGTTGGTGTTTGTGCTGCAGACTAAAACAGGAGATGAAGGTTCCAAACAGCTGAGTCACAGGCTGTGAGCGTCTCTCTGCGTCCACCGTACACCATTCCCCTGAGCTGTGTGGCAGCGTGCAAACACCTTTGCCGAGGGTGAGGTCACCTGTAGGACAACAGATTCTCACTCCAGTTTCCCTCATTCTGCCCTTTTCCTCCCACCTGGGCCCCACGTGCAGAAAAACAGGTTCCTCTTAGTGTGTGTGTGTGTGTGTGTGTGTGTCCTGTCGCACAGCCTGCAGACAGTCACAGACGTTTAAAAAGTTCAAAGCTTTGAGTAATGTGCGTCTGATTTCCTGAGAAATAACTTCATGTACAGCCCTTCATATACACCCTGCAGAGAGGTAGAGTGAATAACATCCATGGATTAGGGCTCTCTTTGAAGTTTTGGCGACTCTCCTTTCATGCGTTTGGAAGTCAATAGTGGAAGACAAGCGGCCAAAAAGCCCCGAACCAGGTGCTGCTCTCCTCTTCTACATATCATCATGCATGTGCTGCTTTGATTGTTTTCCAAACAAAATGTAGTCATTTGTAATGAGAATAGATTGCTTTGATTTGACATACACACACACACATGCATATGCACACACAAACACACATACAGAAGTGAAAGACTGGCACATAGAAAATGCTCCAACATGTCTGGAGCTAAATCTGGACGGCCAGATGCAACGCAATGTGCCACCAGCTGCTTCTATTAATACAGAAATGCTGTCATACAGATGAATGTGGGTGGGGGTTATCATGCAAACCTGTTGCATGCACAACAGGGACAAACTGTTCTCCACAGAAGAGCTGTTTGGATTGATGTTTTGCATACACAAGCAATCCTCTTTAAGAATTGTTCCTTGATGTGTTTTTTTGTAAAGACTGACGGGGGAAATCTGTATTTATTGTATATTTCCTTGTGTTGCTATTGTGGATTTTCAAGGGAATTTCTTGGTTCAATTTATTGTTATGCCAGATGTGTCTTGTTGACGAGTCAGTCTCATGCCTGAAGTATGTATTACCACCACCTGCATGTGCTCTACAGTAACACAATGAGCATGCCGAGGGAGGACTCAGCCCCAAACATCCATGTATTAAATCATATTTTCTGCATAAGTCATGGTGTGCAGAACATGGGTCACTAGTATCTACTTTTGGTTCCTTACAGTAAATAGACACAAATAATACATCATCCCCAATGCATACTGTCCACTTCCAATGTTGGTTCACACTCTGTGCAGAGGGGTTGCAAGAACACAAATCAGGGAGTCCATTTATGAAGGAATTAATAGTGGATTGTTTCATAATCTGGATTCTTAGATGAAAGAATGCTAACTGCCGGTTAATACCTATTTTTAAAGGTTAAGTCTTGCAACCTTAAGTTATTTAAAGGAAGTTGTTTATGTTCTAACATAAATTTATAAAGACCTGAGACTACTCCTTTGGCAGATTGCTTCAGGATTTCCATCCATCCACCCATAAGCATGTACAGCAGTGTGTAATTGAAAGAAAATTAAGATAAAAAAAGGGAGAATTGGGAAGACTAAAATTATATTTAAGGTCTTTGAACGTAAGCAGACCATATTGTCCCACAATAACTTTCAAAGTAAGGACACCCCTTCTACTCCTCTCATTAAAAGTGGGCGGCCAACCACAAGACAGTCGTAGTTATTAAATATTGGAGTATCTAAGCGCCATTTACTGTTGCTTTTAAGTTACTGGCATACAAACCGCCATACTATAAGATAGTTATTAATAATGGTAATGGGCCCAAACCTAACTGGCTAATTTCAAGGGAGGTTGATTTACAGATTTTTCAAAATCTCTCAACTAGCATAACAAAAAATACAGTTTGAGACGGGGGGGGGGGGGGGGGAGTCTGCAGAGTTATTTCTGTCTTTTTCCAGACTGTATTATCTTCACTAAGATATTGAAACACCTAATAACTCTGCTGTCATCACCACACATCCTGTGAAGACAAGAAATTGTCTCGGCTTCAGTGGAATGGCACACACAGCTCCAAGAAGGAGCCCTCAGGGCACGGCTGAGTGTAGCAGTTAATGAACCCTTAGTCAACCCTGTCTGCTCCCTGATCCGTCACTGGGTGAGCCGTCACGCTGCCTGTCTTTGCCTTATCTTGCTGTACACAGTCACTCAAAGACAATAGAGACACAACAAGTGGCTCCAGTAGCAGAGAGCTTAAGAGCTGCTTTTGTGTTTTGGTGTCAGGAGGTTAAAAAAAAAAAACTGCAAATTTGATGGATACAGTACAGTATCCCACAACAGTGAATTTGTGGATCTGCATGTGTGCCTGTGAATGCTGTGTGCAAGGTGGGCCTGGCTGCTATTTCCTGCTGAGTGGGAGACATAAAAGCAGTGAGATTTTTATGCTGTTGATATCAATGCACAAATGCACCAAGCTGTCTCCACCCTATCATGGGAGAAAAACTCCCACCACCACCAACAACAAAAAAAACCCCTGCTCTCAGCAGTTGACTGCATTCGTTGAAATCCCCCGAGGAGGGAAAAGTGAGCAGGATGAAAAAAAGAAAAAAAAAAACTCGAGCCCACTCTCTCCCACCAATACTTCCTGGAGCCCGGGGCAGTCCTGGATCTGCACGGGTCTCCCCGACAACTGATCTTTGTCTAGACAGAAACCAATGCTCTGCTCACCGGATAGGAATTCAGTAAACCCACAGTCCCTCATTCTCACACCACCTTTAGCCTGCCGCTCTCACATGGCACCAAACAACCAAGTCACAGCTCTCATTGTTACAATAATCCAGCATTTCCCTCCAACCAAATGCACCACCCCGTCACTTTAGACAATAATAACAGTCAAAGTATCCCATTGTGAAAATTGGTACATTTTGCAGGGTGCTTTCTGTGCCCTTTTCACTTCTAACTATGTGGGAATGTAAAACAAGCTGCAGAAAATTCCTCTCATTCCACCACCAACACACACCAATCACGTTCTGCTCGCTTTCCATCAGGCTTTAAAACCAGTAATATGGGATGCAAACAGTGCAGTGTGAAGGGCACGGAGAACTGACATGTCAATCCGGAAGCCAACACACTTTTTTGACGTGGTCCGTTGCTTAAGGATAAACATCGGCAAATACCCGAACACACACACACACACACGCACATGCACACACTCCTTCCTGCCTTACCGTTACACATAAAGCTAGCTGACATTTTCGTGCCATTCCTTCAAGTGCTCTCACCTTTTCCCCACTTCCCCATACTCACATACCTCACTAACAGACACACACGTACTCACACACACACATACACACAGCCATAATTTCACATGTATGCAAAGGTTTCTTTGTGTTCTTTCATTTATTGATTCTGTCACGGAGGGAGGCTTTGTTCGGCATAATGCTGACTGCACAGTCTGTTGTGAAGTTTTCCTACAAATTCTACTACTGTTATATTAAAATAATTCCTCTGCACTGCTCTTACAATACTGTTGTCCATGAAAACATTTAGTACCATTTCATAGACTTAATTTTCAGAGGCAAAAAAGCTGCAACATAAAACATTACTTTTTATGCAGGGCTGTAGTCAAGAGTTTGGAAATACTAATGTCAGGGTCCAAAGTCCCCCCAATCCACCCCCCCCCCCCCCCCCCCTTTCAGAAAATTAGGACCAGACTACATCTAAAAGAAAGACTCAAATATGTTTTTAATAATTTGGACTTTTCACGTTCTGTGTTTTTTCTCTACATACAATGTGTCAATTATATTTTTCTGTAAATTAAATTTATCATCCCAAAAGGTCTAAATACTGTGTCAAAACCTTGTCATTCTGATGGGGAAATAGTAAATCCCGAATCTGTTTATGTTGTTAGCTTCAAAAAGTAGTCAAAATGTGAATATACTAAATCTAAAAATATTGGAATTACCCAATTAAATTTTTACCATGTGTCATTTTTTTAACTGTAGAACACGTCCAGGTTGCTAAAACCTAAATTCCCAGAAAAGAAATTCAGAGGACATGACCACAGTGTCCTCAAGCTGTGTTTTCATGTAGAAAATAGTCTAACCCAAATACTACAAATACAAAGAACCACAGTTGCAAATCTGTAACGACTGCATTGAGTGACGCATAGTGTTAGCTCAGGCACACCACTGAAATCCTGCTTGTATTAGTTGTTTGGCATCAGCTGTTTCATAATTGCTTCACAATCATTGACTCATTCATAGCTGCTTAGCTAGTGACATCCAGTCATGTAGGTGTGAAGTGCGGACATTATAATCTGGCACTACAATCATTCTGTTGACGCTCATGCTAATGGTGTTCAGTCCGTGCTTCCTGTTTTAAACGACCTTATTAAGGAGTAAATATTCCCGCTGTATCATCCACCCTGCTTCTGCTCACTGTCCACATTCTGAGACTTCATGGTCAGCTGGTTGTCAAACAGCTATTGGTTCAGATGCCAAGGCAGAAGCCAAGTTTTCCTTAGTTTTCTGTCAGGCTACATATGTATGCTGAGTATGCTGAGATCTAAGCCAAGTATCTGCTGCTGTACTGCTTGTGCTTATCGGCATTTATGGCTTCTGCATGCTTTGTTGTTGTGTTTGGCTGCCCAGTTTACTGTTTTGACTTCATGTGCAATCTGTCTATTTATTTGCATTGCTATTTATGAAAACATTAGGTTCACGCTCATGCTCATGGGCTGAATTGGTTTTGGGCATAATTTCCCCTGGCAGTTTGGAGTTGTTTTGGAGGATTCCCATTAGCACACATATGCTATTTTGCTAAGGACTAGAGAATACTTGGTCTATAGTGACGCCTTACTTGTTTATGTCATTATTGAATCTAATAGCTGAACTACTGTTCTTTGCTAATTTGGCTAGCTTTAAGGGTTTTGGCCTGCATCTAAAAGCAACATGAATTGCTATACATAGTCAAGTACATTTCAGTTGTACTTGTATCAAGATAAAATTAATATCTTGCTGTATTTTCATCTGATATTACATCTCAGATGACAAAATATATGAGTGTCTTATACGTGTTGTTTTGGGTGTTCTAATGCACTCCCTGAGGACATTATATCACAATCACTATGTTGATAAGCTCATGCCAACGCTGTTTGCTACTGCAGTTCCTCCTTGTGTGGTATTTCATATTGTTGATTTTAACTGAGATTAATGTTCATGTATGTTTATATGGGAGATTAGTTCTCCAAAAGAATCCTTGTTGTTGCACAAATTCTTTGAGAGCCTCCTAAAAGAGCAGAACCTTTCCCGCCAAAACCAGTCGCCAAAAATGGTCATTCACTGACGCAAGTGTCTCTAACTGAAACAGCATTGTTTATGTAAATTCTTAAAAGGTCAGTTAACCTAAATTATAACAAAACACACCTCCTCACTTACCACTAGTGGTATGTACTGTAGCCACGCTGACAGTTTCTATTTTTATGGTGGTTGAAGTGGTGGTTCAGAGACAAATATTAGTAAAAAACTGCAAAAACAAAAACATCTGCATGCCTAGATACCACGAAAGGTAAGTGAGAGAGTGTGTTTTTTAACCTTTGTAAATAAGTTCATCATACATCAAGGCAGCTGTAAACTGCTGCAAGAATATTTGAAGCATGCAAACACTGTTGACTGAATCAACTGAAAAGAGACACTGAATAAGCGGTCTTGTGGTTTTTGTAGTTAAAGAGCTTGATCTAATCAGCACATGCCCAGCACTGAGGGAAGGTGGTGGTAGGTGATAGGGACGCTTCTTCATGGCTGCCACCTGACTGCTTATCATGATGAACAAAAGACAGAGAGAGAGAGACAGAATAAAGGGAGGGCTGGGAAAAAAAACACAGCCTTCTGACCTCAGTAACAGGAATGACTCTCTCACCTCCCCCTTCTCCTTCCTGTGAACTTTGGAGCACCCCAGAGCTGAGTGAGCACTAAACTGCACATAATGAGCAGCCATGGGGGAGGCTGAGGGGAGGGCAATGGGCGTAGGAGCCGCTGGGGTGGACACCGTGTCCTAAGTGTCCTTTTAGGGAGGCTCCACAAGTGGTTGTAGCTTTTGTCTCATGACGTCTTCCTGATTGGAAACCACCTGATTATAACTCTGCAGTCCTAACACATTAGTAATCTGCCCTTTGGCCCTACGTGTTATTGCCAGAGAGTGTGCATATGCTGTGAGCTGAGAGATTAAGAGCAGCGAAACAGGTATTATTAACTGAGAAAGAATTCCAAACATCCACCTCACCCAGCTCTGCACAAGGTTCACTGCAGCCAAAGTGCACATTTTCAGAGGAAGCACATGGAAAAATTTCATGTACTTTCCTGTTGTCACTGAATGCAAAACTTTGGAAATTAGATGCATCATTGGATGAGTTTTCATGCATTTTGCTGGGACTGCAAGTCCCACTCTGAACACATACATTTGTGCACCAAAACAAGTCAATGGAGGATCTAGGGCTGCAACTACTGACTATTTTCACTATCAATTAATCATTCAATCTATAAAATATCAGAAAATACTGAAAAATGCACGTCACAAGTGCAAGCTGACATATTCAAAGTCACTATTTTGTCTGACCAAAACTCAAAAACCCAAATATATTCAGCTTGCTAGAAAAGCAGCATATTCACATTTGAGGAGCAGGGACAAGTGAACTTTTGTCATTTTTGCTTTACTTAAACAATTACTCAATCAAAACAATCTACCACCAGTTTCCCCTGTATGAGAGTGATTCTAGATACAACATGTGATGAGCTTAAAAAACATGAAGCATTTTATATATGCATATTTAGCAGTGATAGTATGAAAGGAGCCATTCTGCCTAATAAGTTGTTTTACTTGTGTTACTACATGCAATGCAGTATATGTGGCATTGCTATCTGGGGGTCTATAAAGTCTTTTCAAGAAAACTGAAAATGAAAGTTTCTCCAGCAGGGTGCAAAGATCTTTCATCTTATGACAAGGCACAGAGCAGAGAGCCCAAACTCAATGCAACAGTACTTAAAACTGTAATATTTGTGCACAACACATCATGGTGAAGCTTTGCACAATGAGGAATGAGCAGATGGAGAATGTGACGTTCATGATCTGAGTGTGTATGTTCAGTCTAGACCACTGTGCAGAGAGTAATTCCTCCATTAACAGGGCGTGACATTGTGGTGCAAGAACCGAGCGTTTGTCCTCTGTGGTGGAGTCACTTGTTCACATCTCGTGCACCAACATGTTCCCGGAAAAAGTGTATATATTTAAAACCTAGGAATGCTGCAAGACATATACACATTCATTATACTTCAACGGCCTGCATGCATTTGTATGCCAACTGGTACAGGCCATGAAATCCAGTCACAGGATTTCTTGCAGGATTTCACAAATTTTATACGAGCAAGTTTATCTCTCAAGTTCAGCTTGTTCTCAAGTGCCACATGTGTGTTGACCTGCTGTGTCATTGTCTAGAGGAAACACCTGAGAATGCTACCAGAACATGGGATGATAATGAAAGGTAAACAGACATCACGTTGCAGTCAATCATTTACATGAGTGAGAACGTTTATGCTGTCATGAGGTCACAGAGACCTAGAAAAGTCTGCTCCTAAAAAGGGCAGAGATGTGTCATTAAATGCAATGTTAAGCTGCTTATTATCCAAAGTGAGCAACTCATCTTCCCAAACCAAAGCTCTGCATTACCTCCGACAACAATGACCTATATTATATGATATTCACACCTGGTCTGGTGCAGAGAGTTCAAATGATGACTGAGCCTTTTTCAGTCATGCATTTTGGAGCATTATAATGCTGTATTCATTCAAAGCACCAACCAGGATCTCACAGGGAAAGTATGTGAGGGCCGGTTGCAGCGGTTTGTTTTCAGAACAGTGTAACTCCAATGGAACGCGGGTGCAATGCCGAGCAGCATACCACCCTGTTTCGCCCCTAATGAACATCAATCAAAGGCGCATTTTTACAGCGGTACAGACCACCAGCTATACACTCACAAGGCAATGCAATTAAAAGCATCTTATTTCTGGACTGGAAAATATTTCCTTTGCCACTGTCTGGTAGAGGAAAATGTTTTAGAAAAAAAAAAAATCAAAGCAGGAAGGAGCAGCTTGTAGAAAAGAATCCCAGGCATGTAACCAGTGGCTGGGGCAGATTTTCTGGGCAGGGTGACATCCCAACTGTTGCTTGGTCTTTCTCTCTTAACTGCCAGACTCTTATGTTTGTTAACTGGAGGCCGACATTCCCTGGACGGCTCCCGCAGCAAAGATCGGGGTGGCTGGAATTCTTGGAGACACGTGGCACAGGAGCATCTCAAAGTGGACACAGCAGCTCATGAACAGATAAAGCAAGCTGTGTGGACTGTTTATTGTCAGAGCCCTGCAGTCATGATTAGGGGGTTTTTAGCAGCAGACAGACTGTTGCCATGCAGAAGCACTTTCCTTACAAAAGACATTCTATACACCAGCAAGAAAAATAAGAACTGAAACTAGAAGAAGAGTCTACAACCATGCTAGTGGCTCTGTGAGGTTGTGATTACAGTAGGCACAGCAGAACTTTGGGCGAAATGCTAATGTCAGCATGCTAACATTCTCACAATGATACTAACATGCTGATGTTTGGCAGGTAATATTTGATGTTCACCATCTTAATTTAGCATGTTAGTATGCTAACATTTACCAATTAGTACTAAATGCAAAGTTTAGCCGAGGCTGATTGGAATGTCATTAGTTTTGGTCACAATAAAATAAATGTATGCGTTTGGTCACACACAAAAGTATGACATAATGATGGCGCTGGATGAAAAGTTCAGGGATCACCAGGTATTGCATGAATTTCTGTACCAAATTCATGACAATCCATCCAATGGTTTGAGATATTTCACTCAAAATGTGTCAACCTCATGGTGGCGCTAGAGGAAAATTCAGAGGATCACCAAAGTAACAACAATACATCCTCTGGGGAAGACGAAGGTCTCTACAAAATTTCATGGCAATCCATCCAATAGCTGTTGAGATATTTGGACCAAACTGGTGGACCAGTATACCAAAATCCAACATTGGCATCTCTTAAGAGCCACGCTAGCGGCATGACTCCATATCTTGTAATTCCCTTCATAGACAGAGGCGAAGTCAGACCTGGTAGGCAATTGTGTGAGAAACCTACCCATGGAAACAGGATCTGCAGTGACCCAATTGTTGAGTGGGTTGTGCTGATAATATGTCACAAGGGGACAACATGGAGACGGGGGGGGGGGGGGTGGTAATTACACATCTCAAACTGCAGCAATAATTCATTCATGAATGACTAATGCTAATGGTTTTGTGTAGGCACAATGCTGGCCAGGACAGACATTTTTTGTTTCGTTCCCACAAAGCATAACATGAAAAATGTTCTTTTGCTAAGACGCTACATAATACTACATGTATTACATTAATCTAATGCATATGGTTCACATTGTAAATATTTTTCCAGGTGAACATGAAAAAAGTTGAATTCAGTGGCTTAAGGAGCCCCAGCTGCACACGTGATACTTTCTGCGCCCTGTGGCAAAAATTGATGAGGCTGTTTGTCCTACTTCAAAGCAAACATGTGTCTACATTATAGCTGTGCAGATAGGACAGCTAATCTCAAGTGGTATCTGCATGCATCCAGGGCACTTGGAGGCCACCCCGTGCATGCCGATCCTGGCTTGAATTCCCAGAAGTAGAGGTGCATGTGCATAAATAACATTAAGAACGTAAATCCCTGGAAGTCAAAGATTTATTTTCACAAGCAACATGGACTACATCGTAGTTCCTGTGAACAGAAGAAAGCTGCCAAAGATATCACACATGAGAACAGAAGGTCTTGAATGCATTCAGTTCTGTCTCTTACAGATCAAACAGGCTCTTCTTTTGCTTACATGAAAAAAATGAAGTGTGACATGTGTGGCAAAAGGGAAATAAACAGCTTCATGTGCAGACATATGAGCTATTTCCATCAGTCATAACATATGGTTGCAGATGGAACTTGCACCCACCCAAAAAAAAAAAAAAAAGTACACAACCAGTGCCAGCTTTCTGGTTATGAATGCAATACATCAGAACTGGTGATCAAATGAGTATTAACCACATTACTTCCTGTACAGGGAAGAGCCACTCCCGCCTCTGCCCATAGCTAACCGACATGAGTAGGAATGTGTATGTGTGTGATGGGGGGAGTGGGAGGGAGAAATGGGGGGGTTGTGCAGGAAGCGGACGTAGTGCAACCGAGCAGGAGAGAGGAAGATGCCCATATATGAGCAGACGCTTATGAAACAGGATGGAAGACACGCCTGAGGAGGCCTGGGATCTCCCTGGGGTGCCACAATAATGCGGTAAATGTATACACACAGTACAAACACACACACCCTGGCAATCAAAATCTCAAGTTGCATTGAGCCCAAACTTTCATTCAACCTGACACATCTATCCTACCTGAAATCTTGCTCTTATGTAATGATCTGTATATGATAACAGTATAGTCAGGTATCGGGAAGATCCATTTTTGGCCACAAAATAGATGCTACTGACCCAGCAGGATCAGTGTTGAGAGCATGTTTGTGTTTCTGCAAACTGCTCAGAATAAAGTGAGACCATGCAGCCAATTACCAATACAGCTGCATGCTCACAAAAACAGCCTTTGTTTAACACCTGCATCACGCCTGTGTCACTTTGTTACTCTCACATTTAATTACAGGTGATGTTCATGGTAACAAATGTTAACAGATCTCTTTGACAGCTTTGTCTCAAACAAACAAACTACATTTCTAAAAAAATATCTAGCCTACACACATTATAATTCTTGCTCCTGCTATGTTGTTAGGTGACTAATCTCCTGATGATACTATATTTTATTTTATTCATACCATCTTATTTTGATATAAGTCTATGTTTCTTCTCTGGGTGCAATTCCTGCCCTTATGAATTTTCCCCTTTTTTCCTCCTATGGAAAGATATTGTATTGTGTTGTTCTCATGCAGAATATCTCCTGTGTGAAGAACTGTGCACGATATTTATTACTCAACACATGCGGTTTGTCAGACGCTACAATGATGTGATGAGCTCTTGTGCTTTATAGGAAACATTCACCACTTCAGTTTTTCACATGTGAACAAAGCTACAGAAATGTGCAGACTTACTGTGCATGCTGAGGTATGCAACTATGTTGTTGTGGAGTCTGTGCTGAGACGTTCAAAAGATAGAGATAATAGACTGCCAAATGCTGCCATCATGTGGAATAAATGTATTACTACAGAGCACAGGAACGTTGGAGCTCAAACCATTCTAAAGACAAAACTACAAGTTCTGTTGTGTAGATATTATTCTGGTCTCTGGTCAGATTTTTCTGGTCAGCAGGTTTTTGCAGTACAAGATAGTTCACATCTGCTGCATGCCTAATGAATAGATCAATGGTAATGTATTAAAAAGTTATGACATTTAATGGAAGGTGAAAGCTTCTGCCATGATCAGCTTCCAAGATCAGCAAAAAAATAAAAACATAAAAATAGTCAACATCTAATAAATAACTAGATGGTTTGCTGTTGTTTTTCTTTTTTTTTGATGTAAATTACTACCTAATTTTACTTCTTACTACAAAGACAAAAAAAAAATCACCCTTTCACTGAACGAGTCACAACTTGTACAAGTAGACATTGCTTTGTTTTAAGGGATCACTGATCTAATGAATCTTTAATGCTGCAACAACTCACATTAGAGCTAAAACAACAGACTCTGATGATTCATGTAGACTTAAGAATCTGCATCTAATGATATAAACATTTTTTGAACAGCAGTCTCATAAAGATGTGCTCCAGCAATTTAGTATTGCACTTCCAAAACACTGTGTGACTCACAAAAGACAGATTTAAAAACCAATAGTCAAAAATGGAAGCAACAGAGGCAGAGAAATCCTTTTAGTCACTTAGCTCCGACAACACTAGAGCCTACATTTCCCATGTTCCCATAACAACTAATACCATATTTTCATTAGACCTTCCCTGCTTGCTAAATGCCCTCACCTTTCAAACCCCACATCTCCAGTTTATAACACAGGCTTTCTGTTAAAAATGTTCTGCCTCAGATCCCATCAAAGTTATTTTGTCAAACTTGACAAAGCTTCTCCAGAGCCACAGAAGATATTACATGCTCCTCATATCTACTTAACTGACCTTTACATGTAAAATCTGTGAAGTTCCCCTATAAGGCAACATGGGACACAAATACTTAGAACAGTCACAATCTACCAATGCTACATATTCCTCATTTAAAATAAGGAAGAAAATTGATTGGTTGTTTACCTGCCAAGGCAAGTTGCAAAAGTAACGAATTTACCAGCAAAATGAAAGTGTCATTCCCTGCTTTCTGCCATTTACAACAGCATTGTGAATTCTCTTACAACCACCGGAGGGCAGCACTTCCCAAGCAGTTAACAAAGTCTGACCTGAGATATGTAAGACTTATGAGGATTGGGTGTGATTAATAATGCACAGACTGGTGAAGCAATGCTTGCAACATGATCCTTCTCTCAATTACAGGAAAGGCTGTGGGACGCTACTGGCAACAGTTGACTCTGATGGGAGCCAGTCTGCAGACAGAGTCACTGACCTGTGTGGGAAGAGATGTCAAGGAGCATGTACTGGAGGCTCCAGTCTGTGTGACCAGCATAAATCTGGAAAGAAAAGCAAAGGAAATGTGTTGGAATTACACCAAAAAGTCCAAAATTCAAATGGGTTTTCAACACAAGAGAGTCAGATTTTCCAGTGAGCATGGAGGTGGAAAGGTGGTCCACTAATGTTCATGACATTCAAGATATTTCTCATGGGCCTCATCAGGAACACTAACTGTTTTTCTAAATACAGAAAATGGTTGATGTATTAGTCCTCCAGCAGAGGGCAAACAAAAGCTGGCAAGTTTGAGCTCCCACAGTGTGATGAATGCCAACGCAGTGAAACCAGTTTCCCTATCATTTAGGGAAAATGTTGCGCACTGGCAGGCCAATTCTGTTGTGGGAAGAGGGACTCGGGCCTTTGCTCCATTGGCATTCATTACCACATTCCAGTGAAACCAGTTAAATGGCCAGTCCTTTGGTCTGAGAACTCTGTGTGTCTGTACACTTTCAGTCAGGACAACAAGAGGAGGCTGGATTTGGTGGTGTGAACTAGAGAGCAGACAGTCAAAAATAGTTTACTTATTTTCTACTGTTTATTCACTTTCACCACTTACATTTCTTCCTCATTGAAAGTCCTCATCCATCATAAACGCTTATATATAAATACTGTACTGTATAAAGGAGAATTTGGACATGGTATTTGCCATGAAAGATGGAAAGCTGGAAACAAGGTTGATGAGAGCAGTAAGACTGAACCATAACAGTAAAGTTGTGACCCGTAAAACCAAAGAAATGAGCTAAAAGATGTTAAAACGCTAGGCAGAGCTGAGAGGACCTGCAGAGTCTGCTGATAATTATCTGTAAGTTTATCACTACAAATGACTCTTATCACATTACACATTGTGATTTGATCCATTGGTATTATAAAAAATATTGATTTGTGCAGCTTTAAGCACCAAAAATGTATTAAAGGCGCTGTTTGTGATTGAAAATGCAAACAAAAGCTTTGCACACCATCAAAATCCAAAACACAGGAACCTGCTATCACTACTTTCACGCTTATTGAAAAGGTTTTACCTTATTAAGAGTTTTATGATACTGCAAAAGGTTTGTTTAACAGCAGAGTGAAATGAGGGTATGTAATTGAATTGTGATAAAATACACATCTTTTCAAAACGTTTTCATATTTAAATATACCTGAACATAAAGATGGTTTTAAAAGTTATTGACTGGGTCTTTAAAATCAAAAGCTGTCACTGTCACAACCATGCTGGCCAGCAAATTTCTGACTGAATGAATAAGATGTTTTCAGCCATTTCTGTCAATTTGAAAGAAAAGGAAGCATGCTGGCAAGGACACAGTAAACAACTGCTTGGATTATACTGTATGCAGGTGTGTGAAAATATTGAAGTAAACTATCTACAGTAAGACATTTTACATCTTTGAACGTTACTGGAAGGGAGGAGACATGTTTGTTTTAAAAATGAAATACATTTTCATCCTAAAATCTAGCACTAGTACATTGCGATGACAAAGAATTAGTGTAGATTACCAGAATAAACGAATAATAACTGTTAATCTGTTACACCAACACTCAGAGGACTGTTTGTACAACGCTGAGAACAAACATGTTTTATTACCTGCTGTGTTCCAGTTGCTAAGCAACCCCTGACTTCCTTGTCTGGTTTATAATTCACCATACTGTCCAGTATCACTGCAGTGTGGTGGAGGGTTGTCGTGTGTTTCAAGTCAGTATAAATAATATTAATGTAGCCTAACAGGAATTAAACACCATAGAATAAAGAATGTGATATTATTATAAAGCTTTATGCAAGGAGTATTTACAAATCTGTGCCACACATACAACAACACACGGTTAGCTAAAGACTCACTACCTGTGATGTCATCCAGGTCCCCTAGGGTAACAGACACATGCTGGGACAATATGCTCTTCTACTTCCACACTATAGTTATTTATTTAAACTAAGTTAAAATTTTCATTAAATATCTTTTTTGGAATGAGGTACAAACAATACTGGACTTTAAAGTGTATTAACACATTCGACTCAGTTTACATAATCAAATGTTGCTATCTTTTCATTAAACCATTAATCCATTTTACCCTTTACAATATTGACTTTCATTCATTGCTACCTAAAAAGGCTAATTCCTAATGTTTAACTTCTATAACTTATCGAACCATCTAAAGAGGTACACATATCTGTGGCATAGAAGTAAATAAATTCTTACTTCTAGATTTGGAGCATTTGTCATCGTTGCTATAGACTGTCTTTTGTATTTATAGAAGTGACGTGTTCGATAGGTGTACCTTAATTAAAACACCCTCGGAGATATACACAGCGCATCCCAACCAATCAATTAAACATCCCTGCGTATCTCACCTGATGGGATGCATAAAGAGAAGACAATTAAATTTAATGACAGGAGACTCATTCCCCCAGTGCTGTACAGATACACCACAGAGACCTGGAGTGTGTTTGTGTAATTGTGTCAGCTGAGCTTCATGTCATGCAGGACAGCACGAAGCACATGCCTATAAATATCCCACTGCAGCAATATGACAAGGGCCACAATGTCAGTGAGATCATTCACAGGTCAACCTCGCTGGTGACCACATGTGCACCCTGTCACTCTGGAAAGACATCCTGCCACAGAGGAGGGCAGAGGGTGCAACAGTGAGGCAGCAGAAACAGATCATATCAGTGATGGAGCTTCCTGTTAGCCCTAGTGAAAAGTTATCTCTACAACAAAAGGGATCTTTAATTGGAATTCATAAGCAACAAAAATATGTCCAGCATTGATTTAGAGTGCGATGTTTGTGGCTCATATTTATACCTGTTACCTCACCACAGAGTGCTTAAAATCACAGTCACACGGCCCAAAAGAGGCTGACAGTAAGAGCTTTAACTTATTAATTAGCATTCAGTGTGTGAATGCATGTGTGGCTTTCCCAGTAACATGGACAACCATGGAAGCTTAATTTCATCTATGCTGCTACCAGGTTGCCATGGCAACACTCTATTTGGACTATTTGACATCAGCATCCCCCGCCCCAGTCAAACACATCTTTGCTTTTATTCCCAAAACCTGTGTGAATGCTTTCTCCTTCACATTCTCCCCCACGAGCTAAATACACCTGATATATTGTAGCACTCTAATATACATGTATATATCTATAATGAACCAAACCTACTGTACATCAAACAATTTCAGTGTTTAAAGATAGTTGTACCTAGTCTGCAGCTACACTGGAAATGTAACAAAATGTAACATTATGGCATAAGGGTGGTCACACAGTCCTGATGTATGTACATTTATACACACTAGCATTCTTGTTATGATCAGGTTTTTGAAGTATTCTGTAACAATAAAAAGTAAAACATAAACATAATAAGCAATCTGAGTTATTTCTAAAGAAACCAGAAATTACATTTGTCCTGTTGCAGAGCTTTAATCATTGTCTTTTTTAAGAAGATGACAGAACTTAAATGTCACAGCAGTTACAATCACATTTAGAGGGCAGCAATAGCTTTTTGCTTCTGGAGTGATGAATTTGGACTTTTGTTGCACTACGACCATCAACTCATCTTGGTTACTATGGCAATAGTGTATTGAATTTGAATTTAAACTTAAAAGACAGCTCATCTTAAACAGATATACTCTTAAAACATAAAAAACACACAAATATAAATATACTCAAATATACTCTTAGATGGAAGAATCGCCTCAATGCTGATGTATTTCATTGATTTTTAAAAACCATCAATGTGTGTTTATAATTTCTGAATATAACTGAACAGATAATCTAAAGTAATAATATTACAGTATTATATTATTATGTATGTACAGTTTAGCCTGTGGTTCCCAACATTCTGGTGACATGTTAAACTTTAACAATGTCTGCTTGTGACCCAAAGCCAAAATATATTTAATTTGCAACAATATATTACAAAGAAAAGCAGCAAATTCACATATTAAAGAGGCTGGAACCAGATAGTTTTTGGCATTTTTGCTTTAAATATGACTTAAATTAATAATCAGTTATCAATTGATGACAATTTGTTTTCTGTCAATCCATAATGCAATTCAGCTACTAATGATTTCAGAACTTTGCTGGAATCTCACTATATACTATATCACTATATACAGTATATACTATATACTGAGCAAATTATGCCACAGTGGAAAAGTCTGTTAACATTATTACACTGCCAAAGAGTAAAGTGAAAGAAGCTGCTTTTATCCAGCAATGTTTAAATTTGACAAATTAGGATGTTTGGTCAGAGCCTGTTTGATACCACAGAAGATGTTGAATCTGATCCTGAATGTGAACAAAGCCAAAATTAAGAGGGACAATAGTGTGTGTGCATGTAAACATACTATCAATTTTAAAATGGAATGTATTTGAGGAAAAACCAATATAACCAATATGGCCCATTGTGAAAGGCTGTTATGACTTGCTGATAAGCAGTTAATGCTTTGTGTACCAAGCAGCCCTGCCATGAGTGACATACAGTAGCCTCCTGATACTCAGCGACTGTATAATACTTTCATCACTCTGATACGCTCCAGCGAGGAGGCTGAGAGATCTCTGACGTGTGTCAAAGCAGGAGGACATTTTTCACATATTGCTGTGGACTAACGGGGCTGGAGGCTGGCGGCGGCGGCTCCAGTGTGTTGACTAGAAGCATTCTCTGAAGGTCTTTGTGACCACAGCAGTGACGCACAGACCAGCTCCCTGGAGGCCAAGCGTGGAATTTGAGTCGAGGGATAGAGGGGAGGAAGGGGGGCAACACTCTCACAAGATTAAACAGCGCTACGGTCTGCACCAGTGACTGTGGTGTAACCAGGCAACAAGGCCAAACCCACGTCAGCACCAAAAACCCACTCAGGTGGAGTCACACTGACCTGCCAGAAGCCATGCTACTGAGAAGATCAATCTCCCGAAAACCTGAAGAATGAGCCAAATACTTTAAAAACACTTCGATTCCTTTCATGTTCTGGTCAGTTATGCAAGTGAACAATTCACATTACATGTTTATTATGTCAAAGATTCCTGAGATACAACTGATGCTGTTTGAAGAATGATCACATGATTGTATATCATGTAGTATATTATCCCTAACTATTATTAGAGCATATGTTTGAGTGACCAACAATCAATATCCATTTGATACATACAATAAAAGTGCTGAAACACTCATGTCATTATAGCTACTCAGCAGCCTACACATGTAAGGTAAGAGAAAACATTTGGTATTTGTCACATTATTGCAAAAAAGTAGTCTTTGAAAGTATGTTTCTATATCATATTCTAATAAAGTGTTTCATGAGTTGCAAAAAAGATGTAAATACAATATAAGTAATCAGCTGAAGCCCCATCTCTGTTTAGGCTTTTAAAATTAGGATCCATTCATGTCTCATTCAATGTTTGCCACTGCAGGTGTTTTTAATTCAAGTGAAAGAAATTCATATCTGTGAGTCCGACTGACCGAAAGTTGTTCTGCACATTGGAACTCTACAGTTACCACTTTAATCTGCCGATTATTTCTTGATTAATCAATTAGTTGTTTGGTCTATCAAAATGTCAGAAAACTGATAAATGTCGATCACTGTTTCCCAAAGCCCGATGTGCAACATCAAATGTCTTGTTTTGTCCTGACCAGCAGTCCACAACCCAAAGATATTCAGTCTACTGTCATAGAAAATGAAATAACCAGAACAAATTCACATTTAAGAAGCTGAAACAAGAGATTTTTTAATTTTTTTCTTTAAAAAATAACTCAAAATAATTAAAGGATTATCAACATAATTCATTTTCTGTCGATCAACTAATAGATCAATCGACTAATCGTTGCAGCTATACCCCACTTACAACGCCTTTGCTATTATTTTATTTGTTTGTGAAAGTACGTTTGGGCAGTAAAATCATTGTTATTATGATTCTGTCATGGGTAGGACCAGGAATCAAACCAGCATTTAACAACTATCTCAGAGGCTGTTTGTGTCAGTGTGAAAGATGTCCCCCTATGAAGCCACACGCAGCACAAACCAGCACTGCAGTCACCACCTCATCAGTTGAAATGAGGATAAATCAAATCCAGGATTAGCTTAAAACAAAGACCAAAGTTTAGCAGCCAAAGCCAAGGATCAAGCACACAGAGACTCAACAGAGTTTAAACTGAGATCATGGACTGCTTTATTTAAATGATTTACTGAAATTGTAATTATGATAGTGTGTGGGTGCACATAATTAAAACTGTCAACCTTTTTACTATTTGGCATCAGGCAGAGAGACGAATACATACAAAACTATAGAAATGTGTAAATACTGCAAACGATCTGCCTAAATGCCTCATGTAGATTATAAAAACATCACTCATGTCTTCCCTCTCCAAAAATTTGGTCATGATCAGTATCACAATGACAACATAATGTTGCTCAAGGGCTGCAGCTAACAGTTATCATCATTTTCATAATCTGACAGTTATTGTCTCCATTATTCCTAAACCCAGATTGCCTATTCCAGTTGATGCACACCTGGGCCTATAACCTGAGCTGGTGTCATGGTTGGGTCAATCATCCTTATTTTTGTAATCCAAAGGCCCAAACAGCCAATTTAAATAAAAAAGAACTGAGTTTCAAGGTTCCTGCTGTGGCCCTGATGTGATGCAGAATTCTCTGATTTTTCCATGACTTTCAATAACTATGTTTGACCTAAACTTTTTATTCCTTTCTGATTTGTTACTGAATATTGATGCTGTTCAGTTCATCACTGCGTTTCCCTGAAATACAACCTCCACGATATAACTGAGAATCAGACTGTTTCCTCTTAGGACCACCTGTAACCTACACCCATCCATGCTGCTTATAAAAAACCTGTTTACCAGAGGATTTAAAGAATAGCTTTGAATTAAAAGCTTTGACATACATTTTCATGACATTACATGGCAAATAGAAACAGGCAACTTATGGAACTGTTGAGAAGACATTATATTTATGATGTTTTACCTACATTTTACATACCTGCTTGATTGGATAGTATTGGAGGTCATAATTTATCATCTGATGTTACTTCACCACATCATCAGTTTCCATACATCGCTGCTTGTCATGTCATGTTACAGCTGCTATAAGATTATTCATGTAATCATTGTGCTGACACACTCACCTGGACTCTCTCTCTCTCTCTCTCTCACTCTCTCTCTCTCTCGGATCCGACAGAGTTTTTGTTTTCAAAGTCCAGCCATGAAACGATCCAGATGAAGCTCCTTGGATTAAAAAATGCTGCTCTGGTTATGTCGATTGAGAAGTTTCCTGGCGGAGAAAATAAACATTCAGTCTTGTTGGTGTGAAGCAGAGTGACAGCAGACACTCTCTGCTCGGAGTCTGCTGGCTGGGACTTCAGTTTCTCTGCTGTTTGGAAAAGACACAGCGCCCTCTGTCGGCGGCTTGTCTCATGAAACATCAAACAGACAATCCACAAAAATCTCTGACATACAGTATTAATGATGAAATGTAAAAACGACAGCGGAATGTCAGAGGGGAATGTTAAAGTTCCCCTCCACCAAAAATATGTTTTTCTTCTTGTTCCTTCAGTTGGATGTTTGAGCACTACTGTGAAGAATGATGTATGTGCAGAGTTTGACACTAGAAGGTTGTTTTCACATTTATCTGCTGAAAGTAGAAAGTTTCTCTGAGCTCGTTAAAAATCTGATCTGGAGGAGCAGGCCTATATGAGCATGATTTGTGACATCAATAGTAGTAGTTTTGAAGCCAGTTCTGATTCAACTTATACAAGTCTGATGTGGAAATGTGAAGCCTCCAGTGCACAAACACTGAGAATGGACTTCACAGTGAAGTAGGAAACATGTTGTGTCCAGAAGTTTAACCTATGAAATTAAATGTATTTACATATTTAAGATTCTGGAATTTTTAATGAGGCAGAAAGAGGAGAAGGCAGATTTTAAAGTGGTATTTTTTTTTTTTTTTTTTTTGTGGAAAAACCATATCAGACACACATTATTGTTCAATGTACTGTTTCATATACATCTTAAAACATGTCTGGAGGGGATCTTTAGGATTAATATTAAGATTTTTCATTACAAAAACATACGATTATAGAATACAATGTATTGTTGTTGATTAAAGCAGTGGTTACAAACCTTTTTGGGTGGTGAGCTTTTACAAAAAAGTAATGTCTAGTTGGAGCATCAATATGTTACTAGTTCCACCAGAGATTTGCTGTCTATACTTTTGCAGATTGTGTCATTTATATAATCATTCAGGGCCATAAGTGGTATTTCCCAAAAAAGCAAAGATTAGAGGAAAATCCATGAATGAATGAGCAGATTCTTCCCTACTTTAACTTGAATCACTGGATTAAATTATACATATATGGGATTACATTTCTGTCATAATAATCAAACAAAATCTCCCAAGAGCCAAAAATAAATAAATAAATAAATGAAAGTGAATAAAAATAAATTGAAAACAAAAAAATGACCTTAAAGGTAGAATTTAACAATTACACTAGAGTGCTATATTTGATTACAATATTCTCCACTTTTCTTTCACCGATCAGGATTTCTCAAACACTTTTTCAGTTTCAGTTCTGACAGTATATCAAATAGTTCAAATTAATTCCACTTTAACAGCCAAAATGGCAAATCCTAGTGCATCAATGTATCATCATTAACAATCTATTAATGTGATGATTATAATAGAAAACTGACAGGGGCCATTATTCTACAAAACAAGTACTTTAACTTTTGATACTTTAAGTACATTTAGCTGATAGAACTTACTTGTACCTAAGTAGGATTTTTGTATGTAGAACTTTTAGTTGTAACAGAGTATTTTTACATTGTTGTACAGGCACTTTTACTGAATTCTTCTTCCACCACTGAAAAGTGGTTAGCCTGTATAAACATAGTTTAGTAGTTTAGTATGAAGCAGTTTTTTTATATGACACCATCTGGCAATACTTTATTTTACAGGCCTCATTTCCTAAAGCTTCCTACAAACAAGCAATTCTTAGGAAACGATGGATCTGTAAAATACAGCCTTATAAAATATAAAAAAAACATGTAACTCTCTTGATCTCTATTTAGATTATGTCATTTCTCAAAACCAGACCAGACACATTTAAGACAGATTGTGGCCTCCTGTGGTCAAATCATAGCTAGGAGCAATGTTGAAGAGAGCTGAAGAGGCCAGTAAACTGAAACCAGGACTGGGAGCATTTATGTGTTGACTGAGATGATACATGGTTGCATCTTTTTAAATTGCTGTTAAAAAAGAGAGAGAGAGAGATCACCAGATACCATGTACTAGTACAGTAGACAGGCATATTGTTTTTTAAAAAAGATATATAGGCGTATCTTTCTGGAACACCTAAATGGGAGAGAGCCATTTTAAATGTTATTAGTTCAACGTGTGCTTTTCCTGCTCTTACAAGTTAAAATGTCCGCTGTAAAAAGGTCTGTTGTAATGATACAGGTGTAAGTTGTCCCAGGTGCTGGTGACAGGAGAATGAGGGAGATGTCAGTCAGCTACACCCACACACACTGTGTCTGAAATCACTCCCTAGTTCACACGGTCACTACTCCCTACTCAATGAACTTAATAGTTAACTCTTTAGTGAGCATTAACTTCATTTTACAGGTGTAGTGTTGCATGGCTGTAATTTTCATATATACCACAAGTAAGGTATTGCACTGTGGAATTTGGAGCAAAAATAGTGTACATGCTTTGGACAATATTTTTTCATCCCATACTATACATATTATATAGTGCATAAATGTCACACTGAGAATTCAGACACTCAAATAAAAAAAATTAAAAGTAAACTGTGCACTACGTAGTACTGAGTGATTTTATGACACAGCTACAGTCTTGAGAAAAGTCTAATTAGGCCACATAAATGCAAACACGTGTGTAAGTGCACCATTAGTGTGGGCTTTGATGTATGAATAAGGATCTACCACATGTTTTGATCTCCTCTTATGTATACTGTATGAATACACCAAAAATGAGAGAGAACTTTCAGATTACTGCAACACGAATCAACGAAAATCCAAAATTAATCTTACTGCAATAATATAAAGTATTAGAAAATTATACATAAGAATATAAATACAAACTAGACTATTAGAAAAATAAACTACATATTAAAAATGAGCAAGTTAATATCCAAATATGTTCAAGGTGTTGCCATGTTTAACAATTCAGTGCTGTATGATGTCACTCTACACTGAGCCTCCATTCATCCACAGACAGACAGTAGAAGCTTTTAGGTGAATAAAGAAACAGATTCATCTTTGGTTATGTCATTGCTTTCATTACTTGATAAATGACAGTACATTGGCTTGCATCTCTACGGTGGGACATTTAGCAGTGATATTCTCATCCACTTCAACAACAAATTACATTAAAAAGCTGCATTAAAATAGTTAAATTGTTGGCTCTCACTCTCCCAAACATGCATAGTGCATTTCAGGTATTGTGATAAACCATACTGCTATTTAAAAATGACATAGTCTAACTTTTATAGCATATCAGTATTTATAATGTGGACAAAAAGTTCTAGAAAGCAAGCTAAACTGGGTCCGGCAGCTACTCCACCACCACCTTCCCCATGATCCTGTAGGTCTCTGTTGGGCCCTGCTCTCCACATGTCAGCTGTGTGTCTTGGCTCTCAGGCTTCTTCAGCGAATCTGTCAGTGGTGAACATGATCTTAGACAAACAGCTGTTGCTATGAAACATGTTTGACATATTCACAATGCAAATATTTCTTTTTATTCGTTCTTGCAGAACTGGATTTCTAACCATGAAGCAGAAATGTTACGGACCTGTCTGTCGACTGTCTCCTGGCTTGTTTCTGTAGTGCTTGTGGGAGGGAGCATAGAGGAAGATTATGGTGAACACATACAGGTTCCACATGCCGTAGATCCCTGTGAGAAAGGCACTGTGGACTTGCAGAGTGTAGTCTCCCCAGTGCCAGTGACCTTCACTGACCTGGTCACAGATAAAAAAAATGTTTGGAATGATTTTTAGGAGCTTAATCATGTCAAAATAGAGACTTCCATGTTGCTCATAAAGGGTAATTCTTACTTGAGTTAAGATGAAGAAGATGACAGTCATGGCTGCACATGCTAGAGTTACCAGCATCAAAAACTTGAACCTGAAGATGATACCCTGCCAACACCAGTAAGAGTGGAGAAAAAAAGTGAGAATTATGCTTTGTCTTTTGAAAGGAAAGATTTTCTACCTCCGTTTTACTTTTTATTTGTTATGAAACCAACCTTATAATGCAGTTTCCTAGCCTCAGGCATTGCAGGGAGTTGCTGGATTTTCCCACCAATGTTCCTGAACACACAAAGCACCATGCAACACAGAGAGAGGAAGTAGAGACAAGCAGCAATGCCTGCCACAATAATGAAGGTAATCTGTGAGCTCAGTCAAAGGAAAAGCATGGATGACACAGAGAGACTCAAATTTAAGGTATGTTCTCATAATGCAGAATCCGACTTTTATAATTAAGTATAAATATCTGAAGGATACAACAAGATTGGTCCCAAATTCCGATGCCCACACGCTGTAGAAAGGGTTGGTCAAATGAACCCCCCTACCATAAGAAGCAAGCACATTCAAATTTATGGAAAGATACAACAATGACACACAAGATGTCATCCAAGGCAGTGCTGTCATTACCTTTCACTCAGGTCAAATATGAGGAGAACAGATGAACTGAACACCACGAGTCCAACCTGCCACCAGTACGCTGAGAGCCGATTCCTCTGACTTTGGTCCTAAAGGAAGTTGTTGTTGAAAGAAAGAGCATGATTGGCATGAAGGCACGCAGCAACATACAACAGAGAACGAGAACCAGATGCTAACCATGAGATGTTCCCCGCAGAAGATGATCCAGAAACAGAAGAGTGTGGAGTAGAAGACGCCCTGTTGGACATCTTCCAACAACAGCATCCACGTCCACTCAAAGCCCAGGGAGAGCCACTCCACCGGCACGTTCAGGAACATCATAGAGATACCCAGGGCAAATATTACCCTGGACAAGGCAAATACAGTCCAACTAGTATTCTGCAGGATACAAGGACATCCATTTGCTCTTAAAATACAACTAACTTTGCGCTGCAGGCAGAGTATTGACCTGGTTCCACCAGGCCAAACATGCACTTCAGATCAAGCATTTTTCATCACTCTTGCTCTCCACTTGCCACCCTGAGGCACTGTATACTTCTGAGAGTCAGACAGAAGGGTTACCTGTGGCTTTTAACTTCTCACTGTGAGAGTGAAAAAGCCTGGGATGCACTCAATGTTTCAACTAAAGAGCAATGGAGCTTCATCTGTCTGTAGTAAAATATCCGAAGGCTGTATAGATTTAAGGATTTTATGGAGCTCCAGTGTTCTATATGAAATAAATGAATAAGACATTATGAAATAATTATTTATATAGCTAAGTAGAATAAAAATATATATAATTGAACCAATAAATTGTGGAATATTTTTAGAAACCATTAAAACTCAACTGATGAAATGAAATATAAAATATTATTTTATCAGGTTTTACTGGAATTCATATTATTTAAAAATGTTATTTCATAATTCTCTTTGCCAGTGACACTTTTATTTCATGTCAGTATTTTATATCTTAATGTCACTTTTCATAGTCATTTTTATCTTAGATTTCCACTTTTTATGACAGTGGAGTTATAACCAGTTCCCACCATTTTGATCTTTCAGCCAATCACAATTTACATTTATTTTAATTTTGTGTTATTTATCATAATTTGTTACTTATTTAATATTGAACACTTAAGGCTTCCACAGATTTATACCTTTGATACTAAAATGTAGAAATATTCTTCATGTGGCCACACAACTGTAATGTTAAATAGTGCTTTAACGAAGGCAAAGAGTTGGTTCAATAAATACATTTAGCCATTATTGGATCATACTTTTCCAGGAGGACTGGCTGTCTCGCCATGAGGCTGATCCTGTGCCAGTACCAAGCTGCGGCTACGAATATCCACGGGCTGAAGACAGTCTTCATGCTGATCCACACTTTAGTGAAGCCTCCATTCTGGTGGATGCCCTTAGAGAAGGAGGACATTGAATATTTCAACGTGACACATGCAGGCTATGGAAGTCAAAACCATAATGGAAGTTAAATTAGAAGGATTAAACTCACCACTATGTGGATGTCCTTTATTTCTCCAATTCCAACGTTCACTGTGTCATTAACTGGCAAGCGTATGTTAATTAGAAAATATTTGTGGGCCACACTTCCTAGTTCCATGAATGGTATCGGGTCACAGTGATAAAAGCGGCCTTCATTTTCATATATCTGCAAAACCATGGACTGTTTGAGGTTACTCTGCTAAGAGATTTGATTATAAATTATTTGCATATAGTAAATGCAGTCATGCAGGTTTACCTTAGGGACTTCAAATGTGCACCTAAGCGGTCTTTGCTCCACTGAGTGAAATTTTGTGGTCCACTCAGAAACCAAATCATCCCTGTACGCCAGTCCAGCATCAATAGTGACAATAACATCATCTTCTACACAGAGAGGGACAGGATTCATGATTCACAAGAACAGCTGTGATCTACAGTACACTGACCATTTAAATTTCTAACACAAAGACACACATCTTACCAATCTGATTGATCATTTTGAATGCAATGTCAAATTGTAGAACAGCCAACATATACTGAAACCAGGGGCTCATCTCCTTGTTGGGAAGAGGTATGTGCACGGCAAAAACGATGTCATTGGCATCCAGTGTTTTTGCCAAAGGCTCATCGAAACTGTGGATCTGCTGGCACTGATTTGATCCCCATGGCACGAGCCACACATGCGCCCTGTGGCGATTTATGCATTTGGTGGCCAAGTAGCGGATGGCACTTGTGGGACAGGGAGCTATGGCAAAGGGAAATGACCTGATCAGTATAATATTTGAGTTTATGATGTTTTATCAAGCACAAACAGTAAGACTCCATATTTTATTAAACTGCAATGGGAATCTGGTTCAAATTAACAAGATTTTTGTGAACTTTTAATATACAATCTATAAGTCTCACTTTGCCAGATACATTTCACTATTTGTAGTTGCAGCAATCAATTTATCAAGTAATAAAATCTGACTACTTACCAATTAATGCGCCAACCAAGATGGACAGAACTTGAAAAACAAGAATAAAGAGAACCAAGAAAAACAATTTCTTAGTGCTCATGCTTTCTATGATTGCTCCTGCCATATCTAAAAGATAATTTGAGAAAGTGACTACAAGCCCGCGTGGTCCCAGTAGGCTGAGTGCTACACTACATCTGACTGTCCCAAGGGATGAAGAGGATGAGACATCAGCATCAAACAGCGTGTGCAGTGGGGGGTGGGGTGTAACCATCATGTGTTTAGATTCAGAACATTAAAAGAGCAATTATGGTAGACACAAAACAGTTGTCTATAAAACATGATTCCTTTATTGCTTAAAGAATACAACTTTGTAATATAGGCGAGTGAATGTGTATCACAACTAGGTTACTTGTCTTTACACTGAGGATTTACCACAGTCACAATGCAAATGTTTGATACTGCACCCGAGGAGAGGGGGGAAATAACAAATTCAGCCTGGATATCAAAGCATCTTACAAAGTCATAGGTTAATAATCTTTAACACTGACTTGGAGTCAGCAACGAGAATCACAGTAGCACCTACACCTTTAAAAAACACTAACTCTGGGCTGTTAGTCTGTCCTCTATCTTTGGTTCTATGAGACAAAATATTCTGCTTCTGAAAGGTGTAGCTAATTACCAATACTGTGGGTGGTTTAAGGTAAGAAAAATGATGCAACATAAAGTATCTGAGTGAGCTAAAATGAAACAAAATGTCAGTTTATTTCTCTACTGAACAAAAACAATTCCATTATTCACAACCCCCTGAAAAGATCCTCTGTTGAACAAATATACCAAGAGGGGGGTAAAAGAAAACCCTTACTGTAAAAATGACCATGAAACCACAAGAAAGGATGAATCAGCTGCTCTGAAATCATTCTAGAGCAGGTCTCCTAAACCACAAAAAGTGATCTAGTACAACGGATAACATAAGTAAGCTAATCTGGGGCAGTACCACAAGAATTGAACACTTGCTGCTTTATCACCAAAAATCACTGACATATCTCAGGCGACGTTTGCCTTCAGTGTGTCCATAACACGTCCAGAAATCTACAAATTACTCACAACAGAATATCAAGACATAATTAAACAGAAGCAACTGGAAAAAAGGGGGGGGAATGAGATTAATCGAAAACTTCATTAACAGCCTCTCGATCCAAATCATTTTCAGGTACTGGTGTCTGAGGCTATCTTGAAATCCCCCTTCAGCTTTCTCTTCACTGTCCGTTCCAATGTGCATTTCCCATCTTTCACTGATGTATCCCAGCCGTCACACGTGTCTCATGTCTGTGTCAATGACAGTACTGGGAGATTTGTGTGCCGACACTGTCCCAGGAAGGGATTTCGGACAAGTTGAACGCCGTCCTGGGATCACATGTCATCCTCCTCGTCTTCATCCTGAGAGGAACCGGCCTGCTGTGCGGCGCTGGCAGATGCTGCTGCCATCTGTGCCTGTTGGGCGGCCTGCTGCATCTGCAACCACTCCTGCTGGGCGAGCTCTGCCTGCTGCTGCCGCGCCTGCGGTAACACAATCCAACCAAAGCAGAGACATGAAACACAGGAAGGTAATCAAAGAGCTTAGTAGACCATTAGAAAGATTCATACATTGAGATCAGACGTCCCATTAGAGCTCAAGTATCACAATGATTTTGACTCAGAGATATTACACCATTATGTATATTAGGCATGAGAAGTCGCAGAGTCACGCACACCATCTCCGGAGTCGGGCAAAAGTGCACCTGACCCGCCTCTAAACAGGTTGCCGTGACGTCTCGCCAACTGCTGCCCTGCTCCCTGCTCGTACCCCTCAAACAAGCTGTGTTGTGAGACTCAACTCATGTCTGTGCTGGAGACCAGAGAGAAAGCTGTTTTTAAAAGCTTAAAAGAACTTATAGGGAATGAAATGTGTCCATCCACCGTTTTATAGCTGTGACTTTTACCACTAGTTACAGCCATGATGTATACAGTCCCCTGCTTTCAACTCAAGACAAGCGTGTCATCAGTTAAAGACAAACCTCAAGCAGGTAGTCCTGTTGTAATGGACATGCAAATCCCCGCCGCACTGGGCTGATGCACCGAGTCAAACCAAGCCAGCATGTATGTGGAAAAAGACTAGTAGTTACACCTCTGAGAAGGTGCGCCTTAGCTACTGCTGGACTGTCTACTACTCCATACTACACACCCAAGAAGCTGCTGCACCAACCCTGTCCCCTAGAAATTATGTTTATACACAACTAAATTGCAACAGCAAATACGTTTTTCAGTGAACATAATGCTTGCTGAATTATGGTTTCTGTAAACACGAGAAAATGTTATTTAATGTATCTGTCAAGTTGCAAAAATGTTGATACTGAGTAAAATATTCTCCCAGCATATTTCATTTGTTTTCTGCCAAAATATCTAATGTTGTAGTGTAATATATGCTGGTAGTAACTACAGAATATTTAACTTTTTATGGTTGTGTTTAGGCACTGGCAGCACTTGGTTAAGGTTAGGGAGAGGTCATGGTACACAATGACATGAAGGATAACATGTTTCTAACATTTAACCAAAAACACCACCTTTCAATAACCTTGACGAAAGTGTTTTTCTTGTGCACCCTCCTTTCTACAACTTCATTGTGGTACATAAGTTTAGCCCTTCATTCAAAAAAATAAAAAATGCCTGAGAGCATAATACAGGCAGCAATTACGTTTGTTGACGCAACGTGATTGAGAAAACAATTTGGTAATATACAAAGTAATTTCTAGATGATAGGGTTGGCTGCATGTAGGTGTAACAACAACGCAATATCTTGTATTGTGTTCAGTTGTGATACTGTATCCTTCCTTCTATACTGCAGACAACTGAACTGTAATATTTTGTGCCAGTTCATCACATATTGTCTTATTACATTTCCTAAAAAAAAAAAGGTAAACTGTAAAGGCAAAAACAACTAAAAAGAAGATATGGAGATGTTTGGAGCTCTTTGTTGAGCGGCTCTAATAGAAATAACGCAGAGAGGAGAAGCACAAGCAGAAACAGCCACAGTGATGATAATGTTTGATGAAGAGTTGCAGACGACCAGCACACCTCCAACAGGTAAACTACTTATTTTCTTTTCCATGATGTGTAATGGAAAAACACTCACAGCGTGCCAGCTCAACTCGAGTCACAGCTCGGTGTGAGTACCCAGAAACCAATGGAAAAACACCATAATGTTAGTGGATCAGTGAACTTATGCACTGTGTGTGAAGCAGAGGGCCATATAAAATCCATCATGAGCCGACATCGGCTCGGGGTGAAAGTAGAAAAAAACTGTTGGAAACTGCGTTCAGAGCAGTCTGAAGCCAGTGATTTTTGCTCACATAGATTACTTCTACATAGGTTTACCTCATTATTTGACAAGTTTAATATGAACATCTGACATTGTAACATATATATATGACTGAAAATAAGGAAAAGCATGATAAGTCCCCTTTAAATATGTACTTTCCTTTGCTGTTTGTACACTAAACTCTAATGTATCATCTTTGCTATTTTCATTGTGTGAACAAGGGCTGTCCAGGCACAACAGCATTAATAACTTTCACTGAGAAAAAAATCATTCAGTTAACTTCAGAGGTAATTTTTCTCTTCAGTGACACACACCATCATTGATGACTGATTACAATTTTGCAACATGTCACCTGCAAGACTACCTGTATTGCAGCACCATTGCTATCATATTGTGGGCACTCAAAGTATATTGTGTGAAACCATACAGCTCACAGTGTAAAGGGCATGATGCTCATCAATACATGGGAAATCAAGTTATTAACTCATAGCTTCAGATCATACCTTGGCAAACAATTCCTGTTGTTGTCTGAGGAGCTCTTCCTCTGGGATACCAAGGTTCTCCAGTCGAGAGCTGGCCTTCCTCCTCTTCAGAGCCACAGTTTTACACTCCTGCAGGACATCTTTCACCTCCGTGATATATGATGCGAAACCAAGACTCTCAAGGGCTGCGGAGTGAAAACAAGAGGCGAAAGCGAAATAATTAAGTTACCCAAGTGTGTGTGTGTATATGTGTGTGTGGTTAAACTCGTGGCAGGGAGCACGACACACCCCCTCTCTTGCATTCTCAGTACATTTAACGAGTTGTTGGACAAACATGGGCCAGGACTCACCATTTATGACATGCTCAGGAGATATGGTCTTCTTGTCGGACTTGTTGCATATTTCATTGGCCTCCGAGGATATGAGGTGTATGAACTCTGTGCAGCAGTTAACCACCAGCTCCCGGGCGTCGTTGGCCACTCGTACGTTTGGGAGAGTTTCTTTAATCATTTTGTTGATAGCTGCTCTGGGGATGGTGAGGTCGTCGTCGTTTCCAGAGGAAGAAGCCATCGTGGCAGTCAAACGAAACCACAAACTAAAAAAAAGTAAAGCTTCGGCTCTCGACTAAGTGGTGTAAAACGTTAGCGAAGAGCCCTTTCTTGATTGACGAGGTTAACGCACAGGTCAAGGAAACGTCAACACCAAATTAAAGAAGTCGCCAAGCGATGAGACGTTTCCTCAAAGTTAGCCGGCTGGCTTGCTAACAGCCAATTCTGCGCTTTAAAACAAAAAGAGGTGCAGTTTCAATTGTTACACGAGATGTGACAAAAAGTTAAAGTTCAAATAACCGTTAAAGCACAGGGAAGAAAACACAAACACGTTAACACTGCGGGGAAATGTTTGGCAAGCCAGCCACAACCCAGAAGACAAGTGAAAGCGGAGTGTGAGAGCATGGCTAACCTACAGCCAGGCTAACAATGAGCTGCTCCTGCCGTATCAAACTAAATACGTGGCCGGGCAGACACGACGAGGGGGAATAAAGTCGCCACAACACGGTAGCTTACTCTTCCTTGCATCGACCAAATGAGCCAAACATGTCAAACAATCCTAAAGCTACTAGCAATTAATTAAAACATTTTGCAATTTGGGCAACATTAGCTTCATTTTATCCGGATGCAACGTCAAACAAAAAGCCGGATGC
Source organism: Thunnus albacares (assembly GCF_914725855.1). Classification (NCBI taxonomy): domain Eukaryota; kingdom Metazoa; phylum Chordata; class Actinopteri; order Scombriformes; family Scombridae; genus Thunnus; species Thunnus albacares. Next base: position 30,096,393 of record NC_058114.1, on the reverse strand, counting down.
GGCGTGTCCCCGAGAAGTCGCCTGGCAACTGTTTACCGCCATCTGCTGCTCTTTTTGCCTTATTTTTTTCCAAACCACATTCCGCAAAGACCCGCCCTACTCTACTTCTGATTGGCTAGTACTCGTTGCCTTCGTTGGTTAGATTGGTTAGGTCAGATTAGGGTAAGAATAGCAGGGTGAGAGCCAATCAGAGACAGAATAGAGCAGGTCTTCGCAGAATACGGGTGGAAAAAAATAACGCGCTCTTTTTTTGGTGAATTAGTTCTTCTTCTTCTTTGGTGTTTATGGCATTTGGCATCCTTTAAGTTGCATTACTGCCTCCCTCTGGATTTAATCGCCCACTGCTGTCCCATTCTATTACAATCTTGTAATTAGTCCAATTGCTCTCAAAAGTCTAAATAACTTCTTTTCCCCACCTCGTGTCCCCACACTCAGGCAAATATTTAACCCTGGTCTCCACTCGTCCTAGCCTCTGTAGACCTGTAATCTTTGCTCTTCTTTCCTGCTTATATTTCCTGCATGAAATTGGGATGTGCTCCACTGTCTCTTTCTCCTTGGCGAATTAGTTACAGATTTCTATTCTATTTTAATCTATTTTATTATATTGTATTCTATTCTCTGCCCACATATTAAGAACTCATTAATGTTTCTTCAATGAAAAAGGTTCATTAATATTGTATTGTATTTGTATTGTATTTATTGGGACAATGTACAGTTTTAAACATAAATGTTAACATTTGATGTACTGCACCAGAGTTAGCTTTAAAGCTAATTTTCATCTGCAGTCCCTCACAAATAAAACATATAACAGCACAATAATAAACAGTACAAAGCAAAAAACACACAGGACACACTATACAAAATACAAAGCTACACACAATAGCACATCACATACACCCTAACAAAACACTAACAAAAGTCCATGTGGTGTGAGGCTTAGACAAACAGCTGAATCCCAGATTAGGCCAGGTGTAAATACATAATCCAGTTTCACAAACACAGGTTGTCACTAACAAAAGTGGCTGACACAGTAATAAATATTTTCAAAGGATGGCTTTAAAATGTATTTGAAAAGTACACACCACCCCTCAATAAGACAATATAATCATCTGAACTATCTGAATACTTCCTCTAATGCATTGACTTTGCTGCTGCCCTTCATAGTTATGCTTACCTCTTACATATTGTGTAATATAAAGGCTTTGAGGCTTAACGAGTTAAGAGAGTTATAGTAGTCTGTTCAGTGTATAGGGTGCAGTTTACAATCTTCAGCAGGAGCTCAGACATACATGGAAAAGGAGATTGTATTGTCATTAGTATCCATAGTTTTTCATGTTTTATTTGTTCACAATAATTATTGTTTCAGCATGTCATAGCAAAGAAGTCTTATAGTTCAAAATAAAATAAACGCAAAATTGCTGAAAAGCCATTAGCATACACAGATGAATTTATCTCACAAAAACAGCAAAGATGAGACATGGACTTTATGAGTTGCTCTTATCTTTTTCCAGTGTGAAGCTCTTTCGGCTTCTCCAGCGTAGCAGCTTGAGGAAGTTTAGACTGGCATTGAAGACCTTATCGTGTTCAAACACCATTTTATAAAATGTGTCAATTGGGAGGTCACCATTAGGGTCAGCATATTTGAGGGTGGTCATAGGGGTGTAAAGCGTATTTGTCTGATGACGGAACGGGGGATTCTCCATGGTGATGATCTTGTGAGTATGCTAGAAGAAAAAACAAAGAACAAACATAAACCACTGGTGTAGAGAATGTGCACTAATTTATCTCAGTTGCAGTGTATTAATGGTGAAGCAACATATGATGAGGTGAGGGATGTTTGCAGATGAATAATGCTATACCTCTGCTACATCCTCAGCAGTCTGCCCGAGGGTTTCAAAGATTTGTTTGTAGTTCTTCAAGTAGATGTTGGTGAACATGTCAGCAGTAATTTTGTCAGCATTGCTGAGATCAGTCTTCATGCCTTCATCATAGACTTTACGTTCAAACTCTGTTATCACTGGACCTGGCTCGATCAGACTGATACTGAGAAAAGAAAACAGAAGTACACACAAATTCATATCCCTCCCAATAAGAGACTGAAGTACAACAAGTTAGTAAATGCTACAGAGGTAACTTTACCTTTAATACACTGTAGTGGAACATTTTGTGTTAAGTATATGGCCCTATTCCTCTGCTCCTATCTGAGATGAAACCACCTTGCAGAGCTACTCCCTTTAATATACGCTTACTGGTGAATACTGTGCTAGGACTTGCCCAAAGCCAGGGTGTGCTGTGTTTGGCATACTTAAGTCGGCATATTTTTCCCTCAATGGTGAGACAATAGTGGGCTTGGTTATGCAATAGAACTGTGCAGATGGTAGAGACATAACATGGGCAAGTGCTAGTTTGCAGGCATTTGCATGTTAGCTCTGGAAGGGAATGTTTCTCTGACATACAATATCTTTCCCTCACTGATCCCAGCCCTTGGAACTCAGTACAAGAGATACCAGCACAAAAATGTGCATCAGTCTCTGTTCTGTGAATGAAGCATGATAGAATCAGTATCTTACTTGAGATTAAATCTCAGGGCTTGTACTGCCAAGCTCTCACAGAAGCCTTCCACTGCAAATTTGGATGCTGCATAGACATCATTAAATAAAATCCCTGAAAAACAAAGACACTGTTAACACACTGTTTTGTCACCTCAGTTGAATGTGAGAATGATGAAGAGATGTAACAATTCTCACCCTGGATGCCCATGACACTGCTAATGACCACAATATGGCCTTTTTTCCTCCTCTTCATGTCAGGTAGGATTTCCTTCAGCAGCCGCACCAGCCCAAAGAAGTTGGTATCCATGACAGTTTTCATCTCATCAATAGACTGACACTCGATGGGTCCAATCAGACCCATCCCAGCATTACTTACTATGTGAGGAAGTAAAGCATGGAAAAAATATACAGTTGGAATATATTGGAAAAATATACATAGTTGCAATAACAACACTCAATATTAAAAGCTGATAGCCTTTAACTAAAGGGTTTTTTGACTCACTAAGAATGTCCACCCGGCGGTCAGGCAGGCTGTCTACACAGGCTTTGATGGAGTTCTCGTCACATACGTCCAGCTGTTTGATTTCCAAAGTTCTGCCCAGACTCCTGCCTGCTGCCTCAACCAGGTCCTTACCCTTACTCAGGTTCCTCATGGTAGCATACACTACAACAAATGAAATCAATTTGAACCAGTGAATTTGTTTACTACTTGGATACAGATCATCACAAATTAAAACATGTTTTCTTAGTAACCTCCATGGTACCCTGCAATGGTGTTTGCTGCCACCCCCAGTATATTTAAGGGTAATGTAATTTTCTTCATGATGTTCAAAGCATTGACAAATGACATTCAAAAATTCAACTGCAATGTTGTTTCCTGAAACAGTGTCCTAGTTACTCTGCAGGCATTCAGACTATTTCCTCTACAGAAAGCAGTTCTAATAAAAACTGCAGACAGTGTGGATTATCAAGAGAAACCAGGACAATTTTTCTGAAAAGATATGATAGTGTTAGTTGGTTATGTCAACGTTTTTGTGTGTGTGTGTGTGTGTGTGTGTGTGTGTGATTTCGGTAAACTGCCTCTATAAACACATAGACCAAGCTTCTAACCAATTAAACAGCCTGTCATTACTCTGTTTGTTTTAGATATCTATGACTTATTTAGTAAAATACCCCTTTTTTGCAGCCATATAACCACTATTAGCACACAATCTTGAATATTCATCACTATAAAACTGGCTGTAATCCTTCAAGTTTTGAGTTATTTCATTTCTACAGTTTAGGTTAGGGACTGTACGAAAAATTATTGGGGCAGCTGAACCATACCTTTATGACAGCGTTCTAAAAATTTTCAATGGACCTTCCCGTTCACTTGAAAAACTGCAACACCCTCCACCCTAATATCTTACAATAATAGAGCAGTGTTGAATCAGTAAAACCTGTTTGATCATAAAAATGTAAGGCACATAAAGAATTTGAAATGGTATACTATTTTGAATTCAATCTGTAAATGGAGCAATCATTTTCTCAGTATCTAACAAATTTCCAATTAGAAAATATTGCAAACATTATGCAACCATTCCATTCCATTCTATTTTTGAACCAAGAGCTACTTACTGAACAGCTATTACCACTGCCAGTGACTAAATGAACCAGGCACAGGCAGCTTTTTGCAGCTCAAAGGAAGGCTGAAAAATATAAATCTGGGGTGATAAGAATTCAAAATATCCTCCCCTGCCCTTCCAAAAATTTCCGACTACTCTCCTGTTAGCCTAAAAGAGAAAATACATAACACTTCCCCTTTTTTGATGACTTATCCCTAATAATTTTTGTACAGTTCCTAAAATGTTAAATTACCATTCTCTAATTTTGTCTTCAGCATATACAACCTGATACATTTGCAAAACAGACATCCTCTTAGTCTATTTGCACACCAGTGACACAGTTTCAGAAATGCCCACATCAATCATGACAAGTTTAGACACAAAATTTGACTATTTTACCCATGAACCTCTTCTTCTCATCTTTTGAGATGCGGGTAGCCAAGGCGAGGCCAATTCCAGAGGAGCAGCCAGTGATGAGTACCACCTTCTGGTTCATTGTGCCTGATCAGTGTTTGTCTTGCAGCTCCAGCAGCAGAGAATGACAGAGAACAATAGAGAGGAGGCAATAGGCGACGTGCAGACACTTTTAAAGCCCCCTCCTTAATCCACAGGTATGCAACTCAGCAGAAGCCTTGCACACATGGATTGAAGATTACCATCAAGCATGGCCTACACGAGGTGCCGATGCCTAGTGAGGATTTAGGCTAATGATAACAAGTTTAATGTTGCAGTGAATCGTGAGATATGAAAAATAGGCTTGAGAGCAAAAACTCATGTTTTTGTCTGATTGGGAACAAAATGAAATCAGGAAAGACAGTTTTCAAAAATGGTGATATATTTATTCAAATTCATAATGCTCAATCTAAATTCCTCTTTGCAACCCAGGCTGTAAAAAGGGAAATTTTAGGTAAAAATATACAGTCTTTTAGTCGTAAACACAAATACTGAATGTGTGATGTTTAAAATGCTGGTACCTCATTTATGAAACATGTCAAATTACAAAACTTCCTTCAGGAAGACAATGCATCTTTTTTTCCTTTTTTATGGGATTGTAAACACTTGTTCATCATGTACTGCATGTGAAAGAAAATTCAAGAAAAAAAAAGTTTGGTGCAATATACTGTTGTTTGGATACTGTGACCTTGGAATAATAAGATTCTGCTTGTGTTTTCTTTTGTCACAGTTTGAATATTACTTCAGACTTTGTTGTGTTATTTCAAAAAATACCCACTAAGTACAACAGTGATGCAAAACTGGATGTCAAATGCACCACCAAGCTGCCCTCTACCCACACAGAAGCTTTAAATTCCAAGCTCGCAGTATTTTATAGGTTGATTATGCTGCAAGTCCAACAATACATGATAAGCAATGAATCTTTGCACATGTCTTGCAGGTGCTACTGCTTTGTGTTTTTCTACTAATGCGCTTTGATACGGGCTTGCAGGCAGGCCAAAAGATCTTTTTCCCACATCTTGGCGTCCCAGGCATGGAACCAGCCAGTGAAGGAGAGTGGCTCCTCTCCTTGCTTAATGGTGCTGATGGGGATGCCACGACGCCCAGAGGGGTCCGAGTTGATATACTCTTGGGCTGAAAGGAAAACAAGGATACATTTGTGAACAAAGTCTCTTCTGTAATTTCTCCTCCTCTCTAATATGGCTGTGTTTGCCTTACCGATCTTCAGTGATCCATTTTTCTCTTCCTCATTGGCGTCCTTTCCGACCCAAACGAAGATCTGATGGGAGAAACAAGCATAAGGGATTTAGGGATAAGGACGCAATAAAAATGAGATCTACAAAAATGGAGACTGAATCACTTCATCAAAAGAGAATGTAGCACACCTGATCCCAGGAGTCCAGAATCATAACGTCATCAGTTGCCAGATCAATCTGTGTGAACTCACCAGGCACCTCCTCCGCCTAAATATTGAGCAGTACACATTTACAAAGTGGCTATATATAAAACTTTCAAATAAGTTAAATTACCCTGTACATATAATATACAATGACTTCTTTTAATGAATTAAAATTGATGGATACTCACGATCAGCCTGCCTGTCTTGTTTGAACAGCCAAACAGTCGTGGAGGCCTGATTGTATTCTGCAGGATCTTGGAGGTCTGGTAGTCCTTCTTCCCACCCAGTGCTGCCCAGAAACCAGCTGATGACAAAGAAAAAAAAAAACAGTTTTCCACAGGAAATATTTTGCAGTTACCCTGCAGAGATCAAAGCTCGGTTTTCAGCACTCACCTGGCTCCTTGGTCTCAGCTACCTCAGTGGCAGTTCCCCCGAGCAAGCCGGCAACATACTTGGCTGCAGTCATCTCCCCCTCAGTTGCTCCCTGTCCCCTCCACAAGAACAGGGAGCTATCTGCCTTCAGCACAAACACGTCGTTAGTGTTCAGAGAGGAGGCAGTGGGCTGCACCTGGGTCAGTGAAACACAAAGAAGGAGAGAATTGGTGTGAATGGTTCATTATAAAGCTCAATTTTATGCATGTTCAATGTTCATGTTCAAAAGAGGCTGACCTCAACAGCCCGCATGGCTTTGGTGGAGCTCTGGCGGATATGAAAGAGTCGTGTGCTGCCAGGCTTGCTCTCTCCAGACTTCCGAGATGTTCCACCCAGGTGGATGACCAAAGGCTTGTCCTTAAACACGCTCACAAGATGAGGAGGTTCTTTACCCTGAGTGACACGAACCTGCCAGGACATAGCAGTAGAAACAGCTAAACATACATTTATGATGAAGACAGCGGTAATATGAGTTGTTATCCCTATGCTGGAAGTCATTAAAGGAATAGTAGATAGAAATTCTCTTCTGAGATTTAGATGAGATTATTGGTACCGCTGTCATGTCTGTCCCTTAAAAATCAAGCTACAGCCAGCAGCTGCTTCGAATAAAGACTGAAACAGGGGGAAACTGATAACTTGGTCGTCCAAGGGTGACCAAATTACTAATCACTAATCAACACTTCATATCTCTTTTGTTTAATCCATACAACAATCCAGACTATTTCTTTGCCATGTGCAGTGGAGCCAGGCTAACTCATTGTTTTAATTTAGTCTTTATGCTAAGCAAACCGCCTGCTGCCTGTAGCCCCATATTTAATGGTCAGGTATGAGAGTGATATCAATCTTTTAACCAACTCTCGCCAAGAAAGCTAATAAGCATATTTCCCAAAATGTCAAACTATTCCTTTAAAGAAAGACCTGATTAACACTGTAGATTGTTTTCCTGGTAAATGCCTTACTTGAGTGGCTACTCCTCCCATGGAATCATCCAGGTTGACGGTGAGAAAGGCTGAAGCAGCCAGTTCATCCTTAGTGCACTTCTGCCCTTGCCTAAAGAAAACAAAGACCAGAATTCATGCTCCAGTAGAATGAACGGTGATGTTTGCTGTAAAAGCTGGTTTAACAACCAGGTAAGACAGCAACTGGCCCAGAGCCCCAGAGCCCCAGACCCCCCAGAGGTCCACAAAGTCTGAGGTCCTTAGCATGTCAGATGGTTGTACATAATTTGAATAATTGCGATTTCGTTTAGGATTTTTCTCCACTATTCCATTATGCTCCCTTTGTGATCAAAATCTATTGGCACATATATGCACATATAACTGAGCACTGCACTGTTGACTGATGAGTTGCTCCATAATCTGTCAAGATATCGAAAGAAGATCCTTGTCAACAGCTACTATTAAGACAGCTGCTGATATTGTTAAATCCAGTGAATCAAATTAAACATATATTTAAATTTTATTTGAAAGACAGTTTATGACTATTTATGTATAACTGTAAATTCATCTAGCACCACTAACATGTGCATAACATAAATGTTTCACTTATCCCATTTATATTTTTAAATATCTTAACATTCACTCAAAATTGTGTACAGACATTTAGGGTTCCCAAATGATGTATCCTTCTGACATTTCAATTGCCCGCTTTTGTCAGTTTAGTCTCAATTTAGTTATGTTTATGAACAAATACTTGCAAAACCAATTATCAAATCTTTGCATGCTAACATCCTAAACTAAGAGTGAAAGTGGTATTATGTACATTATACCTGCTGACCATAAGCTTGTTAACATTGTCCTTGTGAGAATTTTAGTGTGCCGATGTTACCATTTTGCTCAAAGTAGCCCACCACTTCACCTAAGTGCAGCCTCACAGAGCTGCTAGCATGGCTGTAGACTCTTGGTCTTGCTTTGCAGAGTAAAATATCTGCTAAGATGATTTCTGCATTATTATTTCAACACCTGGGCTAATTTTACAGAGGGGTCTGTGTCATAATCTACTTTAAAACCCTTAATAATTGTAGTTTATTTTGGGGCCCATCAACAAATGATTGCCCCAGGGCCTCCTAACAGGTCAATCCAGCCATGTTGAAATGCTGCACTCACCAGGTGTAGATGATATGCTTCTCCCTGCCTCCTGCGTTGTAAGAATACAGCACCAGGTAACAGTCACCTCCAAAGAACTGTCCATAGGTGGATGGATCCACGGGTGCTTTATCAGTCCCCTCCACACGCCATATCTACAGACACCCACCATTGTCACAGCACACTGTTTAGGTAAACATGTTGATATTTGAATAATTGAATATACAGCTTGAACATAGTGTTGCTAGTGATCATACCTTTACTTTACCAGAGCCATCATCCACCATGCCATGCTGGGCAGCCATGGCGTTGTTGCTGTGGAGCTTGGAGGAGTCGAAGGGAATCTTCTCCACCTTAGCAATGCGACCAATGGTATAGGCCTTGCTGGGACCCGTGGTCTCATCCTTGTCCAACCAGTTGAAGAAGAACTGCTTAAACAGGGTGGTCTCACCCCCTGTCGGCATGATCTGGATCTGTACGTGTCAGAAAGAGACAGAAGAGCAAGCATACTCATAGATATTAGACAAGATAAGGAGGATGAGGCTCTGGTAGCAGACTTTTACTACATTGTCACATTACCTGAGTATTTTGGGGGTATTTCTTTTCTTTGATGAACTTGTTTGCAGCACTCAGCGCTGCTTTGCGCTCATCTGCATTTGCATTCCGCCCTGCAGTTTGGGGTGTGGTACCGTGGTTAGAGACTTCAAACTCTGGTAAAATCTATGAATGACTCATATATTCTCAAATGGAGCAAAACCACACAATATGACTCACAACTTGTTGCTATGAGCAATCTGAGCGTTGACAAACACACAAAACAGATTGTTGATTCTTCCAAAGAAGAAGAAGAGATTGCTGAAATGAAATTCACAGATGTCATGGTCTATTACCTTTCCAGACAAATATCTTATTGTCTCCTCCATTGTCCAAGATGTAGCATTCACTTTGGGAAAGCATACTTTGTTTGAATGGGTTGCTCTCAGCCACCAAAGTTGTCGTCATGGAACCAGCAGCATCTGAGATCTAGAAAAAAAGAGATGAAACAAAACATTTACATCTGAGCCTTTTAGATACTGTGATGTTTCTTTGCAGGAATTCATTTAAAAGCTGAACATTTGTGCGTATTTACCAAATAGAGAGATGCTTGACTCATGTTCTTCTTATCAGTTGATTCATCATCAGCGCTTCCTGGTGGGAGGTTGGGCATGGGTCCAAGCACCTATATATAAACACACATAGATTGCAACATTGCAACTTACATCCTTCCTAGCAGCCACATGAGCCAGACAAATTCTTTGTCACAGCCGTTGGCACAAATATTCACAGAACTGTTGTGAATAAAACTGATAAAAATGAAAAAACACTTACTTTAATGACAGCTTCTGGCTCAGAGCCTTCGTCAATCATGTGTACTTGAGCGCGGCCTCTCCGCTCATTGTCACGGATATCAATGGCCAACTCAGTGGTTTTCAGGCGCTCAAAGCGGTTGCTTTCACTGCCAGACCAGTGGTAGATGTCCTATGATTTGACAGAGAGGAGAACAGGAAAAGCAGATATGGTGAAACAATGCAACAAAATGGCCTGTACTATTTCAGTCTTTTTAGAAGTCAAGACCCTAATCCAGATCACCTTTCCCAAGTCAATGATGAAGCAGTCTCCTTTGTTGAAGCTGGACCAGGACAAGTCCACCTCTATTCCTCTGATCCTCCGACGACCCTTAACGTGCAACAGGCGCTTGACATTTGTGTCATTGGTCACCACATGCTGGAAGCCTGAAGCTACTCCACCTTTCTGTGACAGTCAAGTAGAATAAAGTTTTAGAACTATTACATTAAACTACAACAGCATGGTCTGTAGATTGAAAGGATACAAAGCACAGATGCAAAGATTGATATTAAAGGAATAGTTTGACTTTTTGGAAACTGTTTAAACCTATTTAAACAACACATTTATTTGCTTTCTGACCGAGACTTAGATGAGAAGATTGAGTCCACTCTCATGTTCACATTCCAGTTAGTGTAGAGTTGCATAAAGACTTGAAAATGGTGGAATCAGCTAGCATGACTCTGTCCAACAGTAAGAAAAATCTGCCTATCAGTAGCTCCAAAGCTCAAATGAATATGTAATATCTTGTTCTTTTTCTCATACAAAAACCAACCAAGTGTAAAAACAACAATTTGCTCATTCCTGACTAATTCCTGGCCAGGTCCAGTGACTTCCTGGAGTCTTGCCATCATTGTGAGGCAACCAGCAGAGACACTGCAGTCAGCCAAGAAACAGTTTGTCATTTTTACACTTCGGTTTTTGTCCAGATTTATCAAAAGAGATATAACACAGATTTTCAGAATGGGCTAGCTGTTCCACCTATTCCCAGTATTTAAGCTTAGCCAAGCTAACCAGCTGCTGGCTATAGCTTTATATTTACAGTACTGTAAAGACATAAGTTTGATATCAATATTTTCAGTTAACTCTTGGCAAGAAAGCAAATAACCATATTTCCCTAAATGTCAAACTATTCCTTTAAAGATGTTCAAAAAATTATTCTGATTTGAGGGGATTAAAATTTCAACTTCAAATTTACAACATCTGTAACACTAAAATACAATACTGGATGGTCTGTTTTTCAGTGGCCTATTTAAGCTTATGACATCTGCAGCCTTTTGGTGTTTTGGCATTATGTTTCTTCCCAGCTTGTTTGCCAGTTCAAACTATCCATGGAAACCTTCAGTGGAAAACCTGAGGGATCAATTAACCGTGACTCCAAACATCTCAAAATAGCACTGTGAGGATTTCCACTTCCCACATAAACACACAATACATAAACAATCAGTTTATTTTACGTCATTAAGTTGGTTTCACTTGGAAGCTCAAGACTTGCTTTTGTTGTCTGGTACACAGAAGTTAATCTCAACATCAAACTATAGTCTTGTTTCAGCAGAGGTCAAACCTTTGTTGTTTCTGTGAAAAATAAATTTTAAATGATTTCAACACATGCATATATCATGTTTCACCTTGTATTTGATGCCGGACTTGAAGTAGCCCATAAAGGTGACTGACTCTTGGTTTTGAAACTCAGTAAACTGTCTTGGGGCTCCGCCCAAGAAGTCATCCAGCTGGGTCATAAAGATGGCAGCACCCCCTCTCTCATCCTGGGAAGCTTCTTCGCCTGTGTTATTACAGATAATGGTAAAAAAAAAGAATGACTGTATAATCTCAGAGTGACAGACAAATAAGTGGAATTTAATTCTATTATAAGCCAGGCTGTGGTTTGAGGTGTCATTAGATAATCTAAATCCATTACCAATCCATGAGTGAACATTGTAAGAAGGAGCAGGGGTGGTGTAGAGCACTATGTAAGAGTCTCCAGTGAAGAAGTCTCCATGGAGTTCAGTAGGGACGGGCTTCAGATCCATTTTTTCCACACGCCACACCTGCAGGCCGGGCTTCTTCCCTGCAGTCTCAAACTCTTTGTGGTGCGCCATAGTGCTCCTGGCCTGAGAGGAGACATGTCTTCATTAACAAATGACTCATCAGGTCAAAACACGGACAATAATCGATTAAGAAAGCAAATTTGAATTTGAATTTGAAAATTTGAATTTGAGATGCTGTAAATCATAATGAAAACAACTGTTAATCGCAGCCCTAGTTTCATACTGTATCATCACTTGAAAGCCTTTATTTTGAGAGCATTTGGAAAATGAATGGTGCATGTCACAAAGCATTCAAAAGCCCAAACTGAAATCAAGCAGTTATTGTAGGATACTTCATTAATAGTGCATTATGTTGCTTTATTCCATTTCCATTACAATTCTCTTTTTCCCAGACCACAATGTCTGTCCTATGTTTATACTGCAGCTTTTGTTGCTTAACCTGTAATACAAGTACCATGTGATTAATAGAAGTGTGTTGATATAAAGTGGTGAGAGTCACCTTATGTACCAGGGAGTGCCCTCTCCACTTTACTGTCAAACTGCAATGCACAGTGTTTTTGTGATATTTTAGGGCAGGAAAAGCCACTCCCCACAGGAAAAGACAACAGCCAGAAGTGTTTGATACAGTGTGTAACTGTTTCCTTGCAAAAATTTCCTTGCAGCCAATAGTGGCAATACAAAAATTCATACTGTAAATGAATATGTATCATGTGCAAGAGAAAATTAAATTATTGTTATATTAATTAATTGAAAAATGTCAGGCTATTAACCAGTCATAGAGAAAAAAATAATGACTTTATTCATGCATTCTTACTTTGTTCTAGCCTATATTTAAAACCCATATTACATAAGCTTATGTATTGCAAAATTCATCTGATTAAAACCTTATATGTTTGCTTCCTTTGATGCAGAATCAGGCAAAGAATTCATATCAGCTAAAGTGTGGCCTTGCAGGAGCCTGTTGTGAATAATTAGACAAATAAGAAAAACTACATTCAGGGTAATTTCATGTGCCTGTTGCCTACTTTATAAATTCAGACTGAGCCTCAGAGAGCTTTTCTTTGGCACCGCTCTTTCTCTAAAACATGCAGTACACAGATTATTAACACATTTTCTTTACCTGGTGAGGACAGAAGAAAGATGCTGGGTGTGAAGAAGCTGACACTGTTGAAATGCTGCTCTTCCAGGTTTACGCCCAGGCTGTCTGTGCTCCGGTCTGCTATATAGCCTGGAGAAACATCCGTGTTCAGAAGAAGAGGCGTGTCCAGCTGATCCCAACCCAGCCCAGCACACTCCTGCATGAACAGCCTTCATGCAGCAAAGAAAATAAGATATGTAACTTCGTGCCTGGTGTCAGTGGATCAACACCAAAAGCCAAATAGCTTTGCTTTTAATATTTATAAAGAAATCCATCAAGATCCATTTATGAACACCATGAGAATGCAGCCAGAATAAATGCAAAATACTTTTATGCAACTTAATTTTGATATCCAAGATGTTAAGGAGTTATTTGCACACTAGCAGCTCTGTTAGCATGTACTTAGACACCTAATTAGCCTACATTGCAGGTAATGTTTACCATGTTCACTGTCTTAGAGTAGCATGTCATAACAATAAGAATAATAAGAATAATTATTTAAATAGCACTTATCAAAACCAGGAAAGGAAAGGAAAAAAGAAAAACCAAAAATGTCAACCTAACAGTGGTGCTCAAGGAAAAGTCAATGGATCACCTTAGGATTCTTCCACTGGGAACAATGAATGTATACAAAAATTCCATTGCAATCCATCCAATAGATTTTTAGATATTTCAGTCTGGACCAAATTGTTGGACCTACCAACCAATCAACAATTGACAGGCAGTTCTGTTTTTAATTTAATTATGACACAATAAACATACACATAACAAAGAAATACATTTAACAGTATGTATTGTATTTTACTTTATTTCTTTGTTTGAGTTGTTTTTATTTAGAAGAACCTATGGTGGCCGCGAAACTCGTAAAAAATGTGCAGGCCCTCTCTAGAACCAGTGTTTGGTTTGTCCATTCTAGGCTACTGCAGAAATATGGCAATGCAATATGCTGGGCTCTGTGGAAGAGGATCTGCTCCCTATGTGGACATAAAGGGCTCATTCTAAGGTAACAAAAACACAATGATTCTTAGTTTCTTGGGATTATAGACTAATTAAAACATACTTATGAATATTATATTATGCCAAATCTGTTCTGTTAGATGCCACTAAATTCTACACACTGCACCTTTAAATTTTCCACACGCTGCTAACATGGTTACAAAAATTTAAACACATGCCAATTTCCTTTAGGCTTTCTATGAGTTATAGGCATGATCATGAGTGTTACAGGAGATCAGGGCTTAAATATTGATGCAACTAAATCTGATTTGCAGAGGATATATTACACTGAAGGCCATTTAGAGTCTGTATCAGAAGAGATCTCAGTAATCATCATAGTTGTATATTGGTTTACCCAGCAACATTAACAGGAATTCACAGAGTTACAAGACAGCCAAATATTTAAGTTGGCCCCCTATTTGCAGGCACAGTAGTAAGGAAAACTGCAAATTTATTTAGAGCAACAGAGAAGTCATCTTTAATGTCACATCCAGACATCAGAAAAGAATAGTTATAAGTTAACACTCACCATCAGGGAATATTTAACACAATAACACACAGAACTAAGACCAGACGTTGCCAAAGAAATGAGTCATAATTTCTGTAAAGCAGCACACAAAACATACTTTGTGCTTCATAAAAACTGCTTGTATTCTAAAATAATGCACCAACATGCATAACCAAGGGTAAGGAGCACGGAAACTGGACCTAATATGGGCTGTTGAGTCATCCCTTCCCAATGTCCGGCAGTGGATCTGTAATGGCAGGAACAGCTGCTCTTGGATGCCATTAGATCTCATTATTGTCGGTAAGGTCATATAAAAGCCTTAGAAAAGATGTAGCATTTGGAGAAATTTGTCCAAGGTCCCCAAACAAACATGTGAACAAACACAGCAGTAGTTTCACAGATCTCAGACATGATCTATGACAGCAGACTCCTTTCGCAGCCTTCCATGTCACCTGAGGCCAAACTATGTTCAGAATGTGTATCACAGCATTACAGTTCAGAATAAAGCAGGTGAATCTACTTCTGATTCATATGTCTGTTCACATATTGTTGGTTGGTTCCTTTATATTGCCCCGTATTGTGATAAAGACTAGTTTTGCCTGGTTGCACAATTACATTGTTGTTTTTTTGGCATGTGCTTGTGCGTCTGTGTACTTGTCTGGCACTGGGCTGTCCGCACCTGGAGTTTGTGACCACTCTGACTCCCATGTGGCGGCTTGACAGAAAGGAAAGGCACAAATCTCTCCTCTGAGCTCCCGCAGTCGCCTCAAGTTAGCGATAGGTCCATCACTCCTACTATGAGAGCTGCATCAGCACATTCTGCTTCATTGTGTAGTGTACACACCCCTCACATAGTGCCTGTCTAGGACATACCAGCGTGTCTCCACAAGACTGAACACATACACAAGTGCACGCACACACAAACACACACACAATCTAACCACAGTAGATGAATGCAAAGGCTGCCCACAGGCTACTTGTTCTAACTTGAGTAGGACTAAAACGCCCCTGAACTTATTGCATAACTGTGATGGATTTTGCCTGCTATCAGTTACAGAAGTTTACATGAAGACTTAGGCAGCACTCAGCTGTATTTCGGTGGAAAACTGCTGTGAAGTGTTTGCGGCACAATCACAAATTTGATAACAGGACTTCTTTCTGGTTGGCGAAAGGATACATGTGGATACATATATGATTGAGTCCAAATTTCCTGCAGCAGCACTTGCTCATGATCTTTTGCAGCACTTCAAGGGATCTCACTAGTCACTAGTCATAGTCATTGCTAATTTATCAGTCAGCTTGAATCATCTAGATATAGTTAAAGGATTAGTTTGACATTTTGGGAAATAAGTTTATCCACTTTCTTGCTGGGAGTTAGATGAAAAGATGAATACCATTCTCATTGCTACAGCCAGCAGCCAGTTAGCTTAGCTTAGCATAGGGACTAAAAACAGGAGGAAACAGATAGCTTTGTTAACTTAAACAAATGATACATCAAGTGTTAATGAGTGGGATTTACAGGTCCTGGTAGGTGGATTTTTTATACCTTTGAAAGCTAGGCTAGCTGTTTTCCCCTGCCTCCAGTCTTTATGCTAAGCTTCACTAACCATCTCTTGGTAGCTTCAGACAGACATAAGAGTGGTATTGTTCTTCTCATCTAACTCTCAGCAAGACTGTGAATATTTCTCAAAATGTCAAACAAACTATTCCTTTAAAGCAAGATATTTCCTAACATGTTCATTTGTAAGTAAGGGTAAACATTAGGGTAAACACAATAACTACCGGTGCAATCACTGAACTACAAGTTTAGGTCTATTTGAAAGAGAAATAAAACAATAAACGGTTGTGAATCTGCTTTTTATTATATATTTAGATGAATATTGCAGCGCAATATTCTTGGATTATCTTCAGTCTTCCATGGTCCCCTTACTAACACCTTGCCCTTCATTTAATGAGGTTTACTTCGAATGAACAATAACCTGACTGGCATGCTGTATAATATTACAAGTCAGAGGTAGTTGTGGATCAGCAAGTTGTATGAGTTCACCTGAGGTGCAGTTGAACTGGAGGTCAGGAGTGGGGCTCGCTTCTGTTTGTAGGTGAGTGTGATGGACTTGCTTAGTATATTGCTGCTTCTGTTGGACTTGAGTGGATTTGTGAGTGGACTTTTGACTAAGGCAAAGAGATTTAGCAAACATCATAAAAAGAAATGGTACAGAAAAATAAGTCTATTGCAGGTTAAAGTATCAAGTATAAAGTACTGCTGTTAAATGATGAATGAATGTAATGAATTTAGCATTTTGTCTCAATACTATCTCAATACTACTGTTCAATGCATTAAAGGGGTACTCCACTGATTTTACACATAAATGTCAGTTTAATATATTACGGCGAAGGTAGTACTAGTGAAACCTTTGTTGTTAGGTCTGGGAGATTCAATTACCATCAAGACTTTTGGCTATATTGGCTACTAACAGGCCACATCATACACTGAATACCTTCAGTTGCCAACAAAAAGAAAGAAAATGCATACTCTTTGTACTCTCTGTGTACTCTTGTGCGTCTTCTGTTACTCTGGAGGAGCTTTATCAAGTTGGAGAAAAATCATCTTGGCTTGGGCCTAGAGACTTAACAAAAACCCTGCATTACAAACTACTGGGGATGTGGTTTGTGCCATTACCAGGCAAGGAGGGTCTAATAAAAAGAAAGGAGAAGTAGGAGAAGTTGTTTCACTTGGAAATTTGTTTATCACAGTATCAGAGCGTTCCTGCTTCTGGACAGATCACACTGTGAACAACTTTACGTACTTTTTACTGAGGAAATAGTGCCCATGAAAACACTGGGACATACACAAGATGCAAGATGCAATGAGTTCATTTCTTCTCATATCAGCTGTTACAAACAACAACTAATTAGTGGAAGACTTAAAGTATTTAAAAATCCAGTAATAACAAGGCTGTGATCACCACATTCATTGTTATGATGCCTGTGTCTGGGCTCTTTGGTTTCAGTGAATGCTGCAAATCTGTCATAACAATGGCATCTGTCATAACTGTGGTCAACAATATGTTTTTCTTTCTGCTCACACAGTCATTTTAGCACCAGCTCACACAAACAATTCCAAACAATGTATTAAATCAACTGGAGTTGTATCATCAGTGCTTGCAAAATCTTATAGCAGGCAGTTCATTATGCAACACAGGATAACACATAACTGAATAATATGGCAACTGAAAGTGGTATGAGGAAGAAGTCACTGAGTGTATCGTGCTTGTGGCTAGCAAGTGTAGATGGCGCCACAATACCCAAAGGCAACGTTTAAAAAGTCTTCAAAGACATTATTAAACTAAACAACAAAGAACATTGTTGGTAGGCGAACTAACCTGTTCTTTCTGTGGAAAGGTATTACAATTGAAGTTGAATGGCAGCCATTAATTAAGTTGTGCTATACTTAAACATATTTAAATATTAACACCATAAACACCAGCTACACACAGTTGAACAAAACGGGGGGGGGGGGAATACTACATACAAAGCAGGAAATCAGGATGACAAATCTGTGTTCAGATGAGATTTTACCAACTTAGGCTGCATTTCAGACTCCGGCCAAAAATCAAATCGCAAAACAAAATACATTTGATTTTTCACATTGGTATTGGTATGTTTTTTCCTAACATTAAAACTGAAATGTCTCAAGCACACATCCTGCAGCTCCAACAATCCAGTGTTATTGTAGAAAACCAATCTGCTTCAGACTACACCAGCTTGTTGGTCTGATCTGCTTCTTGATCTGGAGCTCTTTGTTCAGCAGATCAGTTAGAAATAATGCAGGGAGGAATAGTACAAGCAGAAACAACCACAGTGATGATGATGTTTGATGAAGAGCTGCTGACAACCAGCACACCTCCAACAGGTAAACAACTTATTTTACTTTGTTGTGCTGTATAATGGAAAAACACTCACAGCATGCCAGCTTGACTCGAGTCATGGCTTGGCATGACTACCCCCAAAACTATGGAAAAGTGCCATAATCTTAGCAGAGCTATTTGCGTTTTTACTCACTATACCCAGACAAATTTTTCTGTATTGATTATACACATTTTCCAAGGTCTGTTTTTTTTAGTAAGTACAGGAATAAACAAAGCATTTAATAGTCAAATTAAACATGGATGGATTAAAATGTGGCTGACGCTGTTAGGAATCGGTTGTGCTTTAATTCCCCGGAATATGTGAAGCAACAGCTATGATTTTTGGAGTGAAGTAACTGTAAACAGCAGTAAAACCTCTTTATCATGTGATACTGATGTTGTAAAATATATATACTGTATATATATAATGACTGCACTTCAAAAATCTTTGCTGTTGACAGTGTTGACTTCACTTGATGAGTGAGGTCTAATAAAGTGTCTAAAGTTATGAGAAAGCCAGATGACAATTTTTTATTCAAAATTCTTGTCTTTATTAGTATCAGATGATGCAGGTTGTATTTCTCTTCATGTTAGATTTAGACAGGGAGGGATATTATTGGAATTCTTATTCATCTAATATGTGGATGAACTGAGTGGACTATTGAATGCTTGTAGTCTCACAATTGCCTAGAATCATATTTTGTATGCAGATAATTTGGTTATATTTTCTCTGCAAAGTGCTGGTCCTAAGCACTTGTTAACTACAATAAATATAACATTAAATAGAGTAAAGGAATTGTCATACATTGTAAAGAGGATACTTTTTTACATAATTCAACTCACTTGCAGAAGCTTTCAAAGTAAGCAGAGAGGTAAAATGTCTTCATCAAATGTTTATAGAAGATTTCATAGATTCTTGATTGATGTGGGAATACTGTTGCTCAGGGTAATGCATTTCTGCAGAAATGTCAACTAATTTCAAGGTCTGCCTGTTCGGGGATTACTGTGTTACAGTTGGCCAGGTTCATGTTAAATTCTGATAAATGGGACTGGTACCATCTGCTGTCAAAACAATGTACCTGCAAGGGGTAGAAATGAATTAATTTTTTGGAATCCTCGGAGGAATGAAGGATCCCTGAGGTAATAACTCTGCTGTCCTGGCCTTCTGGCTGCAGATACATGGGTTTTATATAATAAAGGGCATTGCCCCACCCATTACTTCCTTCCAAAAATTATTCTTATTTTTTGTTTTTATTTAACCTTTATTTAACCTGGAAAAAAAGTCTCATTGAGATTTTTTCCAAAGTGTCCTGGCCAAGACAGGCAGCAGCACAATAAACAAGGTTGCAGACATAAAACAAACATATAACAACTTAAAATGAAAACATAGAACAAATTACAGAATCATAAAATATCAGAAACATTAATCAACATTTGTCACAAGTCATTAACACAAGGGATCAAACAGGGGCAATAAGAATCAATCAAAACATCTACAGCCAGATGTGCCTCTAAGTCATTTAGAATTACTTTAAATGCATCCAGTTCCCAAAGATTCAGGTAGTTTTGCAACTGATTCCAAGCAGAGGGAGCAGCATACTTAAACATCCTTTTTCCCAATTTAGTACAGACTTTAGGGACAGATAATAGGAATAAGTCCTAGGAGTGAAGACTTTTTTAAAGGATTTTGATCCTTAGGTAAGATGGAAGCAGACCAAGAATAAATAAGAATACGCCAATGTTTAAGTTTACGGGTGGACAAGACAGACCATCCAACCCGAGCACATAAATAGCAATACTTTAAGATTTCTACTAAATCTCAGCGCTCCATGGTAGACAGTATTTAGTGTGTGTGGGCAATGTGAAGATGCATGCATGTAAATAACATCGCCATAGTCCAGCACGGACATAAAGGTGGCAGCAACAAGTCTCCTTTTGGCCTTCAAGGAAAAGACTTGTTTCTAAAATAAAAACCCAATTTCAACTTCATTTTTTTCACCAGTTGCTGAATCTGAGGCTTGAATGAAGGTGGAATCATCAATTGCAAATTCCTAGGTACTTGGACTGAGATAAAGACTCAGAGCCCTGAGAAGTGGTATTAGATGGAAGGTTCAGTGGTTTTGATTTTGCATATAAAAACATCATGAGTTTTGTTTTGTCCGCATTCAAAACAAGTTTTAAATCACACAGGGTAGGTTGTACAGTGTTAAAGGCAAGTTGTAGCTCACAAAGAGCCTAGTTTGATTTCCTGCACTTATACATCTCATGCACTGCTTTGTGTGTAAAGCATCTTTTGAGCCTGCCAGAGAATATGATTCTTTGTCTCAGTCCCTGATTGGGGTTTTTTAGGGAAAAATATTCTTAACTTGGAGCTGGGCCAAAAAAGGAAAAATCCTATTTATCCAAAATAATTATCCAAATCATATCTTTTTCAAACCATACTCTGAGAGTATATTTTAAGAATCCACTGGCATGACAAAATCTTAAAAATGCTGAAAATAGGCAAATCTCTTGCAATACTGGCTTTTTTACAAGGGCGACAGAGTCTGAAATCAAATTTTTGGAAGCAATATCTCCAATTTGGAAGTCACTTGATCTATCTGTCAGCCAATCAGAAGTCAGATGAAAACAGCATACTAAATTTGGAATTATATCTTAAATTTGGAATGTCACGTGATCAATTCATAAATCTCAATTTTGGAAATCATGAATCAAATTCTTGGAAGAATCACATTACTTAATTTGGAAACCTAATATCTCAGTTTTGGAAATACCTTGGTGGGGGGTTCCAAGAATGTGATCTCAGGGATTTCAAAAAATATATATGATCCTTAAATGCATTCTGATCAGTCGATTGACCGGTCAAGTGACATTCTAAAAACTGAATCTGAAGGTTTCAGAAATAAAATATTATTCTCTAACCCTGTTTACTGGCTTGAAGTTTTTAAGGGAAATGTGAAGTGCTATAATACCGGTGCAGAGGAGTAAGGGATGGAGAATATCAGAACTGTAGAATTTTTGGGGAAGAAATACTAGCCCAGTATATGATTTTAATTTGGGTTAATCATGCTCACTAACCAGCCTCATATATCACTCAAGAGCCAGACAAAACATGCACATAGTAGCCGCAAAATCAAATGAACGTCTCAGTGCACACAGGTTGGTCACCTTTGGACAAAAGACAGCAAAATACTCCTAAGGTGGTGGTACTGGGGGAGTAGTACAAGACAAGGAACATTCATTCACTTCAGTGCACACTGTTGGCATCAATTATCTGGAGAACAGCATCATCATGTGGCCTTTTGGTGTTAGTAAAACCACTACTGGAAACTCTTCCCCCTCCCTTGTTATGAATTAAACCTACTCAGAATATCTCAAACTAATTGGTAATATGCTAATTGTCATATCCGTATCAGCAGCCCTGTTTAGTTTTCTGTTTTATTCAAATATATCAGCAGGAAGAAATGAGTGTTTACCATTGATAAGAGAAATGATGGAAGCAAGTGAAAGCAGGAATCAGGTAGCAAAGGAGAGACCAAATACTGAAAGTGGAGAGACAAGACAACATAGCCACTTTTGTTCAAATGTGCTTTATTTTCTTGTTGTTTGGGGTCCATGTATGTGTAAAAGGTGAGCGCGGTATGTGATGTAATAATAAGAATAATTACAAAATCAAGCATTGTTTTTTCATAAAACTATACAACAGATTATATTATTGTATGTTTGTTACCTGTGCCTACAGTCTGATTTCCCTGTAAAAATAAATTACTTAATGAACTCCTTCAGAGTAAGGGAAATCCTTCTCAAAATCACAAGAACCTAATATGTTTCAACAGCCAGCCAAGTTGATGACAGAGCTGATCTACTCTCAGTTGAACCCAACTCTATGAATAAGTAAGGATTCTAAACTGAAGGATTTAACAGATTATTTTGTGAAATGCAAACATAACTGATATTTCCAGACCACTGGAGCTGAGAATGGGAATCAGTCCCTCTGATAATTGCTTTGCATTTTGAGATTCATGCCTAGGTAGCTGCCTTCATATTAGTACATAGACATTTATTTCTCACATTTTACAGTTGACAAATTGATGTTTTTGCTCTGTTGCTACTTTATTCAAGTCTTAATGTAGTTTAATTTTGCTGATCCGAACCAAGCAGCAAAGTATAGCTGTCAGGCAAGCAACAGATAAATAAATAGTAACAGATGTCAGTTTGTCAGTGTCTGTGTACATGTCACTGAGAAGGAAGCCTCTGAACCATGAACCTGTGTAATGGAGCTAAATGGCTAGGTTGGCTACACAGCTTCTGTAACCTTCCCCTGTGACAATTGCAATTGTAACCCAGGAATGAATTCAATTTACAAAGCATGACAGTCAGGCCAAGCAGCATATACCAAGACTTTAAATATGGCATTTGTTAATTATTGTAAATTCTAACTTGTAATAATATAAGCATCATCCCTAAGTGTGTACAAATGTGTGTGTACAAAACTCAATCGTTCTGGTCTAGTTTTAGATTCAGAACACCACTGGGAACTGTGCTGAGTCCATCCACTGTGCCGCGTCCACCATTGTCGCAAAAGCAGCATGGTCTTCAACAGTACATGGAATTTGCCCTGTTGTCATGGAATTGTAGCCAACATTGATGAGATTAACCCATGTCCAATTAAATCTGCATTAGCATATTTTTGGCC
The DNA here is from genome assembly GCF_914725855.1 of Thunnus albacares. Taxonomy (NCBI): domain Eukaryota; kingdom Metazoa; phylum Chordata; class Actinopteri; order Scombriformes; family Scombridae; genus Thunnus; species Thunnus albacares. The sequence continues at coordinate 30,073,192 of NC_058114.1, read as the reverse complement.
ACTCAGGGGCAGCAGAAACAAGCTGTGAACACAACACTGACATACTGTATATGGAAATTATTGCCAGTTGCTTGTTTACAGATACAGAGGATAATTAGCATTTATTTGAAGTCAGTTTACGGCTATCCTTATGTATGAAAGTCCAAGTCTTCATTTTAGCTCTGCTAAATGCTCCACTATGTTCACCAGCTAGACGCCAACTGTCTGTTTGGAGCTGGGCAGGAAGTGTATGGTGGGTTTTTAGAGCTTTTTCCCTGAAAACAGTTGCTTTGTGTGTCTGGAAACAATGCTATGAGAGCGGTGGGATTTAAAGCATAGCACTGCAGAGTCAGGTGTGGGCAAATCTGCTGAGGAAGATCAATGTATATTGATAAAACCTATCATACCCAGTTTAGCGACAAATTTTACAACTGCATTTAAATTTTTGTTTTTTATAGTCACTACAAAAAAGGATAATTATGATCATCTCCATTTAATATCAATTTAATAATAACAATAGCAACATTGTAATGGTAGAAACTGTCCCTCATTCCTGTTTAGGTGATTAGTCAATCAGTGGTTGAGGCCAACACTGGCAGACAGAGCAAGATGGAGGCAGGATTGAGTAAGAGTGCCAAACATCCCTCTCTCTCTCTCACACACACACACATACACATACCAGAGTTCTTCTCTCTTATACAAGAAAAAAAGATCAACTATCAATGAACTATCAATGACAGTCAACCATTTAAAGAACGTCCGACGCACAATCTTTAGCCTTGGGTGGATGATGAAATGAAATGAACACTCATGGCATAATTGTGTTAGTGTTTGTAACAATGTACAAAATAAAGAATGACATACTGTAAAGATAAATTGAATAACTTTTGTCCGGACTTTTGCACTTTATCAATGTCATTCAGTATAACAAAGGTTTTAAAAAAAAGCCATTTTAATGCATATCACATCATGGTAATCATGTGACAGTGTGTGACATTACAAAGAAGACCCATTGAACACCCTCTATCAATGTGATGAGGTGAGTAAATCTCTGAAATATTTAATGATTTCACCTTTTCACATTCTAGTAACCTTTGCAACAAAGACATGTCCTTCAACACAGAAAGCATACTTTTAATGTTATTATTCTATAAAAAGCTATATTAAATATGAAGAGTAAGGATAATGTTTATAGGTCAAGGTCATTACTTTATATAGGTGTCCAAGGAAATGGCTGCTAAATATAATATAATTTATGTATGAATTCCGTCCTTCAGTATCATGCTTTTGTCCTTTAACACAACAAAAGTTTCATTTTATACCACAATGTCACCTGTTATGCTGACTGACTGTAGCTTTGTTTTCCCATGTTTTCACTAGTTTACAACATTTAATCATGCAATTCATATGTACTTGTTGTATGAATACTGAATATTATCATTTTAAACTATTGTATGGCATTTTAAGGTATTTCAAGGCACATTAACTTCATAATGTAGATGTTATTGTCTAATAAGGAGAGAACTGCATAGCATAGACAAAAGAGTAATGCAGATCCATGTCATTCAGGGTAACAAAATATTGTCATACAGCAGAACAGTATTTTATATTAGAATACAATAACTTTGTTTTGTTGACTCAGAGAGACAAAAACAAAATCTCAAAGGATGAAGTGAAAGATATTTTCATAGATTTTTGCACTTTTTTCAGTGTAAGGCAGTAAGTTTTTGTAAAAAATCTTCAACAAATTTTGAGTTGTACCCATGACACATAAAATATGTGGTATTCAAAATAAAATAATGTCATTTTTTCTGAGTATTTATATTTCTGCCAGTCTGAGTATGGATATATAACCTTGTGATTATGAAAAATGGGCATAAAATGTAATTTTTTTTAAAAACACTTCACACATACATTCATATGTACATTCATAAGAATCATAATAAAAATGAATTATTGGCTTTATTCTTGAATATAACTAATATAAGGGTGTAGGTGACAAACCAGTAAATATAAAAAAAGCCTTTTAGGGAAGTGTAATTGTTGTTTTATATTTATGATACGCCTTTGAATATGGTTAGGTTCATGTCCAGGTTGTTGTTCTCAGTCAAAAGTTGTGCGACAGATGTGTCAAACACTAGGCAGTCACTGTTCATGATGTCTGTGGTGATGTCCTCGTCCATAGAGCACGGCCTGGCCTCCCAGGTCAGGCGGTGCTTGTGCCCGTTCAGCTCCAGCCGGTAAACAAAGTTCTCGGCTTGCTTGCGAGTCCCAATGAGCTGCACAATGGCAAAGAACTGGTAGTGGCCATTGTACCTTTCTCGCTTCTCCAGGACCATCATGAAGTCGAAGCCGAAGCACGATTGCATCATTAGCCAGTTGAACTGACCTGGCCGGTTAATATATGTGGCCTTGAAGGGGATGTCCTCCCCCTGGAGAAAGACAGACAGACTGAACAGCTTTAGTCATAATTTCTTGAAGCTTCAATATAATAGGAAGTGTTTTAGAACCGTTTCCCACACTGCCTTGCCTAGAGCATGCATGGCATTTCCAAAAACCTAACACTGCTTACTTGTATACTTTTAGAGAATGACTCATTTTAATCTAGTTGTTTTTACCCTATATCAACAGTTTATAAATATGGTGATGTTGATGAGTGTGCATGAGACTGATGGAAAATACCAACTGTTGTGATGTATGCAGGATCACATAATATTTAGGATGGTGAGAATGCAGGAGGCAACAGTTGCCTTGTATAAACAGAATATCATGTACAGGAGTGGGATTGTTGGTAGATGTAGTGTGGTGGTGGATATAATTTAGTGAAGAATTATGATCACGCTGATGTTTCCTCATTCTTGTCATGTAGTGATAAATTAAAATGAAGCACAGAGTAATTTCTGCAGACTAAGATGCTGTTATTGAACTTTGGAAATGGCAAATGATAGCAGAAGTATTTTTAAGTTTTTGGGTGTTGACATCCTGAAAAGGCAAATTAAGACGGGACAAAAAACAGAACCCTAAAGCTGGAGCAAACAGTAGATTGTGCTCATGACAATTCATATCCAAGTCAGATTAAAATGACTAAAACATACATAATGTAATCTGTAATATAACATCATGCATTTATAAAAGAAACGTAATCAGTCTGTGGAACTATCAGAGTATCCGAACTATGACCAGAAATCATGTCTCATTATGGCAGGGTAGATGACAACATATGCAGTATCTAAATAGAGTTGACATTTCCATTTTTGGAATTATTCAAAATGTAACATCATTTATAGGTTTAGTGGAGTCAGAGGCATGGTTGTGTGAAGTCTGTCTTGTTTCTGACCCTGCCCAGGGGACAGGACATTAAGTAAGACTTTACCCTGAAGGATTATTTATCACCCAAAACACAAAACACCCTTTTACAAAATGAGCAGTATGGCAACTCATTTCTGGTACGTGGAGAGATGGGGAAGGGGCCACAGTGGCAGCCTGACCTGTGTCATGATGATGGACTTATGCTGATCCATCAGGTGAGGCAAGACAGTGTCCAGAGAGCCCTGCCAACTGCAGAAGGCTCTGGGGCAGGGGCAGGGGTACTGCCGGAAATCACACAGCTCTTCGTGCTCCGTCTTGTCAGTGTGAGGCAGGGTGACTTCACAGCCTGATGAGGTGTTCTTGCAGGGGAGGAGGACAGAGTTTGCCACCTTCTCTGCACCCGTCTGCCAAAGAGAACAGGTCAGTTGACCTTTTTACATAATCTTGAATGAAAATGGGAATATCCCAGAGAGCTTCACCAAACTCTGGGGAATCCCCCTTTTTCATCAGAGAACATTTTAACATAATATTAAGAGGTCTTCAACGAAAGCAGAAAGTTTTTTCACTCTGTCCAGTGTTTCACATTGTGTTTTGTATTGTATTTAATGAGATGAGTTTCCATATTAACTATTCTTTTGCACTTGCATACTTGTAAAAAAACGGTCAGAAACAGATTTTCTGCTGTGTGGGAATTTTACATAGTAGAAAAAAGTGTCATAAGTTCTGTAACTTTCTGCACTTTATTTTGTTTTAATTTGGAGAAATTGTTTAATCTGTTTGGTGTTGTATATGCAAACCATTATGTTGTTTATTAAAGAAGATATACATTTTTTAAATTAATTAATTAATTTTTTATTTTTTTTTGTAGGCTGTTAATTATATCAAACTAAAAAAAAAATCAACCAAGAAAAATGCAATCAGTGCATCCCTACACATTTTTCCTGGCAACTAATTTACACATTACCACCAAAGAAACTTTCTAACTCTACATGTAGTGGCTTTAAAGTAACAATCACCTACCTCTGGCGATGAACTCATTTTGCTGATGCTGTTACTCTTTTCTTCTACCTGATATTCCTCCATCCGTGAATCAACTCTGACATTGTAAAATAAAGACAGTAGTTCAAATAAAGACAATAACATTGTGTCCGAAATCGCATACTATGCACTACATACCCAATATGTGTACTATCGTTAAACATACTTTTATGTGAATAAACAGTAGTATGTATCTTTCCAGATGCACTGAGCCATAATTATCACATCACTTCATAAAAAAATATATATAAATATATGATATTAAAAAATATATTACACCTAGCAAAGCATTATTGACGTTATGCCAGAGCTGTCTTAGTTGCTTTCCGCCATTGTCTGTTATGTTGTTGTCATTGTCACTACTGTATTGCATATTTATGCCGGCATAGTGTCTAGTGCTTGCACACTGTAATATTTCCCTGGAAATAGTATGCATTTTATGTACTATTGCTTTGATACTAAGGTTTCAGACATACTAAAAATCTTACACAGGGCACAAAATTAGCATCAGTCACCAGCCAAATGCTGGTAATCTAACTTATTGAGTGGCTAGTAAAATTTGAACATTCCCTAAGCATTTGGCCAATGGACAAAAAAGTAAATTTTTTGACTAGACTACCTTGAGCCTGAGGCGGTTATATAAGATGAAATGCCCACATGAATAAATAAATGTATATTTTTGTTTTGAGTGTGACTGTTCATTTTTCACTGTGAAAACATTAGATTGACAAAAAAAAATCTTGACATCCACAGCAGTTTTTCAAATCAGTTGATCTCACTAAATACCAAATAAGTTTTACAGTGTAACTCTGATAACCAAACTCCTAGTAAACTAACAGTGGTTGCCAGTCAAGCTCTAGCGATCACACAAAGTTTGTTTGTCTTGATTTAAGTTTTCTTGATTGTTTTCTTAGACCATCAACTACAAGTGACAAACAGCTAAATGAAGTTTGTTTTTTCCTACCGTTTATGTGAATGAAGTTTCTTTAACCACTGCTTCACGTAGGTCTGAGTTAGAGAGGTTTGATAGATGCACAGGTGGTTTCCATGGTAACAAAGGGTGAATCCAATTCAAAAAGCAGTCTAAAAATAAACATGCCAATATCATGAAGTGTTCCATGCACTAAAACTGCACACTGAGCAAAACTTTGAGCTGTTGTGATTAACTAATTTGAAATAATGGAAAAAGAACAGGTGATTAGTGGATTACAAACAAGATTGTTATAGGAATTTATTTGATAATGTTGAAGGATTCTACAACGATGTGCTGCCATGCTAGCAAAATGTTCAGACCTACAGAATGCAGTGTGTTAAAAATCAAGTGGCAACCAGTTGGCCAATGAGAGCTTTTTCACTCTTCTGTGGTGTGAGAACCTAATAGAACTTCACCTCATCATATCTAATGAAACTGAATCTGCTGCATGTTGTTGTGGTTCAATTCCACCGCATCAAAGGTCCAATAAGGGTGCATTACATGATGATATTTCACCATGTAATAATGTCTTTAAACTTGAGCATAAAAGGTACAATAGCCAGGTGGAGACACTGGTGTAAGTGTGCATTAATGAGTTCTTCAGTGCAATCATTGTTGAAATTGTTTGATTTTATAATTGTTCTGTCGGAGACTTGATATCATGACAACAACTGATTCAGTTTTGTGGTTCTTACCTCAGTGTTTTTGGGATAGGTTTGTTTAAAACAGGCATGTTTGATGTCATAGTGGCATTTTGCATTCCCGCTCTTCATTATGGCCACTGTTTCATTGCAAATCAAGCACAATGGTCTCCAACTTCCCCTCGGGCAAAATTAACACATATTCCTTCGTCCAGTCATCCTTAAATGCACATTTTTCACTGTTGAACAAGCCATTTTCAATTGTCAAGTGTAGCTCCTACATTCAACAACACCCTTACTAACTGTGGCAGGTAGTGGGCACCTGAATGATGACAGCTGAGGTGACGTGATAGTGTTGTGTCACTCAAAAGTCCGCTTTAAATTGTTATTCGGTCCAGATCCAGACCTGTGTTGTCAGGGCCATTCATGACAGTCTGTTTATTGTTGGTTTTATCTATGAACTGCTGCACTGATGCAAATGGATTCCTAAAACAGCAATTGTGAAGAAACAAAGAAACAGCTTTGGGTTTTTGTGAAAACACAGAAACTAAATTTAACTGCTGTTTCTAAGTAGCTGAACTGAATGGGTGTAGATTCTTTGTACATTTGATTTATTGATTGGGACAGTGTGCAGTTTTAAACATTAAAGATGCACTGCACTGGGGTTAGCTCGAAGTCCCCCACAATCAAAACATACAACAGCACAGCAACAAACTGTACAAAGCAAAAAAAAAAAAAAAAAACAAGCCACACAGAACACACCATACAAAATACAAAGCTACACACAACAGCACATCACATACACCCACAATGTCAATTAGAAATAAATAATGTAAACTTGTCAAATTAAAAGCAAGACTACCTGTGCTAATGAGAAGACCATAGATGGAGTTTAGACTCGGTGGTCTAAGTCATAAGTAGCTCAGTCACCACGGTTATGTTGGAATAAGAGTGCTTGGGAATATCTCCGCTTGAAATCAGACATTAGTCCGGACTTTGCTAATGATCCTTACACAAGTGTTCCATACAATCTGCTATCTGTTAATCAGAATACTTCAGGCCACAGTACTTTCTCTTCGGGATCGAGAACAGTCGTTTACCTAGAACATAACGTGAAACATATAGTGCCAGTGGTATTGCCTTGCTGTTAAGTGAGCTTTGTATTTTGTCTGTGTGCGTGTGTGTTTGTATATGTGTGTGTGTGTATGTGAGAGTGATTGTATATTGCATTATTAACTACCAACAGCCAGCAGGGGTTGGTTGATTGATGTTTTTGGTGGTAAGAGATGGATACATGCAGATGGCAAATGATGGCAGTGGCAGGCCAGCAGGCAGTAGGCCACTGAGCAAGAACTTCAACTGCACTTCTTGCTGGTTGGACACTGGAAGAGGAGCCTCACCAGTTATCAAGGTCTGACCTAGAGATAAAAACACAACATAGAAAGGTTTCAGTGGGGCATTACCAAAACTTACATTTCTGTTGTTACTCCACCAATGGAACCATTTTTAAATTAAAAAATACTGTAAATATTCAGCAATTCTACAAGAATATTAAATGTCCATTAAATATCCCTCTTTCTACTTTTATGTTATTTGTGTACTTTTCCTGTAATTTGACGAAAGGAGTGATGACTGCTCTCTCCTTCATCTTTAACACAGGGCCTAGTCTAGTGTTGCAATAAATCAACATTACAAATTGACACCTGTTTACTAAATGACCTAGAAACAATTAATGTAATTGAAGCCACAATTAGGCTTTCCAATTAGGTTTTTCACCCCTTATCCAAGTCTTTTAATATTGCATATGTATTGATCTAACTGTGTCCAATATGATTTTAGGCATACATAAAAATTTGTCAAGCAGATCCAATTTAGATGATTTGTTTGGCAGCTAAATAATTGTATCACAATTTCCCTCCTTTTTGTACTTTGTATAATATCTGTGGAAAGGAGCTGTAAATGTTTAGGCAGGAAGATATGGGCAGGATTTAGACAGCTTCTCTTCACTGACAACATGAACAAAAGTAATCAACAATCAAACACTATACAGAATGATCCAACATAATATCAGACATAAATAAACACAATCAACTGGAGGAAAGCTCAAGACACAAAGTATAATGTTTGAAAGATGTAATTGCTCATAACAAACATACAGCAACAATATCAACAATTGAACAGCATCCCAAACTGGTTCCTGCAAAAATACCAGATGAGGCTGTATACAGTAATACATGCGACACATTGTAAGCAGGAGGATATGATGGTAAAGAGACAAAAGTGAAAGAAAGGAAGGGTCAAGTACCCATAGAACTCTTTGTACCGAGCCGCTCAGTCTGGGGAATAATGACATTAGGTGTAGTGTGCAGAGGAGAAACCAGCAGTCACACATTAAAGCAGAAAATGAAGCCGTGCCCTGAGGCCCATACAACTCACACAGGTAAAATAACAGATATGAGAAGGCCTAATGCACACACAAATATACATACACTCACTCACACACCTAAAGGTGTTCTCTCAGGAGAAACACCGAACTTTGTGGCACTGTGTGCAGTAACATGTCTGGTGCTTGTAGGTGCTGGTGTGTACAGTCATACCAATCATGCCGTTGAGAGAGAGAGAGATCCTGAATCCTCTTCTTGTTTGGACCCAGTGGAGATCCACAGAATGACACAGGGGAGTAGAGTGGAGACAGACCTGAACTGACACACAAGAAGAGAGAGAATATTAATCAAATACCATTTGAAAGCACACATTCATTATTGGAGCCAAGTGAATGGGGAGTGATAAATGAATATTGCTTGTGAGAATGATGAATGTTATCTGCTCCTTAAAAAACTACTGACCCAGAGAGAGAAAGCAGCACTTGTACAGGATGAAATGTGTAATGATTTCTCGTATGGATTTGATGCTGCTAAATTAAAAAAGAGAGGATTTCTAGAAACTGAAAATGTCATTTTCATGGGGCCGCAAACTACGATGGAGCTTAATACAATTAGGCCTTAATCTGTAAATCGAACGGGTACAGCAGAGTGAAGTGTCTCAAACTAAATGACACATCTTTATTTATCTCTATGTGCTCAGCACACTGTGACACATCTCACTGAGAGAATTTCAACAGAAATCTAATTCATGTCTGTACATCAATCCTAAGCCTAACTTCTTTTTAGGATTTGTTTTGGCTTTCAGATCGAAACTTTGAGCACTTTAGTGAAGTGTGAAAGACAAACTTGCATCTGAATAGTCCTGAAACAGAAAACCCAAGCACTGATACTTCAAACAGATTAATTCAAATTAGGCAAGAATATAAAATGGCAATACGTCAAAGTGATGCAAAAGTCAAGAACATACAATCTCTCTTTTTAATGCATGGCTGCGGATTTGTCTTGTTTGCCTGAATTAAACTCTGGTGTTTCTCACCAGCTGACAAACCTCTTTCTGCCTGACAGTGGAAGCCAAGTTGAGAGAGAAATATAAAACAGTCTCCTCAACAGCAGCAAGAGAGTTATCCATCAAAGGGAAACAGGGCTCATCAACAATAGCTTAAGTCACTACACACCCTACCTGTGACAGTCACTAAGAAGACTAAATTTAGGTCAGAGGATTATGTAGTTTAAAGTCAGTTTGCTCAGTTGCTCACCTTACAAAGTATTCCAACATTTTTACCGTTATCTCCACCTACCTTTTAGGCCACCACCTGCAAAACTGTCTGTGAGAGTGTGTGTGTTTGTGTTACCTAGGATTGGCAGCAGCCCTGCTGGTGTGGGCTTTGAGCTCCCACAACATGACTCTTCTATCACTGACTGTAAGTGTAGCGTTGCTTTCATTGACAGGGCAGATAACCATGTGATATGGCCGGACTGTCTCAGTGACGCGGATAGCATCGCACTGAGAGTGTAGGTCATTCACAAGCGCCTGGACACTCTGTTCTGGATCTGGGAGAGAGAGAGAGAGAAAGAACATAGAAGGAGATAAGTGTGGTTGAAAGGTGGACAAAGATCATCTGAGAGGGTGGGAGAGCGATATGAATGGAGGAAGACACAAATGTGGGATAAGACATTGAGTAAATGTTAATAAAGAAAGGAATAGATAAGAGTGAATGAAAGAATACTTGCGAGACCGGGGAAGACAAATTTTGAGTGACTGTGAGAGAAAAGGAGTAGGAGGATAGAAATAGATGGAAGGATTTAAGGAGATAAGAAAGGAGGAAAATAAGAGAATAAATGAGTATGTGAGAGACTCACTAAAACAAATGGCAGAGAAAGAGAGAGATGGGAAGACAGATTAGCGTGGAAGAGATAGCAAGAGGAGTAAGTGAGGGGGAGAGAGAGAGATTTGGCGAGATAATGGACTATAACACTAAACCAAAGATAAATGAGACACTGGAGCATAGAGAAAGCAGCCAACACTGAGCAGAGATGTCCTAGCCTCTCTTTTTTCAACAAGCTCCACACCTTAAACAGTCCACAATAGAATTCAGGTAGTTCCTTGATGTTTAGCTGCCAGTCCAAATCAGTATGACCACACAGAAACCTTTGTAGAAACTGAAAACGGAAAGTAGCCCCCCCCCCCCCGCGCTGCTCAGGTGGACCAGGCCCTGTCCCCCTTCATCCTTCAGCAGATACAGCACACTCTGTGGCACCCAGTGCAGTTTGTCCCACAAGAAGTCAATAAGAAGAGCCTGGATCTTGGACAGCAGGCCTAGTGGGGGGTCAACACATGACAGGCGGGGCCATTAAGTGGACGATACCAAATTATAAGTAATGAAGACCCAACCTCTGTAGGACATGTTGATTAAAAGCCACCTCCACCTTGCTAAGTGACCTTTGACCCTTTCCAGAACATTTTCTTGGTTTTTAATAACCCCTAAGGCAAACTGAGCTTCTTCTCCAGTACACTTCCAACACTGAGAGCTTCACTTTTATCCCAGTTAACTTTGGCTGAGGACATCAAGCCAAAGTGGACGACATCCCTCACCAACATGTTAATATCCCGTTGACTGTTGATGACTGAAATCATCTACATAGACTCACAGTTTTAAAGGTGCATTACAACCTGGAATAGTCAGACACTGAAGGTCACATCTAAGTTTATGTGACAAAGGTTCAATTGCTAGAGAATACAACATGCCATGCACAGCCTTGTCTAACTCCCCTTGGATCTGAAAAGGAGCACTCAAATCACCATTCATTTTCAGCACACTCTGAATGTTACAATACAGAACCCTAACTTTGTTAATAAAACCAGGATCAAAACTAAAGGTACTCAGTGTGAGCCATAAATATTCATGCTCAACACGATCAAAAGCTTTTTCCTGATCAATTGATATGCTACCAGCTTTGAGGCCAAACAGCTTACAGATCTCTAAAAAGTCTGTAATTAAAATAATGTTATCAGAAATCAACCTGCCAGGTACACAGTGAGTCTGATTGCAATGAATCACTTGTTCCATCACTTTACTCAGCCTAGTTGCCAACACTTTAGAGAGGAGCTTATAATCAGTGGAAAACAGTGACACAGGCCTCCAGCTTTTAATGAACTATAGGTCACCTTTCTTAGGCAGTAAGATAAGACCGCCCTCCTGCAGCTCAGCGGCAGATAACCTCTGATGAAACTATCCCTTAATACTGCCAGCAAATTCCCCCCAACCGCCGACCAGAAAGTCAACAGCTAAACCATTTATACCAGGAGCTTTCCCACTCTGCATGCTCTGCAGAGCAGCATGGAGTTCATCAGAGGAGATAGCTGCTTACAACTTACTCTGCTGTTCAACCTGAGGAGACCAGTATAAAAGCTCTGAGACACTGCCTGCTCTTCTCTATGCTCACATTTAAACAGGTTACTGTAAAAACTGACAGCATACTTACAAATTGCAGTATCATCAGTAAGCACTTGCCCAGAGTCAGATTTTAAGCTGTGAATGAACCTCTTCTGTTCATTCTTATGCTCCAGACCAAAGAAAAAGTGTGATGGGACATCCATCTGGGGCAACATTTTGAAAGCAGGACCTAGCCAGAGCCCCCTGAGCTGAAACACTTTTTGTGACATTCTGAATGTACTGTTGACAGAATTGTCTTATTTAGACTTGTATCCCACCACTGTTGTAAAGACACACAATCAGATTTCACAACTTTTAAATAAATTAACATGATTTTAAAACAATAAAAACGATCAAGCCTGGCCATAGACAGTAAGTTATCCTAAATACGTGTCCAAGTGTGTTATCTCTGTTTCTCCACACATCACACAACTCATGACCCTCAATAAGATGAAACAGACGACTGCAAGAGGCAGTGTGAAGCTCTGCATGGTTCCTGTCTAACCTGCTGTCCTCAGTACAGTTAAAATCTCCACTAATAAATAAATATTGGACAACTGGAGTATAAATATTAATAAACGCCAATTTTACATTTCCATGCACTGCTCTTACTTTAAACAGACAGCCTTTAATGACTTCTTCAGATTCTACAGACTGAGGAATAAAATTCCTGGAAAAAAGAATTTCAACCTCACAGCTAATGAACGGAGGGACTTTGGACAATACGATCTTTTTGGCAGGATTAACCAGCGTTACCACCTAAACAAAGCTGTCGGACTTTAATCGACAATTTCACCAAAACATACATCTTCCTCAGAGCAATTGAGAGTCGGACAGAGTTTGACCCCATGTCGGCGTGTGAGCTTCCCTAGACACACACCTCCGACTCCAAGAGTCTGCATGACTCCCAGAACCGCTCCGGAACTACAAAACACCACTACGATGAGAAATTACAAAATACAAAAAAGATAAATAACAAAAGATAGAAAAGATATTATTTTATTATCATTATTTACTATTGTAAATGTCATATAATCGCTGTATTTCTTTAATTTAAGTGTTTCTATGCTTTGCCAACATTGTGACCTTACATAGTCAATGCAAGCAATATACAGTAAATGTGACTATATAGTTACTCACACACACACACACAACAGGTGTTTAATGGTCTCTGTCATTTTCTTGTTCTTTTTTATTTTATTTACAGAATTGTATTTTTTTCATCTCAATATTGCATTTTATTATCCTTGACGCTTTAGCAATATTATTCATTTGTAAATGTGATTATTCAAAGTGAATGTAACTATACAGTAGAGATACGCATACACACACACACACACACACACACACACAGAGAGAGAGAGAGAGAGAGAGAGAGAGAGAGAGAGAGAGAGAGAGAGAGAGCGTCATTTGCATATGGAACCCTAATTTGCATATGGAACATCAGGATTCCATTGGATCTATGTTACATCATAGCTGGATCACTTTAGACATAGTTATGGCTTGGCATTTCTCAGACACTCAACACAAATTAAGTGGTCCAGAAAACAGGAATAACAACTTTCACTCGACGATTTCTCTGCAGCAGAGACATCCACCGAAGCTGTTTTGCATCCGGACATCCACCGACAGCTCACTGACAGTGATCAAAGTGTTTTCATCCTGGAAGATGTGAGATTTGCATCCTACTTTTCAAGTTCATGGTGTCCTGGTAAGGTTTTTCACTCCTTTGACTTTCAAAACGTCCTAGTTTCATCGAGGCATTGCTAATAAGCCACTGTTGAGTGAACATTTCAGTTTATAATAATTAATTGTGAGAGGCGTTTAACTGTACAAGGTTTAAACCAACTTTGAAGGAAAAAAATCGTTTTTTTAACAGACTATTTACCATCAATCAACACATGTTGAAAGACATGTTGATTGATAGATACAAGCACATACAGTATTTAAGCAGCGACAGTACTGCATTTATAACATACAATGCAAAATAACATACATATCTTAAGTTTTTCTAAATTCATTTGATTTAACATGAAAGTTATTATACATAAGGCTTTGGCATTTGATCTGGCTGCACAATCCTCATGTCGAGGATCAGGCAGTATGGCTTTAACATTCATGACAGATGTGTGTACTTTATGCAGCCTAACGCTTTTCAGTGGTGGAAGAAGTACTAAGATGACTTACTTTAATCAAAGTAACAGCTTCACTCTAAAAATTACGCAACTACAAGTAAAAGTCTTGCATCCAGATTTTTACTTAAAGGTGCATATATGACATTCAGCCCCACTAGATGTTGCACCATAGCACCAGGATCCCAGACCAAAACCAATATGCAAATTATTTACTCAATAAAGTTGGGTGGGTGGGGGGGGGGGGGGGGGACCCACAGCTCATGAAACTGTCAAACTAGGTAGTGCTGCTCAAATATGGATCAAGTTTCTGACTTCTGATTTCTCATCTCAAAGGTTTTCACAAACAAATGTTTGGTGTACTGTTTAGCTGTAATATGAGAAACTTTGTGACCTGGCTGCCATGTTGAAAACGGATGTGGGGAGGACATGGAGGGACTCACACACACTAACATGCATGTTCACATACGCTAACATGCACGTGCAGCTGGACCAGCTTCCAAAACAAAGAACATTAGGCTTGGATTACAATACACACAGAGGGAGTGGAGGACGTATTTTAATGATCTAAGTGTATGGTCTGAGCAGTGAAAGTGGTGGAAGTATAGTACAGTGGAAGTACAACATTTAATTTTGAAATGTAGATGGGTAATAGTGTAAAGTAGCATAAAATGGAAATAATGTACTTAAGTAAATATGCATAATTACTTCTACCACTGCATATGATAATTTATTAGTCACAAAGCCTTTTTTTTCTCTACATGGTGTGAAAATATTTTTCTAGTCAACTATGGACAAGTTCACAGCTCCTTGAGGTAAGTGAAAGAATTCATTAGTAGTAGGAACTTTTAGTATTAGTATAGTAGTTATTACTGAGGCCTTAAGGTGTAAGCTGCATTTCAGTATTGTAGTTAGTGGAGGTGGAGCTTATACTTTATATAATACTGTTGGGCCGTTAAATAGTGTATAATATCCTGGGTGTACTCAAGAAAAGTACAGGTACCTTAACATTGTACTGACGTGCAGTAGTAAATTAAATGGTACTGGGTTTTTTTTTTTTCCAACAATCAGTAATGGAATTGTTATTTAATTGCTATTCATCAAATTAATATGATCAGGTTCTGTTGAGCAGAGGGGCAAAGTATTCTCCGAAGTATTGTATTTAAGTCTGATGTATTGACTTTACTTAATTACTTGGAATGTGTGAGATTGTTTTACTCCTTTTTTAAAATTTAGGAGGGAAATATTATAAGATTTACTTTGCTGTACATTCATTTGACAGTTAAAATAGTTCTTTGAGAGGGTAAGCATCTACAAACAAGGTATATAATGCATTGTTAGATGTATTGTTTTTATGATAGCCACTGTTACAAATAAGTGTGTTGTACTGGCATCAAAGAAATTTATATCTCATCAAATATTTTCCGACATATAGTAACATTAAGTTAATTTTCCAGCAATATATGGTATGATCAGCTTAAACTTAAGGCCTCCTACAATAAAAAAAACTGTTAAAGTAGTACATACTTTTAATTGTGATACTTAACTGCAAATACTGCTTGTGTGTAATGTACTGATACTGTTATATAAAAGATCTTAGGGCTTTCTCAAGGTCAATATGTTGAAACAGTTAATGGTATGGTTTTCCCTCATGTTTACTGGAGTGTGAAGCTCGTGTCTGAACTTGAGAGTCAGATGGGGGACTTTGACAAGGGTAAGGAGCAGGTGCACTAGAACTGGGGCCTTCATTATCAGGTGTACAAGACCAAGTCTAGACTAGACCAGTCTGTGGCTCTGGGTGTGTAGTGGTATTATCTGGGTCTTCTTGATATCCAGTCTTCACCACCTTGCTTACTCCAGCCTCTGTTTCTGCAGAGCATCTTATTGACTGGGCATTTGGCAGTGGCATTCCTTTGTTTTCACTGTTTTGTTCAATGTTTTTTCATTTTAGCATGTTTTTCTTTCCATTGTATTTCATTTAGATTTATGCCTTTACTTTTCTTTTGTTTTACTTTTCTTCAGGGTATTTTCTGTCATTTTTGATTGTATTTTCTTTCCACTGTATTTTATAGTCTTTTTTGTTTAACTTTCTGTTTGCATTTACATTTTTATTTATATTTCCATTTTGATTGTTTTTCTTTCCATTGTATTTACTTTAGATTTTTCATTTTACCTCTCTTTTGTGTTACTTTTCTTCAATTTATTTTCTTTTGATTTTGATTGTACTTTTTCTTTCCATCGTATATTATTGACTTTTTACTTTAACTTTCCATTTTTATTTATATTTTTGTTTATTTCTTCAATTTTAATTTATTAATTAATTTATTTTTTAATTTATTTTAATTTATTTTTTCCTTCCATTGTATTTCATCTAGTTTTTTTATTTTAACTTCCTCATTGTATTTACAATTTTGTTTATTTATTTTATTTTATTTTTCCTTTTCTATTTTTTAAATCATATTGTACTTCACCTACTTTGTTATGGTAAGTTTCCTTTGATTTTACATTTTTGTTTATTTTTCTATTTTATTTTTTTCCTTCCATTGTATTTCATCTAGTTTTTCATTTTAACTTCCTCATTGTATTTACAATTTTGTTTATTTATTTTATTTTATTTTTTCCTTCCGTTGTATTTCATTTAATTTTTTGTTTTAACTTTGATCGTTGTATTTACATACTTTTATAATTTTTTTCTTTCCTTGGTTTTTCATTTTCTCTTTTACTTTAACTTTGCTCTTGTATTTACTTTTTCTTCAATATTTTGTCTTTCCTTTATTTTTTACAATTATTGTACTTCACCTACTTTGTTATGGTAAGTTTCCTTTGATTTTACATTTTTGTTTATTTTTTTATTTTATTTTTTCCTTCCATTGTATTTCATTTAATGTTTTATTTTAACTTTGCTCATTGTATATACATTCTTTTTTAATTTTTTAATTTTATTTTTTTCTTTCCATTGTTTTTCATTTTTCTTTTACTTTAACTTTGCTCTTGTATTTACTTTTTCTTCAATATTTTGTCTTTCCGTTATTTTTTACAATTATTGTACTTCACCTACTTTGTTATGGTAAGTTTCCTTTGATTTTACATTTTTGTTTATTTTTTTATTTTATTTTTTCCTTCCATTGTATTTCATCTAGTTTTTCATTTTAACTTCCTCATTGTATTTACAATTTTGTTTATTTATTTTATTTTATTTTTCCTTTTCTATTTTTTTCATCACATTGTACATCAGCTACTTTGTTATGGTAAGTTTCCTTTGATTTTACATTATTGTTTATTTTTTTTGTTTTATTTTTCCTTCCATTGTATTTCATCTAGTTTTTCATTTTAACTTCCTCATTGTTTTTACATTGTTGTTTATTTATTTTATTTTATTTTTCCTTTTCTATTTTTTTCATCATATTGTACATCAGCTACTTTGTTATGGTAAGTTTCCTTTGATTTTACATTTTTGTTTATTTTTTTATTTTATTTTTTCCTTCCATTGTATTTCATTTAATGTTTTATTTTAACTTTGCTCATTGTATATACATTCTTTTTTATTTTTTTTATTTTATTTTTTTCTTCCATTGTTTTTCATTTTTCTTTTACTTTAACTTTGCTCTTGTATTTACCTTTTCTTCAATATTTTTTCTTTCCTTTATTTTTTACAATCATATTGTACTTCACGTACTTTGTTATGGTAAGTTTCCTTTGATTTTACATTTTTGTTTATTTTTTTATTTTATTTTTTCCTTCCATTGTATTTCATCTAGTTTTTCATTTTAACTTCCTCATTGTATTTACACTTTTGTTTATTTATTTTATTTTATTTTTCCTTTTCTATTTTTTTCATCATATTGTACATCAGCTACTTTGTTATGGTAAGTTTCCTTTGATTTTACATTTTCGTCGTTGTTCTTATTTTATTTTTTCCTTCGATTGTATTTCATCTAGTTTTTCATTTGAACTTCCTCATTATATTTACAATTTTATTTATTTATTTTATTTTATTTTTCCTTTTCTATTTTTTTTAATCATATTGTACTTCACCTTTTTTGTTATGGAAGGTTTCCTTTGATTTTACATTTTTGTCTATGTTTTTATTTTATTTTTTCCTTCCATTGTATTTCATCCACTTTTTCATTTGAACTTCCTCATTATATTTACAATTTTATTTATTTATTTTATTTTATTTTTTCCTTCCGTTGTATTTCATTTAATTTTTTATTTTAACTTTGCTCATTGTATATACATTCTTTTTTAATTTTATTTTTTTCTCTCCATTGTTTTTCATTTTTCTTTTACTTTAACTTTGCTCTTGTATTTACTTTTTCTTCAATATTTTGTCTTTCCTTTATTTTTTACAATTATTGTACTTCACCTACTTTGTTATGGTAAGTTTCCTTTGATTTTACATTTTTGTTTATTTTTTTATTTTATTTTTTCCTTCCATTGTATTTCATTTAATGTTTTATTTTAACTTTGCTCATTGTATATACATTCTTTTTTAATTTTTTAATTTTATTTTTTTCTTTCCATTGTTTTTCATTTTTCTTTTACTGTAACTTTGCTCTTGTATTTACTTTTTCTTCAAATATATGGTCTTTCCTTTATTTTTTTATCATATTGTACTTCACCTACTTTGTTATGGTAAGTTTCCTTTGATTTTACATTTTTGTTTATTTTTTTATTTTATTTTTTCCTTCAATTGTATTTCATCTAGTTTTTCATTTTAACTTCCTCATTGTATTTACACTTTTGTTTATTTATTTTATTTTATTTTTCCTTTTCTATTTTTTTCATCACATTGTACTTCACCTACTTTGTTATGGTAAGTTTCCTTTGATTTTACATTTTTGTTTATTTTTTTATTTTATTTTTTCTTCCATTGTATTTCATCTAGTTTTTCATTTTAACTTCCTCATTGTTTTTACATTGTTGTTTATTTATTTTATTTTACTTTTCCTTTTCTATTTTTTTCATTACATTTTACTTCATATTGTACTTTGTTATGGTAAGTTTCCTTTGATTTTACATTTTTGTTTATTTTTTTATTTTATTTTTTCCTTCCATTGTATTTCATCTAATTTTTTATTTGAACTTCCTCATTATATTTACAATTTTGTTTATTTATTTTATTTTATTTTTCCTTTTCTATTTTTTTCATCACATTGTACATCAGCTACTTTGTTATGGTAAGTTTCCTTTGATTTTACATTTTTGTTTATTTTTTTTATTTTATTTTTCCTTCCATTGTATTTCATCTAGTTTTTCATTTTAACTTCCTCATTGTTTTTACATTGTTGTTTATTTTATTTTTCCTTTTCTATTTTTTTCATCACATTTTACTTCATATTGTACTTTGTTATGGTAAGTTTCCTTTGATTTTACATTTTTGTCGTTGTTTTTATTTTATTTTTTCCTTCCATTGTATTTCATCTAGTTTTTCATTTGAACTTCCTCATTATATTTACAATTTTATTTATTTATTTTATTTTATTTTTCCTTTTGTATTTTTTTTAATCATATTGTACTTCACCTTTTTTGTTATGGAAGGTTTCCTTTGATTTTACATTTTTGTCTATGTTTTTATTTTATTTTTTTTTTTATTTTATTTGCTTCCGTTGTATTTCATTTAATTTTTTATTTTAACTTTGCTCATTGTATATACATTCTTTTTAATTTTTTTTATTTTATTTATTCTTCCATTGTTTTTCATTTTTCTTTTACTTTAACTTTGCTCTTGTATTTACTTTTTCTTCAAATATATGGTCTTTTTTTTCCTTCCATTGTATTTCATTTAATGTTTTATTTTAACTTTGCTCATTGTATATACATTCTTTTTTAATTTTTTAATTTTATTTTTTTCTTTCCATTGTTTTTCATTTTTCTTTTACTTTAACTTTGCTCTTGTATTTACCTTTTCTTCAATATTTTTTCTTTCCTTTATTTTTTACACTCATATTGTACTTCACGTACTTTGTTATGGTAAGTTTCCTTTGATTTTACATTTTTGTTTATTTTTTTATTTTATTTTTTCCTTCCATTGTATTTCATTTAATGTTTTATTTTAACTTTGCTCATTGTATATACATTCTTTTTTAATTTTTTAATTTTATTTTTTTCTTTCCATTGTTTTTCATTTTTCTTTTACTTTAACTTTGCTCTTGTATTTACTTTTTCTTCAATATTTTTTCTTTCCTTTATTTTTTACAATCATATTGTACTTCACCTACTTTGTTATGGTAAGTTTCCTTTGATTTTACATTTTTGTTTATTTTTTTATTTTATTTTTTTCCTTCCATTGTATTTCATCTAGTTTTTCATTTTAACTTCCTCATTGTATTTACACTTTTGTGTATTTATTTTATTTTATTTTTCCTTTTCTATTTTTTTCATCATATTGTACATCAGCTACTTTATGGTAAGTTTCCTTTAATTTTACATTTTTGTCGTTGTTTTTATTTTATTTTTTCCTTCCATTGTATTTCATCTAGTTTTTCATTTGAACTTCCTCATTAAATTTACAATTTTCTTTATTTATTTTATTTTATTTTTCCTTTTCTATTTTTTTCATCACATTGTACATCAGCTACTTTATGGTAAGTTACCTTTGATTTTACATTTTTGTCGTTGTGTTTATTTTATTTTTTCCTTCCATTGTATTTCATCTAGTTTTTCATTTGAACTTCCTCATTATATTTACAATTTTGTTTATTTATTTTATTTTATTTTTCCTTTTCTATTTTTTTTATCACATTGTACATCAGCTACTTTGTTATGGTAATTGTTCTTTGATTTTACATTTTTGTTAATTTTTTTTATTTTATTTTTCCTTCCATTGTATTTCATCTAGTTTTTCATTTGAACTTCCTCATTATATTTACAATTTTATTTATTTATTTTATTTTATTTTTTCCATCCGTTGTATTTCATTTAATGTTTTATTTTAACTTTGCTCATTGTATATACATTCTTTTTTAATTTTTTAATTTTATTTTTTTCTTTCCATTGTTTTTCATTTTTCTTTTACTTTAACTTTGCTCTTGTATTTCCTTTTTCTTCAATATTTTGTCTTTCCTTTATTTTTTACAATTATTGTACTTCACCTACTTTGTTATGGTAAGTTTCCTTTGATTTTACATTTTTGTTTATGTTTTTATTTTATTTTTTCCTTCCATTGTATTTCATTTAATGTTTTATTTTAACTTTGCTCATTGTATATACATTCTTTTTTAATTTTTTAATTTTATTTTTTTCTTTCCATTGTTTTTCATTTTTCTTTTACTTTAACTTTGCTCTTGTATTTACCTTTTCTTCAATATTTTTTCTTTCCTTTATTTTTTACAATCATATTGTACTTCACGTACTTTGTTATGGTAAGTTTCCCTTGATTTTACATTTTTGTTTATTTTTTTTATTTTATTTTTTCCTTCCATTGTATTTCATCTAGTTTTTCATTTGAACTTCCTCATTATATTTACAATTTTATTTATTTATTTTATTTTATTTTTCCTTTTCTATTTTTTTTAATCATATTGTACTTCACCTTTTTTGTTATGGAAGGTTTCCTTTGATTTTACATTTTTGTCTATGTTTTTATTTCATTTTTTTTTTATTTTATTTGCTTCCGTTGTATTTCATTTAATTTTTTATTTTAACTTTGCTCATTGTATATACATTCTTTTTTAATTTTTTTGTTTTATTTTTTTCTTTCCATTGTTTTTCATTTTTCTTTTACTTTAACTTTGCTCTTGTATTTACCTTTTCTTCAATATTTTTTCTTTCCTTTATTTTTTACAATCATATTGTACTTCACGTACTTTGTTATGGTAAGTTTCCTTTGATTTTACATTTTTGTTTATTTTTTTATTTTATTTTTTCCTTCCATTGTATTTCATCTAGTTTTTCATTTTAACTTCCTCATTGTATTTACACTTTTGTTTATTTATTTTATTTTATTTTTCCTTTTCTATTTTTTTCATCATATTGTACTTCACCTATTTTGTTATGGTAAGTTTCCTTTGATTTTACATTTTTGTCTATGTTTTTATTTTATTTTTTCCTTCCATTGTATTTCATCCACTTTTTCATTTGAACTTCCTCATTATATTTACAATTTTATTTATTTATTTTATTTTATTTTTTGCTTCCGTTGTATTTCATTTAATTTTTTATTTTAACTTTGCTCATTGTATATACATTCTTTTTTATTTTTTTTATTTTATTTTTTCTTCCATTGTTTTTCATTTTTCTTTTACTTTAACTTTGCTCTTGTATTTACTTTTTCTTCAAATATATGGTCTTTCCTTTATTTTTTTATCATATTGTACTTCACCTACTTTGTTATGGTAAGTTTCCTTTGATTTTACATTTTTGTTTATTTTTTTATTTTATTTTTTCCTTCCATTGTATTTCATCTAGTTTTTCATTTTAACTTCCTCATTGTATTTACACTTTTGTTTATTTATTTTATTTTATTTTTCCTTTTCTATTTTTTTCATCATATTGTACTTCACCTTTTTTTGTTATGGTAAGTTTCCTTTGATTTTACATTTTTGTTTATTTTTTTATTTTATTTTTTCCTTCCATTGTATTTCATCTAGTTTTTCATTTTAACTTCCTCATTGTTTTTACATTGTTGTTTATTTATTTTATTTTACTTTTCCTTTTCTATTTTTTTCATTACATTTTACTTCATATTGTACTTTGTTATGGTAAGTTTCCTTTGATTTTACATTTTTCTTTATTTTTTTATTTTATTTTTTCCTTCCATTGTATTTCATCTAATTTTTTATTTGAACTTCCTCATTATATTTACAATTTTGTTTATTTATTTTATTTTATTTTTCCTTTTCTATTTTTTTCATCACATTGTACATCAGCTACTTTGTTATGGTAAGTTTCCTTTGATTTTACATTTTTGTTTATTTTTTTTATTTTATTTTTCCTTCCATTGTATTTCATCTAGTTTTTCATTTTAACTTCCTCATTGTTTTTACATTGTTGTTTATTTTATTTTTCCTTTTCTATTTTTTTCATCACATTTTACTTCATATTGTACTTTGTTATGGTAAGTTTCCTTTGATTTTACATTTTTGTCGTTGTTTTTATTTTATTTTTTCCTTCCATTGTATTTCATCTAGTTTTTCATTTGAACTTCCTCATTATATTTACAATTTTATTTATTTATTTTATTTTATTTTTCCTTTTGTATTTTTTTTAATCATATTGTACTTCACCTTTTTTGTTATGGAAGGTTTCCTTTGATTTTACATTTTTGTCTATGTTTTTATTTTATTTTTTTTTTTATTTTATTTGCTTCCGTTGTATTTCATTTAATTTTTTATTTTAACTTTGCTCATTGTATATACATTCTTTTTAATTTTTTTTATTTTATTTATTCTTCCATTGTTTTTCATTTTTCTTTTACTTTAGCTTTGCTCTTGTATTTACTTTTTCTTCAAATATATGGTCTTTTTTTTCCTTCCATTGTATTTCATTTAATGTTTTATTTTAACTTTGCTCATTGTATATACATTCTTTTTTAATTTTTTAATTTTATTTTTTTCTTTCCATTGTTTTTCATTTTTCTTTTACTTTAACTTTGCTCTTGTATTTACCTTTTCTTCAATATTTTTTCTTTCCTTTATTTTTTACACTCATATTGTACTTCACGTACTTTGTTATGGTAAGTTTCCTTTGATTTTACATTTTTGTTTATTTTTTTATTTTATTTTTTTCCTTCCATTGTATTTCATCTAGTTTTTCATTTTAACTTCCTCATTGTATTTACACTTTTGTGTATTTATTTTATTTTATTTTTCCTTTTCTATTTTTTTCATCATATTGTACATCAGCTACTTTATGGTAAGTTTCCTTTGATTTTACATTTTTGTCGTTGTTTTTATTTTATTTTTTCCTTCCATTGTATTTCATCTAGTTTTTCATTTGAACTTCCTCATTAAATTTACAATTTTCTTTATTTATTTTATTTTATTTTTCCTTTTCTATTTTTTTCATCACATTGTACATCAGCTACTTTATGGTAAGTTACCTTTGATTTTACATTTTTGTCGTTGTGTTTATTTTATTTTTTCCTTCCATTGTATTTCATCTAGTTTTTCATTTGAACTTCCTCATTATATTTACAATTTTGTTTATTTATTTTATTTTATTTTTCCTTTTCTATTTTTTTTTATCACATTGTACATCAGCTACTTTGTTATGGTAATTGTTCTTTGATTTTACATTTTTGTTAATTTTTTTTATTTTATTTTTCCTTCCATTGTATTTCATCTAGTTTTTCATTTGAACTTCCTCATTATATTTACAATTTTATTTATTTATTTTATTTTATTTTTTCCATCCGTTGTATTTCATTTAATGTTTTATTTTAACTTTGCTCATTGTATATATATTCTTTTTTAATTTTTTAATTTTATTTTTTCTTTCCATTGTTTTTCATTTTTCTTTTACTTTAACTTTGCTCTTGTATTTCCTTTTTCTTCAATATTTTGTCTTTCCTTTATATTTTACAATTATTGTACTTCACCTACTTTGTTATGGTAAGTTTCCTTTGATTTTACATTTTTGTTTATGTTTTTATTTTATTTTTTCCTTCCATTGTATTTCATTTAATGTTTTATTTTAACTTTGCTCATTGTATATACATTCTTTTTTAATTTTTTAATTTTATTTTTTTCTTTCCATTGTTTTTCATTTTTCTTTTACTTTAACTTTGCTCTTGTATTTACCTTTTCTTCAATATTTTTTCTTTCCTTTATTTTTTACAATCATATTGTACTTCACGTACTTTGTTATGGTAAGTTTTCTTTGATTTTACATTTTTGTTTATTTTTTTTATTTTATTTTTTCCTTCCATTGTATTTCATCTAGTTTTTCATTTGAACTTCCTCATTATATTTACAATTTTATTTATTTATTTTATTTTATTTTTCCTTTTCTATTTTTTTTAATCATATTGTACTTCACCTTTTTTGTTATGGAAGGTTTCCTTTGATTTTACATTTTTGTCTATGTTTTTATTTTTTTTTTTATTTTATTTTATTTGCTTCCGTTGTATTTCATTTAATTTTTTATTTTAACTTTGCTCATTGTATATACATTCTTTTTTAATTTTTTTGTTTTATTTTTTTCTTTCCATTGTTTTTCATTTTTCTTTTACTTTAACTTTGCTCTTGTATTTACCTTTTCTTCAATATTTTTTCTTTCCTTTATTTTTTACAATCATATTGTACTTCACGTACTTTGTTATGGTAAGTTTCCTTTGATTTTACATTTTTGTTTATTTTTTTATTTTATTTTTTCCTTCCATTGTATTTCATCTAGTTTTTCATTTTTCTTTTACTTTAACTTTGCTCTTGTATTTACTTTTTCTTCAATATTTTGTCTTTCCGTTATTTTTTACAATTATTGTACTTCACCTACTTTGTTATGGTAAGTTTCCTTTGATTTTACATTTTTGTTTATTTTTTTATTTTATTTTTTCCTTCCATTGTATTTCATTTAATGTTTTATTTTAACTTTGCTCATTGTATACACATTCTTTTTTTAATTTTTTAATTTTATTTTTTTCTTTCAATTGTTTTTCATTTTTCTTTTACTTTAACTTTGCTCTTGTATTTACCTTTTCTTCAATATTTTTTCTTTCCTTTATTTTTTACAATCATATTGTACTTCACGTACTTTGTTATGGTAAGTTTTCTTTGATTTTACATTTTTGTTTATTTTTTTATTTTATTTTTTCCTTCCATTGTATTTCATCTAGTTTTTCATTTTTCTTTTACTTTAACTTTGCTCTTGTATTTACTTTTTCTTCAATATTTTGTCTTTCCTTTATTTTTTACAATTATTGTACTTCACCTACTTTGTTATGGTAAGTTTCCTTTGATTTTACATTTTTGTTTATTTTTTTATTTTATTTTTTCCTTCCATTGTATTTCATCTAGTTTTTCATTTTAACTTCCTCATTGTGTTTACAATTTTGTTTATTTATTTTATTTTATTTTTCCTTTACTATTTTTTTCATCATATTGTACTTCACCTTTTTTGTTATGGTAAGTTTCCTTTGATTTTACATTTTTGTCTATGTTTTTATTTTATTTTTTCCTTCCATTGTATTTCATCCACTTTTTCATTTGAACTTCCTCATTATATTTACAATTTTATTTATTTATTTTATTTTATTTTTTCCTTCCGTTGTATTTCATTTAATTTTTTATTTTAACTTTTCTCATTGTATATACATTCTTTTTTAATTTTTTTGTTTCATTTTTTTCTTTCCATTGTTTTTCATTTTTATTTTACTTTAACTTTGCTCTTGTATTTACCTTTTCTTCAATATTTTTTCTTTCCTTTATTTTTTACAATCATATTGTACTTCACGTACTTTGTTATGGTAAGTTTTCTTTGATTTTACATTTTTGTTTATTTTTTTTATTTTATTTTTTCCTTCCATTGTATTTCATCTAGTTTTTCATTTGAACTTCCTCATTATATTTACATTTTTATTTATTTATTTTATTTTATTTTTCCTTTTCTATTTTTTTTAATCATATTGTACTTCACCTTTTTTGTTATGGAAGGTTTCCTTTGATTTTACATTTTTGTCTATGTTTTTATTTTTTTTTTATTTTATTTTATTTGCTTCCGTTGTATTTCATTTAATTTTTTATTTTAACTTTGCTCATTGTATATACATTCTTTTTTAATTTTTTTGTTTTATTTTTTTATTTCCATTGTTTTTCATTTTTCTTTTACTTTAACTTTGCTCTTGTATTTACCTTTTCTTCAATATTTTTTCTTTCCTTTATTTTTTACAATCATATTGTACTTCACGTACTTTGTTATGGTAAGTTTCCTTTGATTTTACATTTTTGTTTATTTTTTTATTTTATTTTTTCCTTCCATTGTATTTCATCTAGTTTTTCATTTTTCTTTTACTTTAACTTTGCTCTTGTATTTACTTTTTCTTCAATATTTTGTCTTTCCGTTATTTTTTACAATTATTGTACTTCACCTACTTTGTTATGGTAAGTTTCCTTTGATTTTACATTTTTGTTTATTTTTTTATTTTATTTTTTCCTTCCATTGTATTTCATTTAATGTTTTATTTTAACTTTGCTCATTGTATACACATTCTTTTTTTAATTTTTTAATTTTATTTTTTTCTTTCCATTGTTTTTCATTTTTCTTTTACTTTAACTTTGCTCTTGTATTTACCTTTTCTTCAATATTTTTTCTTTCCTTTATTTTTTACAATCATATTGTACTTCACGTACTTTGTTATGGTAAGTTTTCTTTGATTTTATATTTTTGTTTATTTTTTTATTTTATTTTTTCCTTCCATTGTATTTCATCTAGTTTTTCATTTTTCTTTTACTTTAACTTTGCTCTTGTATTTACTTTTTCTTCAATATTTTGTCTTTCCTTTATTTTTTACAATTATTGTACTTCACCTACTTTGTTATGGTAAGTTTCCTTTGATTTTACATTTTTGTTTATTTTTTTATTTTCTTTTTTCCTTCCATTGTATTTCATCTAGTTTTTCATTTTAACTTCCTCATTGTGTTTACAATTTTGTTTATTTATTTTATTTTATTTTTCCTTTACTATTTTTTTCATTATATTGTACTTCACCTTTTTTGTTATGGTAAGTTTCCTTTGATTTTACATTTTTGTCTATGTTTTTATTTTATTTTTTCCTTCCATTGTATTTCATCCACTTTTTCATTTGAACTTCCTCATTATATTTACAATTTTATTTATTTATTTTATTTTATTTTTTCCTTCCGTTGTATTTCATTTAATTTTTTATTTTAACTTTTCTCATTGTATATACATTCTTTTTTAATTTTTTTGTTTCATTTTTTTCTTTCCATTGTTTTTCATTTTTCTTTTACTTTAACTTTGCTCCTGTATTTACCTTTTCTTCAATATTTTTTCTTTCCTTTATTTTTTACAATCATATTGTACTTCACGTACTTTGTTATGGTAAGTTTCCTTTGATTTTACATTTTTGTTTATTTTTTTATTTTATTTTTTCCTTCCATTGTATTTCATCTAGTTTTTCATTTTTCTTTTACTTTAACTTTGCTCTTGTATTTACTTTTTCTTCAATATTTTGTCTTTCCGTTATTTTTTACAATTATTGTACTTCACCTACTTTGTTATGGTAAGTTTCCTTTGATTTTACATTTTTGTTTATTTTTTTATTTTATTTTTTCCTTCCATTGTATTTCATTTAATGTTTTATTTTAACTTTGCTCATTGTATACACATTCTTTTTTTAATTTTTTAATTTTATTTTTTTCTTTCCATTGTTTTTCATTTTTCTTTTACTTTAACTTTGCTCTTGTATTTACCTTTTCTTCAATATTTTTTCTTTCCTTTATTTTTTACAATCATATTGTACTTCACGTACTTTGTTATGGTAAGTTTTCTTTGATTTTACATTTTTGTTTATTTTTTTATTTTATTTTTTCCTTCCATTGTATTTCATCTAGTTTTTCATTTTTCTTTTACTTTAACTTTGCTCTTGTATTTACTTTTTCTTCAATATTTTGTCTTTCCTTTATTTTTTACAATTATTGTACTTCACCTACTTTGTTATGGTAAGTTTCCTTTGATTTTACATTTTTGTTTATTTTTTTATTTTCTTTTTTCCTTCCATTGTATTTCATCTAGTTTTTCATTTTAACTTCCTCATTGTGTTTACAATTTTGTTTATTTATTTTATTTTATTTTTCCTTTACTATTTTTTTCATCATATTGTACTTCACCTTTTTTGTTATGGTAAGTTTCCTTTGATTTTACATTTTTGTCTATGTTTTTATTTTATTTTTTCCTTCCATTGTATTTCATCCACTTTTTCATTTGAACTTCCTCATTATATTTACAATTTTATTTATTTATTTTATTTTATTTTTTCCTTCCGTTGTATTTCATTTAATTTTTTATTTTAACTTTTCTCATTGTATATACATTCTTTTTTAATTTTTTTGTTTCATTTTTTTCTTTCCATTGTTTTTCATTTTTCTTTTACTTTAACTTTGCTCTTGTATTTACCTTTTCTTCAATATTTTTTCTTTCCTTTATTTTTTACAATCATATTGTACTTCACGTACTTTGTTATGGTAAGTTTTCTTTGATTTTACATTTTTGTTTATTTTTTTTATTTTATTTTTTCCTTCCATTGTATTTCATCTAGTTTTTCATTTGAACTTCCTCATTATATTTACAATTTTATTTATTTATTTTATTTTATTTTTCCTTTTCTATTTTTTTTAATCATATTGTACTTCACCTTTCTTGTTATGGAAGGTTTCCTTTGATTTTACATTTTTGTCTATGTTTTTATTTTTTTTTTTTATTTTATTTTATTTGCTTCCGTTGTATTTCATTTAATTTTTTATTTTAACTTTGCTCATTGTATATACATTCTTTTTTAATTTTTTTGTTTTATTTTTTTCTTTCCATTGTTTTTCATTTTTCTTTTACTTTAACTTTGCTCTTGTATTTACCTTTTCTTCAATATTTTTTCTTTCCTTTATTTTTTACAATCATATTGTACTTCACGTACTTTGTTATGGTAAGTTTCCTTTGATTTTACATTTTTGTTTATTTTTTTATTTTATTTTTTCCTTCCATTGTATTTCATCTAGTTTTTCATTTTTCTTTTACTTTAACTTTGCTCTTGTATTTACTTTTTCTTCAATATTTTGTCTTTCCGTTATTTTTTACAATTATTGTACTTCACCTACTTTGTTATGGTAAGTTTCCTTTGATTTTACATTTTTGTTTATTTTTTTATTTTATTTTTTCCTTCCATTGTATTTCATTTAATGTTTTATTTTAACTTTGCTCATTGTATACACATTCTTTTTTTAATTTTTTAATTTTATTTTTTTCTTTCCATTGTTTTTCATTTTTCTTTTACTTTAACTTTGCTCTTGTATTTACCTTTTCTTCAATATTTTTTCTTTCCTTTATTTTTTACAATCATATTGTACTTCACGTACTTTGTTATGGTAAGTTTTCTTTGATTTTACATTTTTGTTTATTTTTTTATTTTATTTTTTCCTTCCATTGTATTTCATCTAGTTTTTCATTTTTCTTTTACTTTAACTTTGCTCTTGTATTTACTTTTTCTTCAATATTTTGTCTTTCCTTTATTTTTTACAATTATTGTACTTCACCTACTTTGTTATGGTAAGTTTCCTTTGATTTTACATTTTTGTTTATTTTTTTATTTTCTTTTTTCCTTCCATTGTATTTCATCTAGTTTTTCATTTTAACTTCCTCATTGTGTTTACAATTTTGTTTATTTATTTTATTTTATTTTTCCTTTACTATTTTTTTCATCATATTGTACTTCACCTTTTTTGTTATGGTAAGTTTCCTTTGATTTTACATTTTTGTCTATGTTTTTATTTTATTTTTTCCTTCCATTGTATTTCATCCACTTTTTCATTTTAACTTCCTCATTATATTTAAAATTTTATTTATTTATTTTATTTTATTTTTTCCTTCCGTTGTATTTCATTTAATTTTTTATTTTAACTTTTCTCATTGTATATACATTCTTTTTTAATTTTTTTGTTTCATTTTTTTCTTTCCATTGTTTTTCATTTTTCTTTTACTTTAACTTTGCTCCTGTATTTACCTTTTCTTCAATATTTTTTCTTTCCTTTATTTTTTACAATCATATTGTACTTCAGGTACTTTGTTATGGTAAGTTTCCTTTGATTTTACATTTTTGTTTATTTTTTTATTTTATTTTTTCCTTCCATTGTATTTCATCTAGTTTTTCATTTTTCTTTTACTTTAACTTTGCTCTTGTATTTACTTTTTCTTCAATATTTTGTCTTTCCTTTATTTTTTACAATTATTGTACTTCACCTACTTTGTTATGGTAAGTTTCCTTTGATTTTACATTTTTGTTTATTTTTTTATTTTCTTTTTTCCTTCCATTGTATTTCATCTAGTTTTTCATTTTAACTTCCTCATTGTGTTTACAATTTTGTTTATTTATTTTATTTTATTTTTCCTTTACTATTTTTTTCATTATATTGTACTTCACCTTTTTTGTTATGGTAAGTTTCCTTTGATTTTACATTTTTGTCTATGTTTTTATTTTATTTTTTCCTTCCATTGTATTTCATCCACTTTTTCATTTGAACTTCCTCATTATATTTACAATTTTATTTATTTATTTTATTTTATTTTTCCTTCCGTTGTATTTCATTTAATTTTTTATTTTAACTTTTCTCATTGTATATACATTCTTTTTTAATTTTTTTGTTTCATTTTTTTCTTTCCATTGTTTTTCATTTTTCTTTTACTTTAACTTTGCTCTTGTATTTACTTTTTCTTCAATATTTTTTCTTTCCTTTATTTTTTACAATCATATTGTACTTCACGTACTTTGTTATGGTAAGTTTTCTTTGATTTTACATTTTTGTTTATTTTTTTTATTTTATTTTTTCCTTCCATTGTATTTCATCTAGTTTTTCATTTGAACTTCCTCATTATATTTACAATTTTATTTAT
This sequence comes from Thunnus albacares, assembly GCF_914725855.1. Lineage (NCBI taxonomy): Eukaryota > Metazoa > Chordata > Actinopteri > Scombriformes > Scombridae > Thunnus > Thunnus albacares. The sequence continues at coordinate 30,041,743 of NC_058114.1, read as the reverse complement.
TTATTTTATTTTATTTTTCCTTTTCTATTTTTTTTAATCATATTGTACTTCACCTTTCTTGTTATGGAAGGTTTCCTTTGATTTTACATTTTTGTCTATGTTTTTATTTTTTTTTTTTATTTTATTTTATTTGCTTCCGTTGTATTTCATTTAATTTTTTATTTTAACTTTGCTCATTGTATATACATTCTTTTTTAATTTTTTTGTTTTATTTTTTTCTTTCCATTGTTTTTCATTTTTCTTTTACTTTAACTTTGCTCTTGTATTTACCTTTTCTTCAATATTTTTTCTTTCCTTTATTTTTTACAATCATATTGTACTTCACGTACTTTGTTATGGTAAGTTTCCTTTGATTTTACATTTTTGTTTATTTTTTTATTTTATTTTTTCCTTCCATTGTATTTCATCTAGTTTTTCATTTTTCTTTTACTTTAACTTTGCTCTTGTATTTACTTTTTCTTCAATATTTTGTCTTTCCGTTATTTTTTACAATTATTGTACTTCACCTACTTTGTTATGGTAAGTTTCCTTTGATTTTACATTTTTGTTTATTTTTTTATTTTATTTTTTCCTTCCATTGTATTTCATTTAATGTTTTATTTTAACTTTGCTCATTGTATACACATTCTTTTTTTAATTTTTTAATTTTATTTTTTTCTTTCCATTGTTTTTCATTTTTCTTTTACTTTAACTTTGCTCTTGTATTTACCTTTTCTTCAATATTTTTTCTTTCCTTTATTTTTTACAATCATATTGTACTTCACGTACTTTGTTATGGTAAGTTTTCTTTGATTTTACATTTTTGTTTATTTTTTTATTTTATTTTTTCCTTCCATTGTATTTCATCTAGTTTTTCATTTTTCTTTTACTTTAACTTTGCTCTTGTATTTACTTTTTCTTCAATATTTTGTCTTTCCTTTATTTTTTACAATTATTGTACTTCACCTACTTTGTTATGGTAAGTTTCCTTTGATTTTACATTTTTGTTTATTTTTTTATTTTCTTTTTTCCTTCCATTGTATTTCATCTAGTTTTTCATTTTAACTTCCTCATTGTGTTTACAATTTTGTTTATTTATTTTATTTTATTTTTCCTTTACTATTTTTTTCATCATATTGTACTTCACCTTTTTTGTTATGGTAAGTTTCCTTTGATTTTACATTTTTGTCTATGTTTTTATTTTATTTTTTCCTTCCATTGTATTTCATCCACTTTTTCATTTGAACTTCCTCATTATATTTAAAATTTTATTTATTTATTTTATTTTATTTTTTCCTTCCGTTGTATTTCATTTAATTTTTTATTTTAACTTTTCTCATTGTATATACATTCTTTTTTAATTTTTTTGTTTCATTTTTTTCTTTCCATTGTTTTTCATTTTTCTTTTACTTTAACTTTGCTCCTGTATTTACCTTTTCTTCAATATTTTTTCTTTCCTTTATTTTTTACAATCATATTGTACTTCAGGTACTTTGTTATGGTAAGTTTCCTTTGATTTTACATTTTTGTTTATTTTTTTATTTTATTTTTTCCTTCCATTGTATTTCATCTAGTTTTTCATTTTTCTTTTACTTTAACTTTGCTCTTGTATTTACTTTTTCTTCAATATTTTGTCTTTCCGTTATTTTTTACAATTATTGTACTTCACCTACTTTGTTATGGTAAGTTTCCTTTGATTTTACATTTTTGTTTATTTTTTTATTTTATTTTTTCCTTCCATTGTATTTCATTTAATGTTTTATTTTAACTTTGCTCATTGTATATACATTCTTTTTTAATTTTTTAATTTTATTTTTTTCTTTCCATTGTTTTTCATTTTTCTTTTACTTTAACTTTGCTCTTGTATTTACTTTTTCTTCAATATTTTTTCTTTCCTTTATTTTTTACAATCATATTGTACTTCACCTACTTTGTTATGGTAAGTTTCCTTTGATTTTACATTTTTGTTTATTTTTTTATTTTATTTTTTCCTTCCATTGTATTTCATCTAGTTTTTCATTTTAACTTCCTCATTGTATTTACACTTTTGTTTATTTATTTTATTTTATTTTTCCTTTTCTATTTTTTTCATCACATTGTACTTCACCTACTTTGTTATGGTAAGTTTCCTTTGATTTTACATTTTTGTTTATTTTTTTATTTTATTTTTTCCTTCCATTGTATTTCATCTAGTTTTTCATTTTAACTTCCTCATTGTTTTTACATTGTTGTTTATTTATTTTATTTTACTTTTCCTTTTCTATTTTTTTCATTACATTTTACTTCATATTGTACTTTGTTATGGTAAGTTTCCTTTGATTTTACATTTTTCTTTATTTTTTTATTTTATTTTTTCCTTCCATTGTATTTCATCTAATTTTTTATTTGAACTTCCTCATTATATTTACAATTTTGTTTATTTATTTTATTTTATTTTTCCTTTTCTATTTTTTTCATCACATTGTACATCAGCTACTTTGTTATGGTAAGTTTCCTTTGATTTTACATTTTTGTTTATTTTTTTTATTTTATTTTTCCTTCCATTGTATTTCATCTAGTTTTTCATTTTAACTTCCTCATTGTTTTTACATTGTTGTTTATTTTATTTTTCCTTTTCTATTTTTTTCATCACATTTTACTTCATATTGTACTTTGTTATGGTAAGTTTCCTTTGATTTTACATTTTTGTCGTTGTTTTTATTTTATTTTTTCCTTCCATTGTATTTCATCTAGTTTTTCATTTGAACTTCCTCATTATATTTACAATTTTATTTATTTATTTTATTTTATTTTTCCTTTTCTATTTTTTTTAATCATATTGTACTTCACCTTTTTTGTTATGGAAGGTTTCCTTTGATTTTACATTTTTGTCTATGTTTTTATTTTATTTTATTTTTTTTTTTATTTGCTTCCATTGTATTTCATTTAATTTTTTATTTTAACTTTGCTCATTGTATATACATTCTTTTTTAATTTTTTTGTTTTATTTTTTTCTTTCCATTGTTTTTCATTTTTCTTTTACTTTAACTTTGCTCTTGTATTTACCTTTTCTTCAATATTTTTTCTTTCCTTTATTTTTTACAATCATATTGTACTTCAGGTACTTTGTTATGGTACGTTTCCTTTGATTTTACATTTTTGTTTATTTTTTTATTTAATTTTTTCCTTCCATTGTGTTTCATCTAGTTTTTCATTTTTCTTTTACTTTAACTTTGCTCTTGTATTTACTTTTTCTTCAATATTTTGTCTTTCCGTTATTTTTTACAATTATTGTACTTCACCTACTTTGTTATGGTAAGTTTCCTTTGATTTTACATTTTTGTTTATTTTTTTATTTTATTTTTTCCTTCCATTGTATTTCATCTAGTTTTTCATTTTAACTTCCTCATTGTATTTACACTTTTGTTTATTTATTTTATTTTATTTTTCCTTTTCTATTTTTTTCATCATATTGTACTTCACCTATTTTGTTATGGTAAGTTTCCTTTGATTTTACATTTTTGTCTATGTTTTTATTTTATTTTTTCCTTCCATTGTATTTCATCCACTTTTTCATTTGAACTTCCTCATTATATTTACAATTTTATTTATTTATTTTATTTTATTTTTTGCTTCTGTTGTATTTCATTTAATTTTTTATTTTAACTTTGCTCATTGTATATACATTCTTTTTTATTTTTTTTTATTTTATTTTTTCTTCCATTGTTTTTCATTTTTCTTTTACTTTAACTTTGCTCTTGTATTTACTTTTTCTTCAAATATATGGTCTTTCCTTTATTTTTTTATCATATTGTACTTCACCTACTTTGTTATGGTAAGTTTCCTTTGATTTTACATTTTTGTTTATTTTTTTATTTTATTTTTTCCTTCCATTGTATTTCATCTAGTTTTTCATTTTAACTTCCTCATTGTATTTACACTTTTGTTTATTTATTTTATTTTATTTTTCCTTTTCTATTTTTTTCATCACATTGTACTTCACCTACTTTGTTATGGTAAGTTTCCTTTGATTTTACATTTTTGTTTATTTTTTTATTTTATTTTTTCCTTCCATTGTATTTCATCTAGTTTTTCATTTTAACTTCCTCATTGTTTTTACATTGTTGTTTATTTATTTTATTTTACTTTTCCTTTTCTATTTTTTTCATTACATTTTACTTCATATTGTACTTTGTTATGGTAAGTTTCCTTTGATTTTACATTTTTCTTTATTTTTTTATTTTATTTTTTCCTTCCATTGTATTTCATCTAATTTTTTATTTGAACTTCCTCATTATATTTACAATTTTGTTTATTTATTTTATTTTATTTTTCCTTTTCTATTTTTTTCATCACATTGTACATCAGCTACTTTGTTATGGTAAGTTTCCTTTGATTTTACATTTTTGTTTATTTTTTTTATTTTATTTTTCCTTCCATTGTATTTCATCTAGTTTTTCATTTTAACTTCCTCATTGTTTTTACATTGTTGTTTATTTTATTTTTCCTTTTCTATTTTTTTCATCACATTTTACTTCATATTGTACTTTGTTATGGTAAGTTTCCTTTGATTTTACATTTTTGTCGTTTTTTTTATTTTATTTTTTCCTTCCATTGTATTTCATCTAGTTTTTCATTTGAACTTCCTCATTATATTTACAATTTTATTTATTTATTTTATTTTATTTTTCCTTTTCTATTTTTTTTAATCATATTGTACTTCACCTTTTTTGTTATGGAGGTTAAGGTTTCCTTTGATTTTACATTTTTGTCTATGTTTTTATTTTATTTTATTTTTTTTTTTATTTGCTTCCATTGTATTTCATTTAATTTTTTATTTTAACTTTGCTCATTGTATATACATTCTTTTTTAATTTTTTTGTTTTATTTTTTTCTTTCCATTGTTTTTCATTTTTCTTTTACTTTAACTTTGCTCTTGTATTTACCTTTTCTTCAATATTTTTTCTTTCCTTTATTTTTTACAATCATATTGTACTTCAGGTACTTTGTTATGGTACGTTTCCTTTGATTTTACATTTTTGTTTAATTTTTTATTTAATTTTTTCCTTCCATTGTGTTTCATCTAGTTTTTCATTTTTCTTTTACTTTAACTTTGCTCTTGTATTTACTTTTTCTTCAATATTTTGTCTTTCCGTTATTTTTTACAATTATTGTACTTCACCTACTTTGTTATGGTAAGTTTCCTTTGATTTTACATTTTTGTTTATTTTTTTATTTTATTTTTTCCTTCCATTGTATTTCATTTAATGTTTTATTTTAACTTTGCTCATTGTATATACATTCTTTTTTAATTTTTTAATTTTATTTTTTTCTTTCCATTGTTTTTCATTTTTCTTTTACTTTAACTTTGCTCTTGTATTTACCTTTTCTTCAATATTTTTTCTTTCCTTTATTTTTTACAATCATATTGTACTTCACGTACTTTGTTATGGTAAGTTTTCTTTGATTTTACATTTTTGTTTATTTTTTTATTTTATTTTTTCCTTCCATTGTATTTCATCTAGTTTTTCATTTTTCTTTTACTTTAACTTTGCTCTTGTATTTACTTTTTCTTCAATATTTTGTCTTTCCTTTATTTTTTACAATTATTGTACTTCACCTACTTTGTTATGGTAAGTTTCCTTTGATTTTACATTTTTGTTTATTTTTTTATTTTATTTTTTCCTTCCATTGTATTTCATCTAGTTTTTCATTTTAATTTCCTCATTGTGTTTACAATTTTGTTTATTTATTTTATTTTATTTTTCCTTTTCTATTTTTTTCATCATATTGTACTTCACCTTTTTTGTTATGGTAAGTTTCCTTTGATTTTACATTTTTGTCTATGTTTTTATTTTATTTTTTCCTTCCATTGTATTTCATCCACTTTTTCATTTGAACTTCCTCATTATATTTACAATTTTATTTATTTATTTTATTTTATTTTTTCCTTCCGTTGTATTTCATTTAATTTTTTATTTTAACTTTGCTCATTGTATATACATTCTTTTTTAATTTTTTTGTTTTATTTTTTTCTTTCCATTGTTTTTCATTTTTCTTTTACTTTAACTTTGCTCTTGTATTTACCTTTTCTTCAATATTTTTTCTTTCCTTTATTTTTTACAATCATATTGTACTTCAGGTACTTTGTTATGGTAAGTTTCCTTTGATTTTACATTTTTGTCGTTGTTTTTATTTTATTTTTTCCTTCCATTGTATTTCATCTAGTTTTTCATTTTTCTTTTACTTTAACTTTGCTCTTGTATTTACTTTTTCTTCAATATTTTGTCTTTCCGTTATTTTTTACAATTATTGTACTTCACCTACTTTGTTATGGTAAGTTTCCTTTGATTTTACATTTTTGTTTATTTTTTTATTTTATTTTTTCCTTCCATTGTATTTCATTTAATGTTTTATTTTAACTTTGCTCATTGTATATACATTCTTTTTTAATTTTTTAATTTTATTTTTTTCTTTCCATTGTTTTTCATTTTTCTTTTACTTTAACTTTGCTCTTGTATTTACTTTTTCTTCAATATTTTTTCTTTCCTTTATTTTTTACAATCATATTGTACTTCACCAACTTTGTTATGGTAAGTTTCCTTTGATTTTACATTTTTGTTTATTTTTTTATTTTATTTTTTCCTTCCATTGTATTTCATCTAGTTTTTCATTTTAACTTCCTCATTGTATTTACAATTTTGTTTATTTATTTTATTTTATTTTTCCTTTTCTATTTTTTTCATCATATTGTACATCAGCTACTTTATGGTAAGTTTCCTTTGATTTTACATTTTTGTCGTTGTTTTTATTTTATTTTTTCCTTCCATTGTATTTCATCTAGTTTTTCATTTTAACTTCCTCATTATATTTACAATTTTGTTTATTTATTTTATTTTATTTTTCCTTTTCTATTTTTTTCATCACATTGTACATCAGCTACTTTGTTATGGTAATTGTTCTTTGATTTTACATTTTTGTTAATTTTTTTTATTTTATTTTTCCTTCCATTGTATTTCATCTAGTTTTTCATTTGAACTTCCTCATTATATTTACAATTTTATTTATTTATTTTATTTTATTTTTTCCTTCCATTGTATTTCATTTAATGTTTTATTTTAACTTTGCTCATTGTATATACATTCTTTTTTAATTTTTTAATTTTATTTTTTTCTTTCCATTGTTTTTCATTTTTCTTTTACTTTAACTTTGCTCTTGTATTTACTTTTTCTTCAATATTTTGTCTTTCCTTTATTTTTTACAATTATTGTACTTCACCTACTTTGTTATGGTAAGTTTCCTTTGATTTTACATTTTTGTTTATGTTTTTATTTTATTTTTTCCTTCCATTGTATTTCATTTAATGTTTTATTTTAACTTTGCTCATTGTATATACATTCTTTTTTAATTTTTTAATTTTATTTTTTTCTTTCCATTGTTTTTCATTTTTCTTTTACTTTAACTTTGCTCTTGTATTTACCTTTTCTTCAATATTTTTTCTTTCCTTTATTTTTTACAATTATATTGTACTTCACGTACTTTGTTATGGTAAGTTTCCTTTGATTTTACATTTTTGTTTATTTTTTTATTTTATTTTTTCCTTCCATTGTATTTCATCTAGTTTTTCATTTTTACTTCCTCATTGTATTTACAATTTTGTTTATTTATTTTATTTTATTTTATTTTTCCTTTTCTATTTTTTTCATCACATTGTACTTCACCTACTTTGTTATAGTAAGTTTCCTTTGATTTTACATTTTTGTTTATTTTTTTATTTTATTTTTTCCTTCCATTGTATTTCATCTAGTTTTTCATTTTAACTTCCTCATTGTTTTTACATTGTTGTTTATTTATTTTATTTTACTTTTCCTTTTCTATTTTTTTCATTACATTTTACTTCATATTGTACTTTGTTATGGTAAGTTTCCTTTGATTTTACATTTTTGTTTATTTTTTTATTTTATTTTTTCCTTCCATTGTATTTCATCTAGTTTTTTATTTGAACTTCCTCATTATATTTACAATTTTGTTTATTTATTTTATTTTATTTTTCCTTTTCTATTTTTTTCATCACATTGTACATCAGCTACTTTGTTATGGTAATTGTTCTTTGATTTTACATTTTTGTTAATTTTTTTTATTTTATTTTTCCTTCCATTGTGTTTCATCTAGTTTTTCATTTTTCTTTTACTTTAACTTTGCTCTTGTATTTACTTTTTCTTCAATATTTTGTCTTTCCGTTATTTTTTACAATTATTGTACTTCACCTACTTTGTTATGGTAAGTTTCCTTTGATTTTACATTTTTGTTTATTTTTTTATTTTATTTTTTCCTTCCATTGTATTTCATTTAATGTTTTATTTTAACTTTGCTCATTGTATATACATTCTTTTTTAATTTTTTAATTTTATTTTTTTCTTTCCATTGTTTTTCATTTTTCTTTTACTTTAACTTTGCTCTTGTATTTACCTTTTCTTCAATATTTTTTCTTTCCTTTATTTTTTACAATCATATTGTACTTCACGTACTTTGTTATGGTAAGTTTTCTTTGATTTTACATTTTTGTTTATTTTTTTATTTTATTTTTTCCTTCCATTGTATTTCATCTAGTTTTTCATTTTTCTTTTACTTTAACTTTGCTCTTGTATTTACCTTTTCTTCAATATTTTTTCTTTCCTTTATTTTTTACAATCATATTGTACTTCACATACTTTGTTATGGTAAGTTTCCTTTGATTTTACATTTTTGTTTATTTTTTTATTTTATTTTTTCCTTCCATTGTATTTCATCTAGTTTTTCATTTTAACTTCCTCATTGTATTTACACTTTTGTTTATTTATTTTATTTTATTTTTCCTTTTCTATTTTTTTCATCATATTGTACTTCACCTTTTTTGTTATGGTAAGTTTCCTTTGATTTTACATTTTTGTCTATGTTTTTATTTTATTTTTTCCTTCCATTGTATTTCATCCACTTTTTCATTTGAACTTCCTCATTATATTTACAATTTTATTTATTTATTTTATTTTATTTTTTCCTTCCGTTGTATTTCATTTAATTTTTTATTTTAACTTTGCTCATTGTATATACATTCTTTTTTATTTTTTTTATTTTATTTTTTCTTCCATTGTTTTTCATTTTTCTTTTACTTTAACTTTGCTCTTGTATTTACTTTTTCTTCAAATATATGGTCTTTCCTTTATTTTTTTATCATATTGTACTTCACCTACTTTGTTATGGTAAGTTTCCTTTGATTTTACATTTTTGTTTATTTTTTTATTTTATTTTTTCCTTCCATTGTATTTCATCTAGTTTTTCATTTTTACTTCCTCATTGTATTTACAATTTTGTTTATTTATTTTATTTTATTTTATTTTTCCTTTTCTATTTTTTTCATCACATTGTACTTCACCTACTTTGTTATAGTAAGTTTCCTTTGATTTTACATTTTTGTTTATTTTTTTATTTTATTTTTTCCTTCCATTGTATTTCATCTAGTTTTTCATTTTAACTTCCTCATTGTTTTTACATTGTTGTTTATTTATTTTATTTTACTTTTCCTTTTCTATTTTTTTCATTACATTTTACTTCATATTGTACTTTGTTATGGTAAGTTTCCTTTGATTTTACATTTTTGTTTATTTTTTTATTTTATTTTTTCCTTCCATTGTATTTCATCTAGTTTTTTATTTGAACTTCCTCATTATATTTACAATTTTGTTTATTTATTTTATTTTATTTTTCCTTTTCTATTTTTTTCATCACATTGTACATCAGCTACTTTGTTATGGTAATTGTTCTTTGATTTTACATTTTTGTTAATTTTTTTTATTTTATTTTTCCTTCCATTGTGTTTCATCTAGTTTTTCATTTTTCTTTTACTTTAACTTTGCTCTTGTATTTACTTTTTCTTCAATATTTTGTCTTTCCGTTATTTTTTACAATTATTGTACTTCACCTACTTTGTTATGGTAAGTTTCCTTTGATTTTACATTTTTGTTTATTTTTTTATTTTATTTTTTCCTTCCATTGTATTTCATTTAATGTTTTATTTTAACTTTGCTCATTGTATATACATTCTTTTTTAATTTTTTAATTTTATTTTTTTCTTTCCATTGTTTTTCATTTTTCTTTTACTTTAACTTTGCTCTTGTATTTACCTTTTCTTCAATATTTTTTCTTTCCTTTATTTTTTACAATCATATTGTACTTCACGTACTTTGTTATGGTAAGTTTTCTTTGATTTTACATTTTTGTTTATTTTTTTATTTTATTTTTTCCTTCCATTGTATTTCATCTAGTTTTTCATTTTTCTTTTACTTTAACTTTGCTCTTGTATTTACCTTTTCTTCAATATTTTTTCTTTCCTTTATTTTTTACAATCATATTGTACTTCACATACTTTGTTATGGTAAGTTTCCTTTGATTTTACATTTTTGTTTATTTTTTTATTTTATTTTTTCCTTCCATTGTATTTCATCTAGTTTTTCATTTTAACTTCCTCATTGTATTTACACTTTTGTTTATTTATTTTATTTTATTTTTCCTTTTCTATTTTTTTCATCATATTGTACTTCACCTTTTTTGTTATGGTAAGTTTCCTTTGATTTTACATTTTTGTCTATGTTTTTATTTTATTTTTTCCTTCCATTGTATTTCATCCACTTTTTCATTTGAACTTCCTCATTATATTTACAATTTTATTTATTTATTTTATTTTATTTTTTCCTTCCGTTGTATTTCATTTAATTTTTTATTTTAACTTTGCTCATTGTATATACATTCTTTTTTATTTTTTTTATTTTATTTTTTCTTCCATTGTTTTTCATTTTTCTTTTACTTTAACTTTGCTCTTGTATTTACTTTTTCTTCAAATATATGGTCTTTCCTTTATTTTTTTATCATATTGTACTTCACCTACTTTGTTATGGTAAGTTTCCTTTGATTTTACATTTTTGTTTATTTTTTTTATTTTATTTTTCCTTCCATTGTATTTCATCTAGTTTTTCATTTTAACTTCCTCATTGTTTTTACATTATTGTTTATTTATTTTATTTTACTTTTACTTTTCTATTTTTTTCATTGCATTTTACTTCATATTGTACTTTGTTATGGTAAGTTTCCTTTGATTTTACATTTTTGTCATTGTTTTTATTTTATTTTTTCCTTCCATTGTATTTCATCTAGTTTTTCATTTGAACTTCCTCATTATATTTACAATTTTATTCATTTATTTTATTTTATTTTTTCCTTCCGTTGTATTTCATTTAATGTTTTATTTTAACTTTGCTCATTGTATATACATTCTTTTTTAATTTTTTAATTTTATTTTTTTCTTTCCATTGTTTTTCATTTTTCTTTTACTTTAACTTTGCTCTTGTATTTACTTTTTCTTCAATATTTTTTCTTTCCTTTATTTTTTACAATCATATCGTACTTCACCTACTTTGTTATGGTAAGTTTCCTTTGATTTTACATTTTTGTTTATTTTTTTTATTTTATTTTTTCCTTCCATTGTATTTCATCTAGTTTTTCATTTTAACTTCCTCATTGTATTTACAATTTTGTTTATTTATTTTATTTTATTTTTCCTTTTCTATTTTTTTCATCATATTGTACATCAGCTACTTTATGGTAAGTTTCCTTTGATTTTACATTTTTGTCGTTGTTTTTATTTTATTTTTTCCTTCCATTGTATTTCATCTAGTTTTTTATTTGAACTTCCTCATTATATTTACAATTTTGTTTATTTATTTTATTTTATTTTTCCTTTTCTATTTTTTTCATCATATTGTACATCAGCTACTTTATGGTAAGTTTCCTTTGATTTTACATTTTTGTCGTTGTTTTTATTTTATTTTTTTTACTTCCATTGTATTTCATCTAGTTTTTTATTTGAACTTCCTCATTATATTTACAATTTTATTTATTTATTTTATTTTATTTTTTCCTTCCGTTGTATTTCATTTAATTTTTTATTTTAACTTTGCTCATTGTATATACATTCTTTTTTAATTTTATTTATTTCTCTCCATTGTTTTTCATTTTTCTTTTACTTTAACTTTGCTCTTGTATTTACTTTTTCTTCAATATTTTGTCTTTCCTTTATTTTTTACAATTATTGTACTTCACCTACTTTGTTATGGTAAGTTTCCTTTGATTTTACATTTTTGTTTATTTTTTTTTATTTTATTTTTCCTTCCATTGTATTTCATCTAGTTTTTTTTATTTTAACTTCCTCATTGTATTTACAATTTTGTTTATTTATTTTATTTTATTTTTTCCTTCCTTTTTTATTTCATTCACTTTTTATTTTAACTTTGCTCATTGTATTTACATTCTTTTTTAAATTTTTTAATTTTATTTATTTATTTCCATTGTTTTTCATTTTCTCTTTTACTTTAACTTTGCTTTTATATTTACTTCTTTGATTTTTTTCTTTCCTTTATTTTTTTAATCATATTGTACTTCACCTTTTTTGTTATGGTAAGTTTCCTTTGATTTTACATTTTTGTCTATGTTTTTATTTCATTTTTTCCTTCCATTGTATTTCATCCAGTTCTTCATTTGAACTTCCTCATTATATTTACAATTTTATTTATTTATTTTATTTTATTTTTTCCTTCCATTGTATTTCATTTAATTTTTTATTTTAACTTTGCTCATTGTATTTACATTCTTTTTTAATTTTTTAATTTTATTTTTTTCTCTCCATTGTGTTTCATGTTCTCTTTTACTTTAACTTTGCTCTTGTATTTACTTTTTCTTTGATATTATTTCTTTCCTTTATTTTTTTTAATCATATTGTACTTCACCTACTCTATGTTAAGTTTCTTTTGATTTTACATTTTTGTTTATTTTTTTATTTTATTTTTCCTTTTCTATTTTTTGATCATATTGTACATCAGCTACTTTGTCATGGTAAGTTTCCTTTGATTTTACATTTTTGTTAATTTTTTTATTTTATTCCTTCCATTGTATTTCATCTAATTTTTCACTTTAACCTCCTCATTGTATTTACAATTTTGTTTTTTTGTTTTTTTTTCCTTTCGTTGTATTTCATTTAATTTTTTATTTTAACTTTGCTCATTGTATTTACATTCTTTTTTAATTCTTTAATTTTATTTTTTCTCTCCATTGTTTTTCATTATCTCTTTTACTTCAACATTGCTTTTGTATTTACTTTTTCTTAGATATTTTGTCTTTCCTTTATTCTTAATCATATTGTACTTCACCTACTTTGTTATGGTAAGTTTCCTTTGATTTTACATTTTTATTTATTTTTTTATTTTATTTTTTCCTTCCATTGTATTTCATCTAGTGTTTTCATTTTAACTTCCTCATTGTATTTACAATTTTGTTTATTTATTTTATTGTGATTTTGCCTTCCGTTGTATTTCATGTAATTTTTTATTTTAACTTTGCTCATTGTATTTACATTCTTTTTTAATTTTTTAATTTTATTTTTTTCTTTCCATTGTTTTTCATTTTCTCTTTTACTTTAACTTTGTTCTTGTATTTACTTTTTCTTCGATATTTTTTCTTTCCTTTATTTTTTTCAATCATATTGTACTTCACCTACTTTGTTATGGTAAGTTTCCTTTGATTTTACATTTTTGTGTATTTTTTTATTTTTTCCTTCCATTGTATTTCATCTAGTTTTTTATTTTAATTTCCTCATTATATTTACAATTTTAATTTATTTTATTTTATTTTTCCTTCCATTGTATTTCATTTAATTTTTTATTTCAACTTTGCTCATTGTATTTACATTCTTTTTTAATTTTTTAATTTTATTTTTTTCTTTTCATTGTTTTTCATTTTCTCTTTTACTTTAACTTTGCTCTTGTCTTTACTTTTTCTTCCAAAATTTGATTTTACAATTTTGTTTATTTATTTTTATTTCATTTTTTCCTCCCATTGTATTTCTTTTTTTATTTTAACTTTCTTTTTGTATTTACATTATTTTTTCTTTCAATTGTGTTTCATTTTTCCTTTTACTTTAACTTTGCTCTTGTATTTATTTTTTCTTCAACCTATTTTCTTTCTTTTTTGATTTAATGTTTTTTCTTTCATTGTACTTCATTTAATTTCTTATTTTTAAGTTTCCTTTTGTTTTTAGTTGTTTGAATTTTAATTTCATTTTAATTCTTTTTTGTCCATTGTATTTCATTTTACTTAAATTTAACTCTTGTTTTTATGTTTTTTGTTTAATGTTTTGTCATTTTAATATCTTTCTTTTCCATTGTATTTCATTTAGATTTTTACCTTTACTTTTCTTTGATGTTACTTTTTCATCAATTTATTTTATTTTAGATTTTATTTTTTCTTTCCACTGTCCTGTTTCATTTAGTATTCCATTTTACCTTTCATATTGTATTTACTTTGTTGTTTCTTATTTCATTTCAGTATTTTTTTCCATTGTATTTCATTAAGCTTTTGACTTTAACTTTACTTTTGTATTTACTTTTCAATTTATTTTTTTCTTTTTCTTCCTTTCATTGCACTTCATTTAATCACATATTTTAAGTTTCCTTTTGTGTTTACTTTTTGTTTATTTTTTCTTTCCATTGTTTTTCATTTAGGTTTTTACTTAAACTTTCTCTTTTATTTTTATACTTTTTCTTCAGTGTATTTTCTCTCCTTCCTTAATCTCATGTGTTAAGTTTCCTTTTGTTTGAGTTTTTTTTTAATAATTTATTTTTTTCATTTTACTATCTTAGTTTTCCATTCTATTTCATTTATTTTTTTCGTCCAATTGATTTTTTTCAGTTTTTATTTTATTTTTTTCTTTACATTGTATTTCATTTAGATTTTTACCTGAACTTTTCTTTTGTAGGCTATTTACTCTTCCTTCCATAAATTATTTTCTTTCATTTTTTTATTTTATTTTCTCTTGTCTTTTTTCATTGTCCTTCTTTTACTCCCTTGTTTTATTCCATTGTATTTATTCAGTTTTTCATTTTAACTTTCCTTATTGTATTTACATTTTTGTTAATTTTTTCCCTTTTTAATTGTTTTTCTTTCCATTGTACTTCATTTCATTTTGTACTTTAACTTTCCTCTTGTATTTACTTTTTCTTCAATGTATTTTCTTTTCATTATGATTTTATGATCTTTTTTCCTGACATTGTACTTCATTTAAGTTCTCATTTTAAGTTTCCTTTTCTTTTTACTTTTGTGTTCACAGTTTATTATCTTTCTTTTTTGATGTCATATTTTTTTTATCTCTATTGTATTTCAGTTTTAGTTTAGTTTTTTACTTAAGCTTCCTTTGCATTGACTTTTTCAATCTTTTTCCCCATTTTGATTTAATTTTCTTGCTGTCATTGTACTTCATTTAATTTCTTATTTTAAGTTTTGCTTTGCTTTTGCTGTTTTGTTTAACTTTTTGTTATTTTAGTATCTTCCCTTTCCGTTGTATTTTCTTTAGTACTTACCGTAACTTTCTTTCCATTGTGCTTGATTGTAATTTTAAAAAATCTTTATTGTATTTTCTTTTTCCTCAATTTATTAATTCATTTTTCATTTTGATTGTTCTCTTTTCATTTTATGTCACTTGGTATCTAATTTCAATTCCTCATTTAAATTGATTTTCTCCTCCTATTTTTCCTATATATTTTTTTATTTGAATTGTTTTTTCTGTTGTTTTTTTATTTTAATTATCTTTATCATTTACTTTTTCTTCAGTTCATTATTTTCTTTCTTATTTTATATTTTTTCTTTCACTGTATTTCATTGTAATACTTATTTTAGGTTTCCTTAATGTATTTACATTTTGCTTTAATTTTTGTATTATCATTCTGTTTTGGGTTTTTTTAAGTTTTTTTTTTTTATTATTATGTTTTCCCATCACTTTGTGGTGATGGGGAAACATAATTTCAGCACAAGTTAGGGTAGAGGAGAGAAGAAAGAAGTGACGAGATGAGAAGAAAGGGTTGAAAAAATATAAGTATGTGAACCCATTCATGAGAAAGTTATGTTCTTATGTACCTGTTCACACAATGTATGAGTCCATATAATGAAAGTATGATTATTTCACTTTAGTGTAAGTTAGCTGAGAACCCTTGGGAACCCTTACCACAAATCCTCCACTTCCAAAATGGAGGATTTGTGGTAATGTATACAAGTCTCTCATCTCTCTCCATCTTATGCCCTCTTATGACCACATGCATGAACTTTGTAGGGTTTCTGTTCTTTCTCTCATAACCTCATATACAATGAGCGGTTTTCAGTGATTCTTTAATATATAAATATTCTTTAATTATTGGTGTAATCATTGTTACAATCCTCTTCAGGGATTATGTTTGTTATTCACAATGGAAATAAAATATTAAGATTAGAAAGTTATTCCAACTTGTCAATGCCATTGACATCAGTTGTCATAGGTTGATGTTTTCAAATTTGATATAGGATTGTTGCTGATAGGAATTTTTGAGATGTTTTTTCATATTACTATTCAGCCACATAGCTGTCGTTGTTAATTACTTATCTAATAAAGTAACCATATTTACCCCATTATATCTACCACCAAACCTGACAAATATCATGTGCATAAAGATGAATTTTTAGACATGTTCGAAACTGAATTGTAAGAGAGTAGTCTTTGCACACCTGTAAACAGACAAGTGCGTTTAGGAGCAATGGTTCAAGAATTATTGAATTCTGAGCATTCTGAAGGAAGTCTCGTTAGTGTTCAATGTTTTTTCCCACTTTTTCTTAACAGTGAGCTGACCAAACGAAGAAAACTCTGAACTGCCACTGAAAGTACAATCAAGAGACCCATGAATATCCACAATTATTTTGGCATGACCAAACCATGCAAAAAATAAAAGTAAAATAAAGAAAAAGTAAAAAGAGATGAACTGTCTCATTTTTGTTTTAAAGGTTTATGTTTTACCTAATATTTTCACCTTTTCCATTGATTTAATACAGTTTTGTATGTTGGAATATCAAAAGGCAATACTGGTAGACTTTATTTTCATATTATTATATTTTGCACAGATGACTTGGTATAATTTTAAACCTTGTACCAGCAATGCAAAAATATTTCTGGTGCAACCCAATTTCCAAATCCTAACTTAATTTAAATAATGGATTGGTTGGGAAAAAAATTGTTGAACCCCGAATGAAGCCATATTAAAACCTTTGGGTGCACTCAAAATTACATAATAGCCAAATCATGGTTCTTTTTCAAAGTTCTGTAGAAATCAACATTTTGGAGCATGGACTGTGTATCATCTGGCTGCAGACTCTAAATGATGTCACAAGCAAGATGTCAGCTCCCAGAAACAAGATATTTTGGGGATGTCATGCAAGATGGTGACCTGTGCAGATGATATCTTTTAAGCTCTTAGACATTTACCGAGTACCAGATGTTTTAAATGATGCATTTGTATGTTATTTATAGAAGGTAGGCTTGCACTACTGAACAAAATACAAAACAAAGGGTTTAACCACATCAGAGTCAGTGAACCTAGCTTACAAACTGTTAGCTTGGGAAAAAAAAGAAAAAAGTTTTGCCCACAACAAAATGTGCGCTAAATGTCAAAGAGAGACGCAAGGAATGGGAAAAAAGAGGGTCTGAGAATGGATTTGAATCCTGAGCCTTAAGTATCTGGAGGAACTGGAAAAACAAAGAAAGAGCTGGTTAGTCTACTTCCAGCTCATCCTCCTCCAGAGCATGGTCCCTGCCAGCTTCCTGCGTCACACTCACACCACCCTTGACCTTCTTTGCAGCCTGCCATCCAGGTCCTTGTATTTAGGATCTCCTTGAATACTATAGATAGCCATGGTGTATGAGGGATAGCTGTTGTTTCTCCATATGGGCCACTCTTCTATGTAACTGTAACCAATGCAGTCACTGACTTTGGCCATGTAAAGCTTGTGTAGCAGGTCAGAATCTTTGGGGATGTGTGGGACCATCCACTGTGAGGAACTGTGATCATCATGGGACCAACAGTGCCATTAAGCCCTATGACAATAATAATTCACTGTAATTCAGTTGGGGAACTCAGGTAAATCATAACTTAGGCGAGAGAAAAATCAATTAAATCAATTAATGCCTTGAGTTTGTTTTCTTTACCAGACTGTTCTCTTCTTTAACAATAGGATGTGAATGAATCTGTCAGGAACACTATGTAATGATGAATGTTTGTGCATTGGCTGTTCCTGTTTGTTTCTCTCCTAAATGATGACAAATGAGCTTCACTTCACTTCACTTTTTGTCTTTCAGATAATTCACATATACACGCATAAGCATCTCACACAGAGAATAAACTCATACATTCAAATCATACATATATCAACACTTATGGGCAAAAGTATGAAGATATTTTGGATTTGAGAGGAAAGCTATACAGGATTTGATATATTATTATGTTTATTATTAATAAATAAATTAAGCTAAATCTCTCAAGAATTAAATTAATAAGAAAAAAGAAATTGAGACTGAGTAAAAATAATATCACGAGTAAAAACAATGTCACATGATGCAAGTAAATAAACTTTACAAACAAACCGTTGTACTGTCAGACAAAAGGCAGATGTGCATACTCACAGCAGTAAAGCAGGTGTAGCAGCCTAAATTATATCTTGAGTTTCATGTCTTTAGGTGCACAAAATACTTAATTGCTCTAAAAATGTTGTTACTTTAATTAACTATACAATAGACTCTTGTATAGAATTATAATTTTTCAATTATTTTCATTCATTCTAAATTTATCTATTTTTTTCTTGGTAGTTTGTTCAATAATACTGAATAAAATCTGATTCCAGAAGCAGACATCATTCAAAATCAGAGACAGAGAAAGCAAGTTAGAGCACAGCTGTACATAATGAACAGTCTTTTCCCTGTAATGGTGTTATAATAACAGTAAAATGTCTAGGCCAGGTCAGTGACTGAAATCCCCCCATAGCCTCACAGCATGTGACACTGTGTGAAACAAGCTGTGCTAAATTAGGTGTGATCAAGTCTCAGCCACAGGGAAAGCACAAATAAAGCTTTCAGATGACTCACCACAGGAAACAGACAACACTCTATTGATCCCAGAGGGAGTCAAAACACTGAGAGCTTCTGTACAGCACCGAAAACACTTTTCTGTCATCAGGGGGAAGATACATTACAAAACACACCCTCTCTCCATCTCTGCATCTGAGTCTTCAGATCTAGCTGTAATACTGTGTTTAATGTTCACATCCAAGACTGATTTATTTTTGTGTCCCTGTCAATCAATTATCATAGTTCATTTAGCAGACAAATCTGAACTGTTTTTTTCCTATATGTTAGTCCTGCAAAAATATTAATACCATTGATCGTACACATTTTCTGTGGATATACTCTATGTAGATACAAATATAGCTATTATTGTCCAAGAAACAATTCATACAACATGAGATGAATCAATTTGTAAGAATTTAATAACATCACAATGATAATTAAGTTACATATTGTAATTACAAAAGACAACTTACATGTTATTCATTGGCAGGGTTTGAGTTTCCGGCACTGTAGGAATATGAGCAAAGTTGGGTTTATGAAGCAATAACATGCAGTTGATCCCTGTGAGGAGATAAAAACTGTCCAAATAAAGTTGATATTGTGGAGATAATTCCTTTTCATAAACGGATGAGCATGCAAAAACGACAACCCAACCCAATCCAACAAACCCAAAGGAAACACTCACATTCATTATTGCCTCTGAGAAGAGAAATCTCTGTGTTTCAGAAGTAAAATGATTTTATAACATCACAGAGATATGGAATTACATATGTAGGAATTTAACATTCAGTCTCAAACCTGTTCTTTGTCTTGACCAGTGGTATAAGCACCAGTGACTTATAATCATCTTCAGAATGTTTCCAGGAGACACGGAGAAGCAGGTGCTGGGCAAAAACTGACAAATTCAAAGCCTTCAAAGCCACAAGCCTTCAAAAGAAGAGTTTAATGAGAGAGGTGCAAAAATGGGGAAGGAAAGAAAGAAGAATATATTTCTAATCATTTGCCAGAAGCAGGCTGTCTAACAGTCTTTTTTTCTTTTTCTAAAATGTAGTTTTTGGATGTCATGGCCTCACTTAGATGGAGGACCAACACAGCAGCTCAAGTCTCTTTCTTCTACCATTTAACCAGAGAATGGGTGCGGTCTTCTTATTGTAGATGTAAACTCTGCACAGCAGGATGGAAGATGTAAAATGTGGGGTCAGATATTCAGTTGGCGTAGCAGAGCTTGAAAAGGTTGAGGCCTGGTTTCAGCAGGTGGTTCACCTGAGCCCTGCTGCCAGCTTCTCCATCGCGGCTTTGCGCTCCTCTGCTTTCTGCTGTGAGCGGCGCAGGACGTTCCGCAGCTCCTGAAGATGGTCCAGCGTTCCCACCAGTTCACCTTTCACTGTTTTCATCTGGCTCTCCAGCATTTGCGTGTGATGGAGGGAGTTTCTCCTGTACCGCCTACTGGAGCGCACCTTTTCCTCTAGGTCCTCCACTGCAACAAGCAACGAGAAAACACAGTCACAAACTACAACCACCAACAAGAGTCTTTGAAAGCATTTAAAAGATTAAATTACAATACTGTGTTTGTGATACACACCCATGTTCTCCTGGTAGCCCATGCTCTCTGTACCAGACTCTGTCTTCTTGTCCAACAGATTCTTGGTCTGTTGCAGCATCTTCTCCATCTTGACAAGTTCAGCGGCTTTGGTGTCACTGTCTCGACGAATTTTCAGCAACTCCTTCTCCTTCTGAGTCAGTTCACTACCATACTTACTCATGTTAAGTGGTAAAAATCTAAACAGCACGACTTGGAACTCAACACCACAGCACCTCAGTGAATGTCAGACACAAGGATGATGCCTCTGAAACTGATTTCAACATCCAATGATGTTTCACACTTGAATCCTCTGAACAGTGTAGGCTTCTCTTCTTCTCTGCTGGTTTGTTTGCAAATGTACTGCACTGCTAGTGATACATGGCTTTTTATAGGCCATAACCCCAGCTCATGTCTGGAAGTCATCTGAAAACAGCCAACTCTCAGTGCACAACATTACAATCAGCAAGTCATAAGACTGTCTTCACAAAGCCCTTGAGCAAAACTGAGATTTGAATTTTTGTATTGGATTCTTACACTTACTCACTGATGACAAAGTTCTTAGGAAGAACAGACGTTGGCCAGTTTGTCCCAACTCTTTGGATCATTTAAAACAGATAAAACATCCATCTATAGTCACACCTGAAGAAGAACTTGAAAGCAATGTGAAACCATAGCAGTGACAACTGCAAGCTATACGTGACATTACATGAGTGTGAGCATGATACTTTGAGCATTTGAAGCAAAAACAGGCCAAACATGACATAATAATGAGAAAGTAGAAAATGATACAAACTGCAGCTACAGAGCAGCATCTTAACATGCCCTTAGTCAATGTAATCTGGTTTCATACCACATCATAAGTGGAGGAAGTCAGTCAGCGTGTATGTCAGTGGCCTACTTAGAAAGTAAATGAAAAGCTATCCAGCTGCATGTGAAAGAACTTCACAATAGTCATGCTTATTCCCACATGCCATGCCAGCATTCACTTCTGCTGGGTGAAAATGACTGTGGTTTATTCATATGCTTCTGATAGTTATTGGTGTTCCAGCACAAGGAGAGAATCTTGTCTCGTATGATGAGGTAGATTACAATAGTCTCTTCCTCACAAACTGGTTTCTCATGGCTCCTCCACCTCCACTCCATGACATTTATGTATATAGTATTTTGTTATGATGATGATATTATTACCTAGGAATTTAATTGCTATTCTCCAAGATCTCTTCCTGGATACGTTTGAAAGAGAAGAAATCTATATGTATGGATTTGGAGCTCAGCCAATCATACAAGGACTTCCATAAGCTTTGGATCGTGTCACAAGCATAAAACAGGTGCTCTGTTGTTTCTTTATTTGTGTTGCCCAAGAGAAAAGAGAAAAGTAGCACATTATGTTGTACTTGCCGTATTTTCCCAGTGTTCCCTGACCACTCAGCAGGGTTAACCCAGGGTAACCCCACTCCAAGACATGGTGAATCCCCGCCCCCTGCTGTCCAAAGTAAGGATCCCCAACAGACAACTTGATCCACATGGACTTTATTTCCCATAGATATTTTTATTTTACCACCTGGTTGCACATATAAAACCCATGACCAGTTTATAAAATATAATTGTAACTGTTAAAGAATAAACTGCCCAAATTTATGTAAATTAATTAAAATTGGCTCCCTCTCACCAGCTACAACATTAAAATGATGCTTACATGTTAATGCATCAGTAATTATCATTGTCAGGGACCAAGCAGTAGGGCTCAAGGTGTGAAAAGCAAAAATAGTAATTTATTTACAACTTAACTTGCAATTAACAAAGTAGCAAATTATGCAAAATACAAATATAGGAAAACCAGAGAAATTTATTTGAGAACTCTTAAACTCTTCAAGTTAAATTGAGTTCAACTAAACAAACAGCAACTTATGACAGAACTAATCATAACTGAGCTAACAAATGCCACAAAGAGAGGGTTTATACAGACTAAGGCTGAACTACAAAGACACACACACAGCAGTAAGAATAAACAATTAACCCTACGCTATCCATGAAATCAGCGTGGAACCACGAGAAAGAACAAAGGTATGACATAAATTAAATAAAGCAAATATCAGAGTTAATGATGTTTCACTAAAATGTGTGCACTAATATTTGCATGCAACTGTCAGGCAATTAAGTGTTTGCTAAAAAACAAAAGACTATCAGTTGAAATGTTTGCATATTAACTGTGCTAAAAAGAAAGAAAAAACTCATTAAAAATCATATAACATGTATAAATATCATACTGCTGCATAATGAGTACTTTTACTTTAATTCCATTTTGCTGACAATGGCGTTCTAAGTCTTGATTCACAAAAATAGAGCATGTTCAGACTCAACACACCTTTTTGTTTCAGGCTTGGCAAAGTGCTTAGTCACATGTGCAAGCCTTTGCCCAACATCTGAGAATGTTGTGTTCATATAGGAGTTGCACATAAATGGTTGGGTAAAGTGGAACATAAGGATGTAACTAATCTTCTCATCATCACACATTAGAGGCATCACACTATTTTAACAGCTAATCAACAGTGACGCTTTGCAGTCCTCACAAATGAAGAGCGGAATGCAAACCAGTTTCTGCATGTCCAAAATAAATACAGAGCAGTAAGGCACAAATACAGTAGAAAACACAACAATGATCCTGTCTTTTTGCTGCATTCTCAGTGACCCCAAGATCAGCACCATGGACAGTGGTCAGGATACATAAAAGTGATCTTCTGAGTTGAAGAGGAAGTAGGAGCATGTTAGATGCATGTAATGTTCCAGTTTGTTATATTAAATTGAGCTTACTTTTATCTCATCCCACAGACCAGCAGAACTGTTCCATAGTCATGTAGTACATGTAGCAATAAAGCAATTATGATAAACTATAGACATATTAAAGCAAACAGATGCAACCATGTGACCAACCATGTGTCATGGAGAGCTAGGAGTAGCCATGAGTAGCCCCATCTCCCATCCCTTATTCACACTTTAATGCTCTGAAGTATGTGAACTGCAGTCTGCTGCACATTTGATAACATTACACTATAAACAAGATGTGCTGGATTATTTTAGTGGAGACTATCCCTTTATTAATGACCAACTATCAATTATAACTGCACACCTGATGGCTTATAAAGTGACCCATGACTTCATGACTTTATAATGAGCTAAACCCATAATAAAGTCATTAGTTACAACGCCAAAGTCTTTGTAAAGAATGTCTTATTGTAGTTATTATATGTACAATATTACATGCATTTACCCATTAAATATTTATTTATTTGGATTTTTTTAGATTTTAGATTTCAGTGGTTGCTGTTTTACCATAATCACAAATATTTTTGTTTTAAATAAACCTTTAAAAGCCACAGAAAACATTAATAAATAAGATTCTGTTGTCTGTTGTCTAGTGTTAGTCCAGACCTGTCAATCAATTTAGGAGTCATGCAGGTACCAGTTTTGCATTGTTACAGGGTTGACCCTTTTGTTTACAGTTGGGTCACAGATTGTACCTTTAATGTGCTGCCTTCCTCTACTGGGAGTCATTCATAGGGTATATATTTTCATTAAGGGCATGTTGTGAAGTGGTATTTTCCTGGGGCACAGTGCGGGTTTTTCCTGGCCTGAGCCTGTTTGGTGTTTTGGTGACTGGCTATGAGATGCAGTGGGAGGAGAGGCACAGCAGGGGGAGTGTGATTGGCAATCCACATGTGCACTGCAATTATAGTGTCAAGATTTATTGAACAAATAGCAACAGGGAGACATCAGGTCCTCTGTACACTGCAAACTTGACAGTGCTGTACCTTGATCAATTAAAATAGAGCCTAGCCTAGAGTCTGTCAGGTTCCTGTGTTGCTGGTGCTATCAAAGCCAGCATTTTCTCTTCCCTCAGCTGTTTCTCTGTCGTATGCACTGATATGCACATCTCTCTGGCGTCAAGCAGAGCTTAATCAGTAGGTACTGATTAGAAATAGATGTAAGCTTCTCCCTGATTACTTAGATTGTACTTTAATGAGTGATTTGGGTTGGGGGCCATGCTCTTAGTTTTCAACTTCCTGTGCTATTATTACTTTGCCACATGTCTCTGCATGAAGGTCACTCACCTCCTGGGCTTTCTGTGGCTTCTTGTCTTCTCTTCAGTGTGACTAGCACTTTCTGTGTCTCCACCTCACTTCCTTCAGGCCGGCCACATGCAGAAACACAAACAAAATAACTTTTATTCTTGTAAACTTAAACCCAAACCTTATAAAACCATGAATGCTATACAATACAGTCAGCTCCTGAGGAGAATCGAGATCAGACATGCTTGGCCACAATGGTATCTTGACTGAGTGAAGCTCAGTTAAGTAAACAGACTTGAAGTAGCACGAGAAACATTATAACTTCAGTTAATACTTGAGACTGAATGTATAATTGTTCAAGGTTCATCTTTATTGTCATTATACATTACAGGAAAGCACAATGAAATGCAGTTGCACCGCCCTCTGTGCTACACACAGAGAAAAATGATACAAAGTTCAAATGATTTAAATTACAATAGAATAAAATAATAAAATAGAACAAGGTACAGTTAAAATGGCATTGAAGGAAGAAACAAAAAAGAAACTATATTATATTGATGAGGGGGAAAACATATATACACACAAACAATAGGTACAATATATACAAAATCACTGTAAAATGAGTTGTTGCTCTCACTTACTTCAAACACACCGATTGAATCACTGTTCCCATGTGGCTCAATTACAAAATAATAAAATATTATACTATAGACTGTTTCATCCATTAGATCTTACTTAGCCATAGTCACATTTTTACTTCCTTTCCAATAAAGCAATGTAATTTTAAAACCCAAAGGAGGGGGGGGGGGACAAAAAACAAAATGTCATTAAATTATATGGGATCTATTTCAAGAAAAAAACACCTCTTCCTTCTAGGCAATTCTGTTTGAAGAGGAACCCATAAAAGCTTGCTGTGTTAGAATGTGAGTGAATACATTTGAAACACTTCACATCTACAATGAAGCGATTGTGTCCCAGAAATCCCCATACATGCACATGACAGATTTTTTGAAAGAACATATAGCATTGTTGATCACATTTGAACCTGATCTGGTGGTTCAGTGTCAACAAGTCTGTGCTCTGCTGCAGCGTGTCTTGCTGTGGTGTGGAGTGCCCTGAAAGTCTTGAGGCTCTGGTGCTTCAGCTGAGTTCACATATAAAAGCTGTTCCTATGGATGTTCCTTACCTCTGCTCTGCCTGCAGCTCTTCCATCTGACCCAGTTCTTATCTCAGACTGTGTTGCTGTGGTGAAAGACCTTTTGAAGGAAGTACTGGGTCAGCACAAGTTTACAGGATAGTTGGTCACATTCATACAAGACATACTGTAACAGACTTTCATACACATATACACAAACGTACAAATACGTTAATACATACTGTAGTATTCCTGTTAACTTAAACAACTACATAACCCATGACCTCTATTTTACCTTTTTTAATATGTCATTTTGCACTAATCTAAAAAAAAAAAATTTTGCTTCTCAACAGTTCAATTTGTCACAAGTTGTGGTCTTCAAAATCCATCACATTTAGAGGAAAGAGAGTAGGACATAAAAAGGTCACTCTAAATAATACCTCAGTGTCTCCATCTGTATCTCATCACATAAAATTTACATAAAACACACTCAAAGCAATACACGCCATCTGATGTGTCATTTTAAGTGAAAACGTCTTATTTCCAGAAATGCTGCTCCGTGAATAAATTTGTAACTTCCCAAATGTAATGTTCAATGTTTTGACAGAACCAGTCAAATCTGACTGGAGAATATTAAATCATCTGTGCCTCCTTACCAGAGATGACTGAGGAATTATAGCTAGTTTGGAAACATATGTGACTCAAAGGACACGTGTCCTGCATGCAGAGTACACATATGTTACTAATAAGAGTTAATAAAGCTTACTGGCTTTATTTGAGTAATTCAGGTTTATATGTATAATATTTTTACTAGTGAGCATCGTGCAAATGAAGGAGGTGCTTTCCCCATATCATAAACAGAATATAAAAGCAGGATTTCATGGTCCTAAATGAAATTAAGCATGACACAGTGTGACTGCATGTTATAAGAAGAAAAAGATGGTTTACAGACAAGAAGTAGTCTATAAAAATCAGTCAGTCCATTTAACAACCTGGTAATCTGCTCCACACTGGATCTTTTCTTTCCTGTTTTGCTTTTAGAAGTCTGACAATCCCTCCAGTCACTGCTAAACCTTCACAGACAAGAGCCACCGCAAAAAAACAACAAAATAATTACAAAAAAATTCTTTCTTGTATCCTTCTAGCTCCTGACATTTTCCAGACTTGAACCCACCACAACACTCATCACTTGAGCAATCCAGAGTGACTTCAAAGAAAGCTGACTATGGCCGTAAAACTGTAATACAGAACTCTCACCATGAGAGGGAAGACTGACAACACTTATATCTTACGTGTCTGTCTGCTCTCTCGTCAATGCAGGCTTAATAATGTAATATTTAACTTTTGTGAATCACGTTCTCACTTTTAGCCTCCATGTGAGGGTTTAAAATGAGTCATCAATCCTCAAACATCGACTGCTGCAAACACCTCATGATCTCTGTTAATGATAATTGCATCACAGGTACAAATTGTTCCAAAATCAGAAATGTTGAGATGAGAGATGATTTCTGATGGGCTGTGGGACAGACACTTCCTGTCATATGTTACCAAGGCTACTTATTAGGTTTTGCTGGATGTTAATGGAAGGTCAAGGTAATGAGCAGGTGTGGGCTGTAAGACTAAACAAGGATTATTGCTGTTAATGAAAGGCAAATTGAATTTAGGCATGAAAATCTGGAATCTATGCAGATGTCTTCCAGTGCAGTAATTAATCTGAAAGGTTATGTTTGCGGAGAAGACGTTTATACATAATTATCTACACCTGTCTTCATCAGGCACCTAAAGAGGACTATGAGATTGGAATTTTTCTCTTCTATATTCTCTGTGTACTTCAGTGGCGCCTCTGCCTTCGTCTCTGCATCAGCAAGGTTGTTATTTGTTTGTTCTTATATGGAAATAGAATTTTTTATCTGCCCACTCAGAGTGCCTCAAGGTAATCAGCATTATATAATCGCAGGAAACACCTTATCTGCTTCCAGTTTCTGTCCTCTCAGCTCCAAACTCTCCCTCAAACTCTCAGCAAATCAAATACCGCAGGCTTTGATGCCAGCTTTGTTTTTGTCTTGTCTTAATGTTCTCTCTATAAATAATTTCTTTATTCTTGTGCCATTGAAACTACCGTATCTAACTGTCAAGACAAACTGCTGTGTTGTGGTGTTGTGTTGTTTGATGGATGGTACTGCATGTGCTGTTCATATTAATGTACTGTATAACAGAGTGCCTATTATCTTTCCTTGGTGCATTCCCTTGAGATGCAGCCTCGTATCTCTTCATTTATAAGATGCCAGCGAGAGGTTTCACATCCCACAGCAGCATCAGTTACAAACACTTTTTCAAAAACAACAGGGTAAGAATCTGAGAAATGCTAAATTTCTAAAATGATACTTATTATTATGCAAATGATATCAAATATAGTGCGTCTGACATCATCTGTGCGCATAAAGACAAGTTGCCAGGATGTTACTTCTACTGTTGACAAGTGTGCAATAACAAGAGGAAAAACACACACTGAATACAGATGTAGCCTATACTCCATAAATCATAAATCAAAAGGAGGTATGATACTGTGGTATTGGAGCTGAAAGCTTCTCATCCTCCTTCCTCCTCCTCTGTTGACACAAGCTTAATTCCCTCTGAGCTGTGAGAGTTTGGACTCCATGTCCCTCACGAGTGCCTCAAGAGATTTGCCCTACCCTCCAATGAGACTGTGATAGTCTGCTTGAAATGACTTTTTGTTTTTGTGTGTTGTTTTTAAACCAGCAAAGCATCACAAATCTCCCCTGAAGCCAGTTTTCCTGGGAACTGGGGTAACTTGTGTAAGGTCATTTTAAAATGCAGCAAAGCAAAATTTTTAAGCTCCCTTTATAGCTTCAGTAAGCTAGCAAGTGGGTCAATTCAGAATTTTCTCTCTACCTCTGCCTAATATCTTACCATTGTGCTAAATTACATCTTCATCTTTAGCTTACAGTTAATTCACTTGAAAAAAAAATCACTTATAGCAAACATAATCAGGCTTAATGACATCCAGTACTCTGCATACCTGTATAACTTAATGTATTATAAGTCTGTGGGTATTAGTGGAACACGATGTAACACAAAATTGACATATTATCACCTGGAAAAGTTGTTATGATGAATGTTTATAATTGCTTATTTACACATCCAGCTGAGGAGGAGCAACATTATTGTTCATTTGGAGTCATGTGTCTGTCCACCTGATGAATATTACCTTTCCTCTCAGCTCTATCTTGGTCTCCACCAAGTCCTGAGGGAAATATCCTGATATCCTCATCCTGTGGATGACATATTACTTGCACATCTTTCAGCTCCATTTGCACTATATTTGTCTTATTTGCACTAGTACTTTGAAGGAAAAAGAGACATACCAGTTAGCTTTAGTAAAGGTCACTACTAACACTGTGCTATATTGTGTACAATATATGGGCTATTTCTCACATGTGTTAAATTCACATATGGAATATTTACCCTAAAAAAAAAGTGTGAAAATGTGTGGAATTGATGATGCCACACGATGTTGTCTTAAAGTTCACGTCTTATTTCATAGTTTCACTTGTAATAAACTAAGTAGGTCTACATAATATGATTTTTGCGGACACTGCACTTGCGAAATCAAA
The DNA here is from genome assembly GCF_914725855.1 of Thunnus albacares. Classification (NCBI taxonomy): domain Eukaryota; kingdom Metazoa; phylum Chordata; class Actinopteri; order Scombriformes; family Scombridae; genus Thunnus; species Thunnus albacares. Next base: position 30,012,366 of record NC_058114.1, on the reverse strand, counting down.
CCCCGAGCTAAAATCATTTACAGCCAATTCCCAAAAAATAGAGCCAAAAAAAATCCCTCGAAAAAAACAAAAAGCTGCTTTTAAGAGAAAAAAAAACAAACTTCCCTTAAATGAAGAGTTTTTCTCGAGAAACCCTAGCACACATGAAACCAGCATGTAAGCTGTTTTCCAAAATGAAAATGAAACACATAAGGTTACATGCTGTGACCCATCCTCCTTCTGTAATTGGTCAAAATGCCCCACAAGTGATCATGGCCAGTACATGAGCCTCACTTCGCTGCAGACAGCGGCGCAGCTCAGTGTGCCGCCGCGCTGCATCAGAGCGCGCATCCACGCTGCTGCCGACTGAATTAATAATGTTAAATATTTGGAAATTTTCCAGGGTCGGTCCAGTAGGCGTTGCCTGACACCGTATGAAGTGTACGCCAATTGTTATTCCTTCAGCGGCTGTTGTGAGATGGTCTGCATCTGCCATGGCAAGAGGTCTGTTTCCATGGGGGCTCCTCAGAAAGCCTCTGCACATCCAGGTAAGCTGCTGGGAAATCCCTCTTATCCGGTGGAAAGTCCAACTGGGAATCCACCCCGGCTCTGTGTATGCAGGCTATAGGCTGTCTTTACACACTCGGGTGTTTCGGGTAGATACAAGCGACGACGCGACTGACTATTATTACAGCCTCTACTATTTAATGATTTGACCTTCATATGTTGCATACAGATTGGTGGTAATTTGTAGGTAGGCTATTACTGTATACGTTTCAGACTGAATCATAAAGTCACTTGATGCTCGACGGCTCGACAGGAATCAACCATCCTCCTGATCCCCGTTGCTGTAGCAACCACTTCCATGATGCATCCAGCTGGTACCGTCATACATTTAAGTGAGGCTGTCTCTGAGGCTACAAAAGTTTTATCATCGCATTATATAACATTAGTCTAATATTGTTTCAGTAGTTTTTCTGTGACATTTCGTTTGCTATAGAGGATGGATGTGAGTGTGTGAGTTGTGCGCTGCTTTACCATCACTTACTTAGAAACCATTATCAAAGCTTTCATGCCATGCAAGCTGCATTTGATATGATGCTGCCTTGATGATTCTCATCTGGGAATCTGTTGAAGAACATTGTGCAACAGTGAGGCAACAGTGAGTGAAATTAGGTGAAGTGGCATTTCTCATAAGTAAAATGAAATTCTGCTGGGGAAGCCCCCCAAGGACACCTGGAGGTCTCAGAAACCCAGATTTAGGAAACAGAGATCATTTATAGAAAGTCGACCTGAACACATTCTCCGGCTGAATGGAGAGGTAAAAATGCCTCCCTACATCACCAGATTATTCTGACTGCATTTATTCTTTAAAGCTCGGTTACATCTATTTTTGAAGCATTCCACTATTTGCTTCACTAATTTTGGTCGAACATAGTCTCATCTCAGCTGCTGCCGCTTGCTTCCTGCCTGTGCCCCTGTATGTTAGACTCAAAAAACTGTCAAGGGTAGCGAATAGAGGAAGAGACAGCCAGTCTCAAGGGACAGCCAGTGCATCGCTCAGTTTTCTAGGCCACCTCAGCCTCCCAGTGACAACTTAAGAAGTGTCATTCAGTGATCCTCGGAGAGAAGCTATTTCCACAGAAACACAAAAACAGACAATTGCACATAAGCTAACAATTTAATATGGATTCTCTTTTATTTTTCATAGTTATAGTTTACAATCAAGTGCAGATATTACAATCAAATATACTGATAAATAGTGCTTAGCATTTTCATCCCTCAACAAGTGATAAAATGTCTTCATATCATACTGCAGAGATGTTTCAAACACATGCTTTGAGTTTAAAAGTAAGTTGGAAAAAGCATGTAATGCCAAATGGGAACTGTACTGTCCATCAGTCAAGCTGATGCTGAATATTTACATCTACTGAGACTGATCTTCATTGTGTTAAGAACTTTGCTCTTTCTGGAAATTTCACTTGATGACAGCAATTTGATATTTCCACAATTACCACAATATGTAAACATTATTACTTTTTTGCAGACCTACTTCAAACTGTCATTGTTGTATTATTTTTTCCTCAGGCTCCCTATATTCATATCATGAATTAAATGTCATATTATTTTCAGTATTTTACATTTAAAATAACCTATGTGTAGTGTTTTGTATAGAAAGCCATCAGCCTTTTGCACCAACAATAATGGATTTTCAGTGCCAGTAAAAAAAAAAAAAGTCTCCAAAACAGACTGTTGCATTCTGAACTGGTTGAGAAATTATGATGACTAATAAAGAAGGTTGCACAAACTGCCAACTGCTGACAGTGACATTTTGGCCATATTTCTTCACTGCTGAGACAGTATATGAGAGATAGTGAGAGAGCCTTGTAACTGCAGCTGAGCGGAAACTTATTTAACACTTGTGTATGGAAATTAAAATTTGGTAAAAATCTGATTTGATAGATTTTAGAATTTTGATTCTGACCACATTTATGCTGGAGATAAACCTTCAGTAGCCCTTCTCTACTTGGATGTCTCTGCACACTACAGCTCTGATTTCTTGGCTCAGATATGGGAGCAAGTTTCCCTTAACAGGAAACTGCAGTCCCCACAAGAATAACATGCGCCAGCATTTATTGCGTGTATTGTGTCTGTGTTGACAACATGCTCTTGGTGTTGGATCGTTAGACTTACAGCGTCACCACAGATGGAAAAACTGCTGATAAAGTGAACTTCACATGCGTCAATGTCGCAGGATTTAGTCAGCATGGTAATGCGTGCTTTGTATGTGTGTGTGTGTGAGTGGTGGGGGGTTTGCCTGCTGTCTGGACTGTGATGAGTCAGATCTTTGTAGTGTCGGTGCAGACAGTGTGGCATCCTTTTTTCCTTCAGAGAGTCTGTGTTCTGTGACAAGCGGAGAAGCACGCTGAGCCGCTGCTGGTGCGCAACTCTCTCAGGTGGTCATTTCCATCAACATTATACCTGGATCACTGTTTGTGTGCATACTGCATGACTGTTTTTATATTTGCTAGTGATATTGTTTAGTCTCCCAGCCCTCTTCAGTCTTATGTTTCTTCTGTTTTCATGGCTTTCTCTGCTCTGCACAGCAGCCAACGGAGCCCATTAAGCAGCAACCTCTGAGGGATAGCTTTATAATCATACATAATGGATGAATGGTGTGCAGGCTGCAAAAACAGTGTCAGAACAGTAATGTGTTGCTCTTCATCAGCTTTAATCTCCTCTCTGCCTCAGTAGTTCAACATCAGCTGGCATTCTGTACCTGTACGGTACATATTCTGTATATCTATTTTTTATACTCTTAATATCAGTTCAGCTGAACATTCAAGGTTAATATGGTTTGAATGCTCCAGCTCTCTGACAGGGCTGTGGGTGGGTCTAGCAGAGTTCAACCAGACAGGACAGACCGATTCTTTCCGCCCACCTCAGCATACAGCCACAGCTCCCAGTCAGTCTCTAATTAATAGCTGTCACAGCAGCCACAATCAATATCACCTCATTAGCCATGTTTGTGTAACTCTCCCCTCACAAAGGGTCAATACGTAATCCCAGAGATAGAATCGTCCAGAGCTGAAATGAAAGCCACAAGTTATCGATCGGAAGGCCAACCATACATTTGTTTCCTCGTGCAGTGTTATTTCCATAATGCTTTTGCTGTTGATGCATTTCACCTACAGAAAAATCAATGGGAGGTATGCACAGCACTCACTTGTGTGGTCACTGCTGTTAAATTTTCTGAGGGCCAGCATGGTCAGATTTGTAAGTAAACCAATCAATACATAAAGCTGTAGAAAAATCTGATTTGAAATAGCATGGCTTAAATAGCTTGTCATTGATAATTGGATCATTTTCTATTTATGATGCAGGTTTATAGGACGATTTGTATGCACGTAATATATACATTTATTGATTTGAATATTATATAATATTGATATTGATTAAGGAAATACAAGAGGTGGAGACATGTCAGAATCAAAGATGTGAGTGGAAATCAGGACTGTACTTGGGATTTTAGAAAACCCCTCATTACTGGAGTCATGAATCCAAAATGGAGCCGCACCCACCTAAGAATTTTTGACTAGACACCATGAAAAGTCTGTGAAGTCTGACTTTCCTGAGTAACAGTTTACTCATATTATTTGTGAATTCTGTACATTTTATTTACCATAAGTGCTGCCTCAAAGCCCCTCCATACTATCAGTATATAATTCCTTTGTTATATTTTATTTCATTTAATATTATTGCAAATTTCAAGCTGTTCTAATCAACATTTTTATATTAATAATGAATCAAATGAGTATGTGTATGAAGAGTCGCTGGTAGTGATGAACCCACTGAGCATTATTACCTGACTATGCACCAGGCTCCCCTCAGTGTTTTAGCATCTTTCAGCTTATTGTTCTGGTTTTACGGCTCGCAACTTTACTGTTTTGGTTCAGTCTCGCCACTCTTGCCATTATCGCCACAGTAGGCACCAGTTTTCAGTTAAAGAAGCTCTGATAAACCAGCTGAATGCTACCTGCCCAGCACCAAACCACAAAGTTAGCAACTAGCTGGTGAATATAGTGGAGCATTTAGCCCAATGGGCCCAATGTGTGGCGTTAAAATGATCAGAATTGTCCTTTAAATACCACCACTGTGTAATTACAAAACATACACTCCTCAAGTTGTTAAAATCCAACAATTCTCAGAAATAAAAAAGAGAACACAACCCCATGTCCTCAACGGCAGCTATGACTCTGGTGACAGAGAAATACACTCATATAGACTAAAATAAGATTACAGGTCACTGCATGGAGAGAAATGAGATTAGAGAGTGGCATATAGGCTGTCTGAAAGCTCGATTTCTGCATTATCTCTGGTGTCAAAAGCAGAAAATGGATGGAAGATCCATTTGGCGACGGACACGAATGACAAATAAAAATCTTATCTCTTTTCAACACTGAAAATAAACCGTATATTTGTGCTTCTAAATTTGCTTTTTTTTAATAACGTTGAAAGCATGTATAAAGAGCAGAGCGACCGACAAGCTATATTCTGTTTAAGTAGTCAAATGGATCACAGATAGATAAAGTGCAGGGTATTACGTAAAGGAAAAAGAAGAAGAGGGGAGGGAGATAGAGAGACTTATGCCAATAAAGAAAATTGGAAGTGAAAGGAGCAGAGGGTAGAAGCAAGGGAGTCCATCACTGTCAAGTACTGAGTGCAAGAATCATTAACAGACGGGAAAGTAGGACTGCTAAAAAGTCTGTTATTTCTCACTAATGTTCTCCAGTTGGAGAATTGCCATTATGGATCTAAGCAGTCTGTATTTATCGGTTGGGGAATTAGAAAGAAAATCAAAAGACAAGGTAATGAGTCTGGAGTTGCTCTAAATGTCCCACTGTTGCTGTGCCAGACCACAACAGCATTTACTGTTAATTACAGAGCACCTATTTAGAAGCAATTTCATTAATGATGTACTCTGTGATACAACTCAGTTTGGAGTCTCTAATTTGTATTCCACTTACAGGCCTGTTTCCTCACTGATAGGCCTAATGACTATCATAACAATAAAAAAGTTTGCCATATTGACTTTTATAAGATAATAATATCTGAAAACACACATTTTAACATTTTCCTATAATTTGGTGCTGCTTTCCATTAATAATAGTCCTGAGATGAAGGGACCCTGCTTTAAAGAAATGTGCCTACAGTCTTCACATTAGGTTGTATATGAATGTTCCACCACAAAATAATTTATTGTCATATTCCCTACTGAAATTATTTTATGAACACTGTTTCATAGCTAGAGGCATTACTCAAACAAACAGCTAAGTACAGTTAGGGGACTTTAGGGGAATTTAAAATATTGTCAGAATAAGACAAGCAGATACCCTTATGTGGGTCAAGCTCCTAAAACACTGGATCCTACATTTCCCATTATGCAACTCTTTCATCTCCTTGCCTGGTAAACTACATACTCGTGTCTTTCAAACTCCTCCACTTGTGCAGGCTTTCTGGTCACATATAGTACATTCCAAGCCCAAACTGAAATTATTCAAGTTATGTCACTTGAGTCACTTTCTCAGACTTTTACATGTAATATTGGTGGCGTAGCCTTTTAAATAGTGAACATTTAGTGCTCTGACTTTTTAAGTGTGTGAGGCAGCAAATTTGGAACTTTGTTATTTCCCTGTAGTGTATTGTGCATTTATCCTCCGACTTAACATCGCCTCTAAGAATACGTAGGTTAATGCAAAGGCCAGTGGTTTGCTAGACAAAAAAACTAAATAAAAAGTGTTTATGTTTAGAGCTCACTGTGTGCTCTTCACATGAAAGAAGGGACTGATGAACCGGCCTCAGGCAACAACATGACTCTCATCCTCTAATTAATCTCCATCATGATCTGTGTCATCTGTAAAATACAACTTAACAGGCTGTCCTCAGATCACCCTGGCCGTTATATTGTACCACAAACATCCAAAGAAAGCACACTACCCTGCAGATAATTTAATGAGCGAGAAGGCGATGCAGTTTTCTGTTTAGAAAAGATATGACAACACTGAATCTAAGTATGTTAGCTCCTGGAATTTAACACTTTTATGTCATTTTTCAAGCTCTCATTCTTTCCAGCAGTGATACAAATCGTTAAAATATGTCTCCAACAGGCCAGATTCTCTTATCTACATATGAAGTACCTGTTCTTTTCCTGGCTGGCAGTGTTCGTGGGGAGCTGGATAGTGTATGTGGAGTACTCCTCCTACACAGAGCTGTGTCGTGGGCACGAGTGCAAAAATTCAATAGTGAGTATTTTATCTCCTATATCCATCCATCCAGACTGTGCCCTAAAAAAAAAACTGTTCTTAACAAGTTTAGTCGATTTTACAACTCATACACCCTTGTGCAGCTTACCCAATATTTCCATTGTGTTTACAGTGTGACAAATACAGAAAAGGAGTCATTGACGGCTCAGCCTGCAGCAGCCTGTGTGAGAAAGACACGCTGTACCTAGGGAAGTGTTTCACTGCCAAGCCCAACAGCCAGGTCAGTATTTTTTAAACCAGACAGCCAGATTGTTAATAATCCGGCCTTGTCTCATACCTTACTCTGATTATTTTAGGTGTACTCAGGCAGCTGGGGAGACCTGGAGGGGGTCATTAAATGCCAGATGGAGGAGGCTCCTCATTATGATTTGGGAACTGAGATGGAGCCCAGGAAGGAGGCTGTGGCCTTCAACAAGCCCACCAAGGGGACCTCTGTGGAGAAGTTCAGAGAGATGATCCTCAACCACCTGAAGGTCAGGAATCCCTCATTTTCTAGACAAAACTGAATTTTAAGCTTTTTCATCTTCCAGCATCACAATAGCAGTGTAAAAACATGTTGAGGTAATAGAATACCCAAGAGGCTTAGGTTTATCGTACATTTTCTTTTTCATTTTCTTTCTTTACAGGCCAAAGTGGGGGATCAGACCAACCTCGCAGACCTGGCAACTCAAGTATTGTCTATAGCAGATGCCAACAGGGACGGCCATATCTCACTGCCCGAGGCTCGCTCCACGTGGGCTCTGCTGCAGCTCAACGAGTTCCTGCTGGCATTAGTGCTACAAGACAGAGAGCACACACCCAAGTTACTGGGCTTCTGTGGAGACCTGTACGTGATGGAGAAGGTGCCATACTCTCCTCTGTACGGCGTCAGTCTACCCTGGGTCATCGAGGTGTGGATTCCTGCGGGTCTGCGCCGCAGCATGGACCAGTGGTTCACTCCCTCATGGCCACACAAGGCAAAGATCTCCATCGGCCTGCTGGAACTGGTTGAGGACGTTTTCCACGGCACCTTTGGCAGCTTCCTCATGTGCGACGTGAGCGCCACCAGCTTCGGTTATAACGACCGTCATGATTTGAAGGTGATGGACGCACGGTACATTGTTCCCGAGGCCATCTTCCAAGAAGGCATTAGGCAACAGCGTTGCGATGTGGACGAGGACTGTCTCTATGGGGCTGACTGCCTCACTTCCTGTGACCTCACCAAGCACCGCTGCACGCCTGAGGTCACCAGGCCAAACTTAGCCAAAGCCTGTGACGCACTCAAGGACTATATTCTGAGAGGTGCACCATCTGATGTGAGCGAGGAGCTCGAGAAGCAGCTGTACGCCTGCATTGCCCTGAAAGGTGCAGCAGAACAAATGGAAATTGAGCACTCGCTTATTCTGAACAATCTAAAGACTTTGTTATGGAAGAAAATTTCTCATACAAAAGACTCCTAACGAGCAGGCGTTGCACAGAAGCACAAAGACCTACATCTGTCCCCTTAAGTTTTCCAGTAAAATAATGGACTCATTTTCACATGAGAACAGGAGGACATTATGCAGATAAGATTTCCTTTCTATTCAACTTTACATGTATCAGTATCTTATCTTGAAGCGGTTCGTTCTGTCAAGGAAAGTCAATTTCAGCTTAAATCATGTGTTAAATTTCCTAATGTACAGGAGAAAAGTGACAATTTTTCAAACCATATTAATGGTTAATAAATTTGACTTAATTGGATAAGCCTCAACAGTGAGTGCTTGCTTCAACTTTTGCAGTCATTTGGGTAATTTGTGCTCATTAATTTTATATTAACTCTACAGTTTTCCTTTACTCATCAGCACTTGACAAGACTCACTTTTTCTGGGCGGGAGGTTCGTCAATTTGCTCAAATATCACTGGATAAATCAACTATGCAGTCATTTCCAATAACTATCCTATAAAAATTAAATCTCAAATTAAAAAGGGTGAAGCCCCTTACACTGTTAATGATAGATAAAGTACAGTATAAAAAGTACACGTGAGATTTGACGCTTTTCAACATATTTATTAGAACAAATTTGGACCGACGCCTTAATCTTCCTCCTGTTCCTGAGCCCGGAGGAAGCTGGCCTTCTTCTGGGCGACGCGGTCTTTCCTCTGGGCCAGAGAGAGCTTGGCACGGTTCCATCTAGGTCACAAAAACAAGCACAATTAGCATTTATTGTTTTATCATATCTGATATCTGTGCCTTCCAAGTATGTCATTAGGCTCAACTTTGATTCCAAATTGTTTTAGTACGATAGCCTTATGGGTGTATAGTTCACATAGGGGATCAATATAACCTGCAACCTCTATGAATATAAATCTATATAAATGAATTTGATAAATATGAGGTCTTAGAACAAAGATCTCAAACTTGAAACATTAAGATGTCAGCATTTTATTGTCTTACCTCTTCTTCTTGATTTCTTTGGGAGGCTTCTTTTCATGGACTGGGTTCTCACGAATGGTAGCATGAGCCTTTTTGTACATTTCCTCAATCTGAAAGAAAGACAACCAGTCAATCTCCTGCCCAAAAATGTATAACATCTGATATGGGTGTAAATTCATTCTTCGTACTAAATACATTTTACAGAATTTCATGTTTCTTAGCAGATGAATTTAGATGACTGTATTTTTCTGTTGTCGTTTCAGACTTTGGTCTCGTAGCTTCAAGGTTGTGTTAGCTCTTGTCATTTTCCTCCTCAGACCACATCTGTTTTCACAAATCCATATCTCATGAAGCATGATTTAACAAGCATTCTGTGATGCCGTTTCCCACATTAGTCTGTGTGGCCAAATCTTTTCTGCCTCCTTTCCAGTGTGAACAGCTGGTGTAGCTTGTGGCCCAAGTCCCAATACACACAAAAGCCCATCTGACAGCACACTGTTTGGGCAAATGTTCTACTTTTTATGTTATTTACACGGCATGGTGATTGGTCTTGGATTTGTAAACTGGTCATCTTCTTAAATGTGATGAAAAACCATATCATCTGCATGAGGCAATTATGATCTCAATCTGAGTGCAACATTTGAAAATATAAATCTCACTTCAAGTTCATAAGTATGAATTAATTAGACAAAAGATGAGTTAAACATGAGCTATGGCTGAATTAAAGCCGGTTGTGGAGGCCAAGATGCATTTGCAAACGGTAAACCATGCATCATCTAACACAAGCGACTGGACCAAACTCAAATTATTTTGCAGTTCACTTTTTCTCTCTTGAATGTGATGGTGTGACCGCACCATGACCCTGAAATCTAATATCAATGTGTGAAAATTGCCTCTAATGACACAAAGTAATTTCCCTTGATAATTAAAAGCTCTTAGCTCATGAGCTCATACTTTCACTCGAGCTTTCCGAGGGTTCTTTATTTGATCAAGAAGTGAACTCAAGAACACCTATCTACTGACTGTTTTTGGACGTAATACCGAGTGGAAAGGCACATTAACGGTGTGTAAAGAGGACTTGCCGAATCAGGGGTGACTCCATTCTTGATGAAGCGGGAGAACTGCTTCTTGTAAGCATCCTCATCCTCCTCCATCAGGTAGCTCATGTACTCAGACACATTGATGCCCATGATGTGCTTGCGGTGGACCTCAGCGTTGAACTCCTTGCTCTCTGTGTCATACCCAGGGAAGCGCTTGGTGCTGAGAAGAAGAAGAAAAAAAAAAAAAAAAAAAAGGTAAATCTCCAGGTTCAGTGCAATATTATAATATTCAAAATCACCCCACAGAGCCTCCAGATATCTTAGAGGCATAATTAATTGAAGGGATAATGAAATGCATTTTGGCACGTACAATTAATCTTTCCTCAATCATGTGCTGTTAAAACAGCTTTACATCAAAATTCCACCTGGGTGTCATTTATACGCTCTATCTTGACATGTCAGCAGGAAACATCCCACAATGCCGTTTGCATTCACACCGGGTGTTCATTTGTTCTTTTACACTCTAAACGGTGACTGATCTAAATAGGGGGGGGAGGAGGTAAGCTGGGTTGATGTCAGTTGTCAGACTGCCACCTGCTGTATCCATCTTGCTTTTGCATTAATTCAAGCAAGCAGTACAGACACGTTTAAATTTAAGACAAAGAATAAAAACGAAAAACAACCGTGTGAGTGAGATCCATTACGCTGCAAATGAGAAGCATGCTTTAGCTAGGTACAAACAGAACTACTGGAAATTGAACCTGAACTGAAACCTAAATTGATCTTTTGGAACCGAATGACTGACATTCAGTTCACTTTGAGGTATTGAGAAACATCTGTGTGAAGTCGTGTTTTAGTAAGTGCAACATTTTATTGCACTTACTAGATTTACTTTTTGAATGTCTTATCACAGTACTGCCAGTAATCAGGTCTGTGTATGCCAGATATTGTATTTACTGTAAACTGCACATACAGATACCAATAGGAAATGTAGCATATATGAAAGTTTTGCATTTTTTTATTCATTACATTCATCTCCTAATTGCCGCCTTTAGGAAAACACATCTGATGGGATGTCGGGGCCAATTAATCCAGAATTCAGTCTCTTATCCTGACGAACAATTCAACAGGTGACTGATAACTTGCCTAGACGGCAAACAAACTTGTGAGCCCGATGTCTGAGCGCAGTTGATACTGTGTTCTACTATAACCGCTCTAAAATTAGGAAATGCAGGCAAACTACTGAGCGAGCACTCAACTCCTGTTGAACACATTTTTGAGCCTTTTGTCACGGTGTAATCTGTCATCGTTAAGACTCCAGCCTGCAGTAGAGTTTCATACACCTCACTGCTAAACCAAGACTACCACAGACGTTTACAGACTTTAAACGTCCATATCACTACATAACTTTTAGACAATGTGAGCAGTGTCCAACCTGCAGTCATTGAGGGCGGGAAGAAGAGTGTTGGTAGTGATATTTAGATGTTCCACGCAAAAAAATCTGTTTGAGACAACTAAAAGCAGCTGCCATAGACTAGATGAAACCAATCATAGTTCAATATCTGACAAAGCAGCGTGGGCACATGCCTGGAAATACATTCACATCAGTCTGACAGACGATAAACTCAACATAACTGTTTCATTCTAAAGTTGAATTCACTAAACTACAGCACTCCTCACTGTACCAGTGCTATTTCATACTGAGTTCAATTAGGACAGGGTGCCTGCACACTTCATCAGCTTGAGAGACATTCACTTGTCATGGTAGGAAAAGCACAGGTGTTAACCATGACTTTGTTCTATTCAAATGTCCCAGTAAACCATGACAGTGTGACAGCGAGCCAGCAGGCACACCAACAGGACCCTGAAACTGAGGCAGCTAAATGAAATTTAGCCTTCATTAATTATTTAAATCTGTGTTTTTCATGCTGTGACATGTCAAAACTGTCTTCCAATAAAAAAAGCCGATGGTGTAATTTCACACCAGAAGGACAAAGGAACCACACTGACGCATTATAAAAACACTTTCTGTGGCCTTTACAGCCTTGAATTAGATAATGATGCAACATTTCACCCAAGGTGTCACTTGAAAAGACTGTGCATCATTCAAGCACAAAATCATTTTCGAGTGAAACCACATTTTCTCATATAGCCCGCAGCACCAAGCACAGCAAATCTAAACATGTTATGGACGGTTAGAGGGACAGGTTACCTGTGTGGGATAGAAAGGCCTCCATCCACAGCCCCCTTCAGGGCACCGAACACCTTGTTGCCTGTAGTGGTTCTGGCGAGGCCAGCATCCAGGTAGCAGGTGAAAGCACCTGGCTGACCATCAATGCTCTCCACGTTGAACTCATCACCTGTCACCTCCACCTGGCCTTCGTACACCTTGTCCAGGCCAAACTTGTTCAGGAGCTGAGAACACCCAACATTACAACATTCATGAGACTTAAATTGATATCTGGTTCAGGAACACTCGAACTTTTACTCTGCTTTACACAAAACTCCCTTTAACAGCCAGTAAGATAATGACTTGTACTTGGGCCAGTATTTCATTAATTTAGATATATCAGTTTCTTCATGCCCTAGTGCCAAAATTCACATTTTACACATAATAAACTACTTGAAAAACTTAAGTTAAGCTCAACTTAAACTACTTTTAAATTTGTTATGTTCAACATGTCACACCAATGCAACTTACACTTTGTTAAGTACAATTTCCCCCGAATGTATTTTCTTTGGCCAAAACCAATCTTTTACTTTTACAGTGACTCATCTTGAAAACTTTCAGTGGAAGTTAACACAGTAAGGCATTCACCATTCACTACCTGGATCTCCAACATTTAAAAACACTGAAATGTGGGGTTCAAAAGGACCAGTATACTTACTCTGCGGGCCAGCAGCAGACCAGTGCAGTAGGCTGCTGCGTAGTTTGTCAGACCCACGGAGATCCCGTATTTTGGCAGCTCGTGTGAGTAGGCCGCACACACGATCATGTCACCCTCAATCTTGGCATAGGCGATCTACAACAATCAGATAATCGGAAATTAAAAGCACAGTCATGACGCTGCTTACATGGAATGCAAAAATCTTCACTAGTGGCCAAATTAGACCATATAATTGCTCTAAAGCATGAATGAAATGTCCCACAAAAGTTCAGATGTTGTGGTAAATGCAAAGAGAGAGCAATGTCCCTTTGGATAAAAACATAACGCTCACCTGGCAGATGATGTCCCTGTTAGAGAAACGGACAATCATCCGGTACTTAGGTGTGTTGTACTTGTTCTTATCTTGTACGACCAGGCGCTTGCGAGCAAAGAAGTCAGTCTTTCCCTCTGAAAGGAACACATACTTCAAGTTACTTACAAATGACTGTGTACCCCAACAGTTGAACATTAATATGATAACAGGCAGGGGTTACTTACCTCTCCTCCTCCTAAATTTGACCTGGTACCTCTTGAAGTAGGCCTTATTCTTCACCACCTTAACAAAACCCTACAAAAAGGACATCAATTCACTCAGCATTAGGAATTAACATCCAGTGGAACAAAAGCACACTTTATGTTGCTTTACTACGTAGTTGTTAAATTAATGTTAGTTAGCTGGGTTGTCACTGTCACCGGGTGCTCCATGCTAACATTAGCAAGTTGAGCCAATGGAAATGAACGACTTAACGACCAGCAAACGGGCTAATGGTAAGCTGTAGTAAGTGGAAATTCAGGGGACGTGAACGTTACAACTTAATGGTCACATACTGATGAAAATATCACATTAAGGCAGTTTACAGGCAACAGGAAGCAGTGAGTTTGTTAAGGTGGCCATTAGGCCACGTTTAAGCAGCCCCAGGTTAGCACTAGCGGGACTGAATCTATGTTCATCTGAACATCAGCGACATGCTTTCAGACATCTGACACCACAGAGCTCACAATGTATGTGTTAGGTATGTATGTAGGCACATATTGGGACGAATTACAAACCATTTTGCAGTCTTTTCGTCTCCTTATGAAGGAGCCCGGAGCCAAAGACCGGCGATTGACTCCGCTGCACTGGAAAAAGGAAGATAGACGTGCGCATGCTCAGTAAATACCGTGTCACAGGATGAGCCGCAGAGAGGCCATGCTGCAGAGGATTCATCATTCTGCCCCCTATCGAGCCGGGGCGGCCACTTACCTAAACAACTCATTTTCAAGCCATTCTCAATATCAGCATAATTATGGATAAATATCACATTCATTCATGTAAAAATCAGACACCCTCACTAACTTGGTTTATAAATGAGTTTCTTCCTAACAAATACTAACTGATACACACCAGCCAGTACAAAAACTTTGGCAAGCTATGTCAGCGGTTCTAGTGTTTTGACCAAAACAAAAAGCTTTTTTGCCACAACATGGGTCATCTGTGGGATTTGTTCATAGGGTCTCTATATATAAATGATTTATGGTACAATGGATATGTTTACAAACAGTTAACTCAGGCACTCTGCAATAACCCTGTAACACTGTAACACTGCACCTACAAATGTGGAAATAATGTTGCCTTCAAATGGAGCTTGTGAGGTTATATTTTCAACATGCAAGTCAAGCACACTGTTGGCACTGGTTTAAGTTGTCAGAACACTGTTGCTGATGGTTAATGATTTGGTATTTTCTGCATTTCACTGTCATGTTAGGAAGTTTGTGCAGCTATCCTTGTTAGGACATTGCATTGACTTCCATTCACTGTGGACAGCCTACACACCTTAACCAGGACCTCAAAAATGATGTTTTGCCTCATTAGGACCAGACTTTGGTCCCCATCAGGAGTACTGGTCCCAACAAGGTCAGTATGTATACTGGAAAAGGTCCCAATGAGGTAACAAAAACACGCACGCACACACACACACACACACACACACACACACACACACACACACACACAGGCAGAATCCAAACATATGTTAATATAACAACAGGATTGAGGTTAAGAAATTAAGAACGTAAATACAGTGACAGAAATGAGTTAACTATTAATGAAAGCAGAAATCAGTTGAATGTTTACCGAGATAAGTAAAACTATGAGGCACGATAACAGAGGAAAAAATATGGGTTTTAAGTCTCGTTTTAAAATACCAAAAGAGCCTTGCACACAAATTTGTAGTGGGAGTTTATTCCAATGACGGTGCTCTAGATTAGCAAACACTCTACCTCCTAAAAACGTTAAAAATAAAACATTTTCCATGGGGTTCAGCGTTTTTTTTTAAAAAAAAAGGTATGTCATGACATGTGAGCTCTCAAACTTAATTTCCACTCATAAAATTATGAATACCACATCAGCAGTTCACTCAAATAGACTCTTCAAAAACACAGTGAACACATCCCCACAACATTCAGGATGGCTCTTTTCCATTTTTGCTGGCCATCAGTGAGTCATATGCACACAACAAGGGCCCAAGAGCCTTGTCTACCTCAGCGGAAAGTAGCAAGTATGAAAGTGCTTTTTTTCTGCTAAAAGTACCATTACTAATCCTTCTGCTGCAATCATTCCTACAGCCTACACATTTGAAGTATCAGTTGTTTAATACTTGACACCTCATCTCTCTTTAGTAGGCTACACTCAAGCTTATTACAGCATTTCTATGACTGATAGGTCAAATTTCTTTCCTCCTTCCTTCTTTTACGTTTTTTCGAATAACTCATAACACTCTTACTATTCTAACAGTTCCTGGTCCTTCTCTTTGCAGCTTTTCAAGTGATTACTTTCACTCTCAACAATCACACCTCACTTTCTTCAGAAAATGCACTCTAACAGAGTATGATAGCCAAGATCTCTTAAATGCCTGATTGATTTAAATAGGTGAAAACAAAATCTGTTACAAACACCTTTGTTTCAAGGGCCATAGCAAATTAAGTAGATTTTAAGGGCTACATGCACTTTCTAGTATATGGACAAATATTTATTATTCATTGTATATCCAGTCTTTGTGATTCTCATTCATTAAAGAATCCGTTCACAAAAACAGACGTTACCACATGCTAGTAGTGGTTTCTGGCCATGCCATGCAGAGAGTTTCATTGCTGATGACATTTAAAGATATTATCTGCCACTAAGACATCTGACGTCACAACAATACAAAGGAGGTGAATGGAATTTCATATGTAGCGTTCACAGCATTGAAAAACTTTATGATGATGTCCCTTTTTAGAAACAATGTCCTGGTTACTCAAAATAACCCACATACCAGACTGTCAACAGTTGTCAATGGGAACTGTTTATCATTTGAAGAAAAAATACAGTGAAATGTCCATAATGAGTTATGTAGATTATCCTGTGTGTGTGTGTTGGTTTTTTTAATGTAATAATTCAATGCTTTGAGCACCACAAACATCTTTTCACCTCCAATGTGTCAGGGTGCTAGAAAGTCTCAGTGAGGGAAATTGCAAAACCTCTGCAAATATAACTAAAACTATATATACTGTATATATACAGTATGTGTATATATGTGTGTGTGTGTATATATATACATATATATATATATATATATATATATATATATATATATATATATATATATATATATATATATATATATATATATATATATATATATATATATATATGTATACTGTCTATACAATATAAACCTACTCCTGTCTGGGGATAGCCATGAGTGCATAGAAACCTATAGCAGAGTCAAAGTTAACTAGGTAATATAAGGTCAAGTTTATACGGTGGTGGAGAAAGAAGTACAAAAATATCAATACTACAATGTAAAATGACTGTTACAAGTAAAATTCCTGTATTTAAAATCCTACTTGAGTAAAAGTACAGAAGTATTATCGGCTAAATTTACTTACAAGTTATTGAAAGCAAAAGTACACATTTAGCAGAGAATCAGTTGCTGTGACTGTGACTGATTTTTAACTTTTCTCTGAACTTTTTGTGAAATATTGGAACATTTTACATGTAACTACAGCTGTCAAATAAATAGCAAAAAGTACAATAATTCCCCCTTACAGTAAAAGTATAAAGTAGCATAACATGGAAATACTCAAGTTAAGTACAAGTACCTAAAAATTGTACTCAAATCCAGTAAAAGTTGAGTAAATGTACTTAGATTCACCATTATATCTGATGCACCTGCCACATAATGATTTTGGCCGCTGCCAGCTCATCAAACACACATCTAACACAGATCATCACAGTGGAATTATTCTTAAAAAGCCACTTTCTAGAAATATTTTTGTTGCATTTCATTTGATCTAATTTTATTCTTTTAGGGCCTGAGTGACTCAACTGTTTTTTTTTTCAAAATGTCCTCATTACTGAGAATTACTCTTTGACTGTGTGTTCGTAGCTATCTAATTATTTGTGTCTGACAGACTGAGATGTGATTGTTGTGACGGTGTATCAGATTCAGAGGCCTACAGTCGCCATGGTGTTGCTGAGTTGAGCCTACAGCGTCAGCTGCTTTTCAGCTACTTCTATGTGCAGAGGAGTGTCTAACAGCCAACAAAAGACATGCGTCACTGCTCCCATGTAAAACCTGAAAAGTTGGTTTTATGACTGTTTGGTATGTGAATCAAGGCAGTCGGCTTAGTCACATTTTCATCAGAACACTTTTACTCTGATGTGGTTAGTTCATCATGAGTTTCTATTGACTGCTCTCACTCACTGAAACCCAGCTGTGTGACGCCGCCTCTAGTTAGTTTCTAGTCAGTTTCAAGTTAGTTTTTACCTAATGTATTGTTACATGTACTTAGGTTTATAGGTTTATTTTTTGAGGACTAACCACAAAGTAAGAACAGAGTTTTCATAAATTGACTTATGGTATTTTCTGTTTCTACAATGAAGACAACATGCCTTAACTGAAAGAGCTGCCAGCAGTTGTGAGACTCAGGTGTTTTAACCTCCAGTCTACCCAAACAGAAGTATTTCTTCTCTCAGCAATGAACTTCAGGTAAGACATTTTGAGGATCAGATGCTGATTAGATAAGCACTACACACACAGAGCTACAAGAAACTTGAGCCTCTTTTCTCTGCCTTTACTATTAATAAAGTGCTGGGTTGAACCACAAACATACATTTTAAGGACTGGAATTTTTCTTGACTTGATAATATTTCAAAGTAAATCTCAATGTGAGATGGTATCTAATCATATATGTAGTGAAAGAATGAATATGATAAATCTGGCTGAAACTAAGATGTTCCTATTTCTTGCCTCCTGTTTCTGAGAGTATCAATACCCAACTAAATTTTGTAGTGGGATAAATGTGACATATTGAACATTTTTCAAAAATAATTGTACAGTGTCTTTACAGACACTAACATCAGTTTCTCACTCTGAAATTCTTTCAAAACCAGTGTTTCATATGTTGTAAGACATGTTATGTTCATAATTGAATCAGTAATGGGACATGCTGACACTTGATGACCCCAGTGACATATTCCTAGCTGTCTTCTACAGGGATAGAAAGTACTTACTACAGCAACTGGCAGGGGTTTTAAATAGTATTAGTAATAAATCTACTTTTACTGAAGTAAAATGGACTTAACATTGTACATTGCATTCAACCTCCAATGTTACATGATTGAATTATTTATTGCACATGCCACATTTAATTTTTGCACTTGTCACCATTTCTTAGTCTGTAGTGCAGTCCATATTTCCTTTGTACAGTCAATATTTCATTTCAAGTTTTATATCTCATTTCAAAACTAGTATTCAATTCTGTAAATAGATTTTAGATTTTATTTTTTTCATTTAATTGTAGGACTACTTTGTTCATTTTATTATTTCATTATTATTATTACCTTACTCTTATTATATTTTTATTATTCTATGTCGCGTTTGTGGGAGCAAACGCATAGTAAAATTCTTTGTTTTGTTTGCTTGCATATTTGGCTAATAAACAGATTCTGATTATAATGATTTGGCATAGTCTTTATGAATGTACTTCTTTTTTTTTTTTTTTTTTAAAAAGAAAGATATTATAATGTTCATTCCACCCTTGAGGCCATCACAACTTCCCCCTTTTTGTCCCAGACATAAAAGGTCTTTATTTATAAATATTTCTCCGTCCTGAATGAATGAAAAGCAGTCAAACATCTTTGAGGTGCAGTTGCTCCTCATGAACACTTGGTGGTAGTGTTGCTCCAGGTTGGGGCTGGTGCGCATGCTCTGTGCGATGTAAACACTTTGTAGGCCGCCTGTGCGCGAGCCGCTCCGCAGACATTTGTGTACACGTATTACGGCTGCATGGGCTGGACCTGATAGGCGATGGGAACGAGCTAACTTAACGGTGGAAACCTAGCCAGGCTAACTTGAAAAATATAGCTAATGTACACGGATAAAGTGTGTTTTTCTCATAATAGTAGGACTGTACTTTCGTGCATGGGAAGCAGACGACGTTTGCTGCTGGTGGTTAAAATCGCTTCAAGGTAAAGGATGTTCTAGTTTTTTTCGGGCTCTGTCTAATAACTGGAGTGAACACTAACTCATAAAACGACTCCTTGTTATCACTGTTATCCGTTCCAGTGAATGGTGTGTCATTACACCGAAGCTATATATAGGGTGTCATTAATTAGCTCCCACATTTTCTTAGTCTCAATATCAGCTTGTATTATAGCTTGTCACTTGTGTCAAATACTTGTGTTTGAACTCCCTAATTGGCTTGAGAAGGACTCCAGCTACTGCCTGGAACGAAAATACTATTTAGCGTTAATGTAAAGTGATATTTTTTCTGCTCGATAATGTCGAATAAGCTTATCAGTTTAATGTTACTGCAGCGTCGTCGACGTTGGAGCTGTCCGGGAGAATTACACTGCATACTATTGCGTTTGATGCTGGGTCTCCATTTCAGCCCATAACACCAGCGAGCCATAAAAGGAGTAACAGGGACTTCTCCTGTGTCTACTGCACCGGTCCTGTTCTGCCTGTAAATCAAAGTGTTTGTAATAGACGAGGACATGATGTGAAGCCCAAGCAAATGATTTAAACCGCTCAGCAGTGGCACAAGCTGTGTTAAAGCCAAGAATATCTTTAACTCAAACTGCAAGTTGCGGCAACAATGCTGCCCTGTGACCACAGATGTAGTGGACGATAAACCCACCAAAGTTTAACACCGTTAAAACTGCGGAAGTGCAGCTTACTGTACAACTTACTCACATATATTTATCAGCCCACATATTTATCAGTTAGAAGTCACTGGGTGTCAGTAGTTTTTGGGTAACTTGGCGAATAAGACTTGATACTGTATCTCAGCATGGTGGTTCAGTAAACTGGGGAATTTAGATGTGGGCTATTTAAAGACTGGGGCAGAAGAAATACCCAACACCAACCACAAATGAGTAATGCCCCATTAAATGTGTCCCATCGGTCAGGTGTGAGGCATGTCAGCTTTCATACTGAGTTTCATGATTGTTGCACATGTAGACAAAATTTTAATAGATAAAAATAGTGGAGTAGAAAATTTCACTGTGTAAGTATTGGGTCGCACCAAACGAAAATACTCAAGTAAAGTACTGGTATGTCTGAATGTGTTAAGTTCTGTCGATTATTTTCTTGATTATCTGATTAGTTGTTTGGTCAATCAAATGTCAGAAAATGGTGAAAAATGTGTATTTAAAAAATCCAGAAAATACTCACATTTGAGAAGTTTGAATTTGAGAATTTTGATTTTTCCTTAGAAAATGACTCCAAACAATTAATCGATTATCAAAATAGTTGCCCATTCATTTAATAGTTGTCAACAAATCAATTAATTGACGAATTGTTACAGCTCTGTTTTCATTACACCTCTGCAAGTAATGGCTCTAATTAAACCAGCCCATTTCTATTGTCTTAATTTAGTCACAGTGCCTAAATTAGCAGGTTTAGTAACACTTACTTCTCTAAGTGTAAATGAGTTTAATGAGTGGTCATGGCTAGCAGCTTCTGTAAGTAGTATCGGACAACTTTGAAACTTTTTGTCAGACAGTAAGTTGCATCTGTGAGACTAGAGATGGCCATGTCATGTCAGAGGATACACTTGTCAGTACTTGTTGCCATTACTACAGAAAGCTTCAAAAGCTTTACTCTGACCCCGAACCTCAGTGTAGACCTGGAGACGCTGAAGGGCATTGTTATAAATCTTTAGTGAAGAAAGGAGCATGTGTTTATTTTATGCTTTGTACCTGCTTTTCAGTTGTGTTACATTGTAATTATCACATGGATGTAAAATTTGTTAGAATGATTAGTAAATGGAGAAGAAACAGTTGACTTGAATGTGAAGTGAGTGCAAATGAAAGTAGTGCTACAACTAATGATGAATAATGATTTTCATTATCGATTAATCTGTCGATTATTTCCTTGATTAAGCCACAAAATTGTTCCATAAAATGTCAGAAAATGGTAAAAAATATGTCGATTGCTGTTTCCCAAAGCCCAAGGTGACATCCTCAAATGTCTTGTTTTGTCCTGACTAATAGTCACAACCCAAAGATATTCAGTTTCTGTCATAGAGGACTAAAGAAACCAGAAACTGTTCACATTTGAGAAGATGGAGTAAGAGAATTCGGCCTTTTAAAAAAAACTCAAAACAATGAATCAATTATCGAAATAGTCAGCAATTAATTTAATAGTTGGCAACTAATCAATTAATTGACTAATTGTTGCAGCTCTGAATGAAAAAGGTCAATTTTTAAAGTAATAACACAGGGGCATAACCAGAGTACATTAGATGGACAAAATATCAGTATTTCACACGTAATGGTTATTGCAATATTATGATATTTACTATTGTTTGCTCATAACATCCTTGTTATTCTGTTTTTCTTTCAAGGAAACCTTGTCATCCACCTCTGGTATTGAAAGCAATAACAGCCAAGATATGATTGCATTATCAGTTAAAAAAAATCTGAACCACAGGCCCTTTTCACATGTTAACATGTCCTAGCAGGATAAGCACAGTTGTAATTAATAACTTTAACAATGGTTCTTTCCCATCGTTGCGTCTCGTTTAAGCATTGCCAGTAAGCCAACATACACATTAACAGGATCCTGGAACCAAATGAATGAAATGTGTTGAAGCCGTTGTTAATGTTATTAATTATACTTGCTTCCTGCTATGACATATCAAAATATCTTTTGTGATAAGACCTCTTTTGATATTGTTTTGGTCAACACCACTCTCTCATGTGAGGTTCATAACTGAAAATCTGTTGAGATGCTGGTTTAGTTGCTGTATATGAAGACGTAGATTAAGAAGTAGTCTGTGGGAGGCCATCTGCCGGTCGCTGATGTAGACAGTGGAGATTACACACACTTTCACAGAATGCTTTGTCGTCGGTGTTTTTGATTTAGCTGTCACTCCCACAGAATAAACTAGTCAAGGCTGAGATTTAGGAGTTGGCGTTATTGATTGAAACTAGGCTGAAGCCAGCACATTTGATTTTCTACACTACTATAAAGCTACTTTTCAGAGTGCAGGTTTTGTGGGCCAAATGTAGAATATTAGCCAGCATTTGTAGCTCTCATTATGTGGCTGCATAATGAAGAATAGCCTTCAGTAACACCATTGAAATGCTGATTGTACACTGGGAAAATCTGAGCTTCCCCCTCTGTGTGAAGTGAAAGGCCTTTCTACCTCAGTGTGAGTGTGTTATTGTAAGTCAGGCCTGTGTTTTAATACCCTCACACAGCACATAGACCAGTATGTTTCCCTGAAGATGGCCATGCTCTCTCCTGCTGGGCCAGACGGTTTTGTTCTGGTTCACTGCTTAGAAATAGCATGTGAAAGACAAGTAAATAGAGAAAGGCAAGTTAAATTAGTCTTATTTTTCATCTCCAAACAAATAAATAATGATAATAATGAAGTAAAAACTGAATGTTGTAGTTTTACGTTTGTCCTGGCTTAAAAGTTTTGATCAGTCTTTCTGCTTGATGGATTTACAGCACCGTGAGGCATCTGTTAGGTGCTGTGCATTTTGAATTAGGAGAAAGGAAATGCTGCTCTGTTGTGCCTTTGGTCTTTCTCAGTTCCCCAGTCGTCTTGAAGTTGTTTTGCTGAGGCTTTCTTCTTGCCTTGCTGTGGGTTTCATTAGCTATGCGCACTGCATCTGAGGGCCCCTTTGAGTTCTTTGGCAAACAAAAGCAGAAACAATCTCTGTACCCAGGATTTATAGGGACGCCTCGCTTCAGTTGGCTGGGCTTGCTAGAAAAGAATGTCTTCTTAGGCCACCTGGACATTGGCATCTCTCAAAGCATGGCCTTCCCCTGTCCTGACTCAGTTGATTAAATTTTAGGCCTGCTCTTTTGCTCCCTGAATAATGCCTGTCGTTTCTAGTCTGATGGAAAAAAAAAGATGCAATAAGGCACACTGACTGGGATTTCATTTTAAGGTTTTGTAAATCAGAAAATCAACTAACAAGGTTCTTTAATCAGACAAAGTAACAGCACACATAGACAAAGCAAGGTCCAGGCCTAACTTTACATGGTTCTTTCTGGTGTTTCGTCTACAGTACATGGTCATCTTTTCTCCCCCCAGTTAGTTCTGCATGGCCTCGCACATTGGGAATCAGTCTTTGAAGGAACCTCATGCCCTTACATTCTCCTCTCTGCTTTCAGTATAGACACAATGCTAGCCTGGCTCAGTGGTGCAAAAAGAGTTGGGTAGGGTGTAAAGAAATGTTCATGTAAAATACAAATTTGGGAGTGAGACTTCTCAGGATAAACAGTTTTTGTTCATTTTCCCATATTAGTGACACAGCTGATCCTTTTTCATGTTTGTAATATGTAATAATTTGTGAGTGGATTGCAGTCAACTATAATTGGGTTAATTAGATTAAATTGGCTGTAAGGAAGATTAGATGTACTATATTTAGTGTGCTGTTAAGGTGAATTTAGTCACAGAATGACTCTGTGAATTCTTTGTAATATAGGCTAAACATTTTTATGCATTCTTTGACTTTTCTGCTGTTGAAGTGTAAAATGTGCTGATCAGCAGCTGAGTCAGTTATAGCCGCACACAACCATCGGAAATTCTTGTTCTATGCAGGATAAAGATACGCCTGTAACTGGTGTTGATCCTATTATTTGTGTTAATAACAGTCTGAGTGAGTAAATATAACCTGAATTTTCAGATGTACTTACTGGTTGTGTGAACAGTGTACTGGGTTATATGAAATATATATTACAATAGATGTTGATATGATCCTCAGTCTAGATATCACAGTATCTGGCATAATCAAACAGGAACTGTCATTTTCAGCTGCATTGCATTTCTCAGAAATCATGTAGGGAAAAAATATGTCTCTGTAGTGCAAACATGTACAGTAAAACCAAACCCACAATATATGGTAAACAATAATACTGTTGTCCAGCCACCCACTCACTGCCTTGTATACTCAACAAGAAAATGATAGATCAAGTGAATAATTGAAATTAGCTGAATTTGCAAAAGAGTTTTTAATTCATAATAAATCTACATGTATTTGTGCACTTCTGCAGACCATTGTTGCTGTTATCATGTTTTTGCTACAAGGTGGGTGTTTTCTTCTATAGTTTAGGTGTCATGTAATCATCCATCCATGCTGATTTAATGCAGCCACCTGTAGGATCTACAGGATGAGGATCTGTTAGTTTAGCTTGAATGTCATGTTGTTGATGAAGACCAGTAAATACGCCCCCTACAATGACAGCTCAGGAACAGGGTGTTGCAATGAAAACAGTAAAAGTTTGGTGCACCAACTTCCTGATTCTTTCCAACTCAGAATTGACTTGGCGGAGGAAATACCCAGGGACCCTTCCATGTGTGTGTTATGTGGTAACAGTAAAGTCACTCAGTGTGTCTGTCTGTGCACAGCAGGGGAAAAAAGCGCTTAGCTAACAGTATTTTCAGTCTGTACTGTAGCACATTCCTATCACCACATTTACCACAGTCTTTTCCTCCACCTCCCTTTGTTTTTCTCTCCTTCTGCTTTATGTCTTTGGCGCTATATAGACCTGATTATCACATAGAAATGACTCATCATTTTTATACAGAGCTAGATGCATGAAATGATTAATTTCCTGCCTGGTGGCAGTATCCAGACTTCCTGTTGGGGTGAAACCGAAGAAAAGACTCAGGTGTTAGGTGAATTTCAGACTGAGTTTCTTGCTGAGTACAGAAGTACACTTCCTGTTGTACACTGATTTCAGCTGTATACTTAAAGAAGTCCTATCTTTGCTAGAGAACTTTGACCCTTCCTGACACTGTGATCAGCATATGACTACAGGGCAGTGTGTTATTAAATCGGTCGAAGGTTCAGAGGAGTGGATTACCTGACATTTGTGTTACTGACATTTGAATTCAATTTTTTAAACACGGTGTTCTCTTAACAAATACATTTTGGATTTCTCATGGAGTATGTTAACAGCTGAAAGCCAAGGGTTTTGGATTATTTCAAATAGCAGGTAGGAATGTAGAGACACCCTGCATTCAGTTGTTGTTTGGCTGTTACTAGGTGGATTGGTGATAGTAGATGGGCCATTACTGAGCACTGATCCAAGTACTTGTTTTTTCATTTTTCATGTTGTTGATAATTTACCATGAAACGTAAAACTTAGAGTAATGTGTGTGTCAGGTAACAGCAGTAGGTTGTAACAATGCTCTGTGATTCATTGTGACCTATTGTGCTGGTGTGATCTGTTGAGCACAAGAAGCTCTTCCTCAATAAAACTGAAATATTAGATATGACAAACAATGGACTACTCCTGTAGTGCATTAAAGGTTACAGGCAAATAAATGTGTCATTCAAGTAGGATAAAAACAACCTGCATAGAGACAGAATCGCAATTAATTAATGTCATTTGATCCTTACTGAACACACTTTTACTGGAAAAGGGCATGTCATTTAAAGTATTGATCGTGGTATCAGAAACAGACAAATTTATTTGCCAATGCTGAGTCTGAAAACTAAACGGCTGCATCGATGGTGCAGCTTTAACAAAACTGATAATGTAGCACGTAAGGGTGTTATACTGCTGTTCAGTAGCTGCTAGATGAGAACGATGGAACTTTCACAGTTCTGTCAGGAGTTAGATGTTTAACTAAATATTTAATTCACTGTGAATAATGTGAGCTTCTCATAATTGACAGAGAGATAAGTTAAAAGCTTGTCTAATTCATGCTAGTTCGAGCTCTGTGAGGAGGTTGGAAAATATTTACTTAAATCTACTTTATTACTGTGATGTCATGACTGAATCAAGATGTATATGTGCTCATTTTCCATCTGCTGCAGGTGGCGACAGACAAGGTTGCTGGTAAGCTGAGTTCTACTCTCTCATGGGTGAAGAACTCAGTCAGTCAGATGGCTAGTCAGGTGGCCACGCCCACGTCCCTGCAGACCACTGCCACCTCCTCCTCTACATCTCTGTCCTCGCCTGCCCTCTCTCCGTCCTCGCCGGCACAGCTCAGTCCAGATGATGTGGAGCTGCTTGCTAAGCTTGAGGAGCAGAACAGGTAAGCAGTCCGTCTCTGAAGCTTCTCCCGCCTGTCACCTTAACAAGGTTTGATTTAAGGTCGTGGTAGAGGGAAGACTCTTCAAAGGCTGGTTCGATACCATAGATACATGAGTAGATGAACATTTTCTCATAAAAGCCAATCTTTGGACATTACACATTTAGAGTTAGCCGTTTTCCACTATATGTAGACAAAATGTTGGATATTTGCTCTGATTGTTCAGACATATCTATACTGTGAGATATTTGAGCTGCTAAGTAAACTCATTGAACCAAAACAGTGTGAGATTGCTCGCCCTTAAGCTTTTTCCAACATATTAAGATAGTGTCAGAGGACAAATCTTAAGGAAAATTCTTCTTGCCAAAGGGTAATAAAATAATGTACATACATTTAGAATATGAATAAAATCAGAAACATAAAGTATTGTATATTCAACTACTAAGCCTATATTCAGCAGTTAACACATCATCACCCATCAACATGATCGTCTATCTCATCATTAGTACAGAAGCTAAACCTTGTTTTCTTTGGCACAGTCACCAACTAGTGGGTGAGACTTTAACAAGCCGATGGCACAAGGCTTAACAGGTCGACCTCGACGGCCCTGTTTGACTTGCTGTTGGTAGCCTGAATGCAAGTCCAAAGGCAAGACACTCAGATATAAGGAGGATAGAGTGGATGCTCGCCCTCCTGTTTAAAAATGGGAGGCAGGTTCAGACGTCATTATGCTGTGCAGCACCCCGTTGTTGTCACCAGCAGGCAGATAAACATGTAGAAGAAATGACAGAAAAGTGATAGAGTTGTGGTGTCATTAGCTTCCTACACACCCCAGACAAGTTAAACTTCCTCAGGAAGTATAATTGCAGTGGGTCGGTTTTGCAGGCTATAGTGATATATTCATTAACTATTAGCTTATTTGATTGTAACTTATGAGATCTAGATAATACAGAAAATAATTACTAACACACTACAACAATACGAATATTTTTCTCCAACTTTCATATACAGATATACAAAAGCATGGCCTCAAATATTTGAATATTGATTTGTTACATTTTTATTCAGATTTTCAAATCAGTATTCAATTCTTTTCTTATTTTCATTATTATTTTGTCACACCTGCACTACTCAGAGTGCTGTAGAATCACTCTTCACAACCACACCATCCCCCTCCTGATCCACACATGAGTGACATCTAACAGGTCAAGACTTGCCAACTAGCTAACTGGAGGATACAAAGAGTAAGATATTTATAATAGTCTCCAGTTTGACGGGTTCTGGAGAATTCTGGAATTTCGGTTAAATTGTTTTGAGGATTTTGGTTTGTGTAAACTCAGACAGATTGGTTTGAAAGTTTTATCTGTGTGTGTGTGTGTGATGGTTGGCTCACAAGGCTATAGCTATAGCTATAGCATTTTGGACTGACTCATCCTCTGGCTAGACTGTAATAGGCTCATCATGGCTGAACCTGTGTCTGTTAAACAATGGACCACTCTTAGGACTGCAGCTCCTATAGGACTGCAACAATCTTTAGAACTTGTTGTTGGCCAAGATTTGTGAATTCATGTTTACATCATCGTCTTGCTTACATGGAACCAGTAAAAGCATCAGCTCCATAAATCCACATCACAGCATGTTTAGTTGTACACAGGTTCATTTTGCAACTGTTGGCATGCAACTATGGATTCTTATTATGTATACTACAAATTGATAGATTAATTTATCTGATTATTGGATCAAATAAGAGTATTTTGTAAATTAAGAAGTAAACTGCCCATTGTTCACGTCAGATTAAAGTACTGTTAGAGGATGACGCAACACCTCTCCACTGCCAACTTTGTGAATTCTTCCCCCGTTGTGACTCTCACCCATGGCTAGTGCACTCTGTGTCAGCATGGAAACCAAGCGTACAGTTCAGAGTTCGGGACTGTCTCACAGTTAACTCCAGTAAAGAAGACAGCAAAGCTCTGTTGAATGCAGAGGTTGGTGACTCATCGCTACACCCACAGCTACTGCTACAGAATGCCAAGTGACACTTGTTGTGATGCTTTTCCTCATTAGGAGAGATAAAACTAATCAGGGAAATGTTTCATTTTCTCCCTAATGTCCTGAATGACGTTCTGTGAAGACTCCCCATCTGGTGAACAGAAGTTGTAGTGTCAAGAGGCTCATAGTTCATCTGCCCTTTGACCCCTGCCTCCACCCCAGCATATAGAACCACAGCTGGGCCCTTTCATGAGGCACATTTCTCTGCTGCTACGCTTTGCTCCTGACTGACAATGAAGTTTCTTCTTTCTACATCACCCTGTAGCAACATACTGTTACCCACTGAACACAAATCTTATCTTTTTATCTACGTATTTGCAAGACAGCTGCAACAACATGTAGGCTACATGGAGATGGGGGGACTTTGATATTCAGTGTTAACGTTACAGACGCTTTGATGCATCCTGCGCTTGCTTACCTAGTGTTTGTGTGTTTGCTGAGCCCTTTGTACCCTGCAGAGCAGATAAAAAGCACGAGCATTGGTTCAATAGTGTCACATGGATGAGGAAGTCCCGCATTGACTGCCACAGTCTGTAAATCAGACATGCCATTGCTCCAGAATTCCTAAAAACCAGAGGCATGAGGAGTACATCATGAGTTTATCTTGGTAAGGTGTATAGTATTTCAGATTTGTTTTGCTGCTGTAATGAGTTTAAAACTCATGTCATGATGTTGTGACAGTCACACACTTGAAACAGAATGTAGCATTAATTGTTTGGCTTCTCGTCCTAGCTCATAATTTTATTGAAATTTTCCTTTAAAGTAATGCAAATGTTGGTCGACCAAAATGTATTCTGTTTAGTTTTTTCATCTTTCGTATTCTTAAAGTTTCAGACTTGTGTTTGACTACTGGTGAATTATTAGCAGAGCTGTAAATATGTTCGGGTTCATGTGTAACACAGACTGGTACAGCAGTGTGTATGTCTATTTCACACAAGCTAACTAAAATGCTTGGAAAACTGGCAACTCTTGTTATACTCTAGCTATAAGATGTTCCTTTTTTCACTTTTTTTAGCTTCATGTCAGAGCTGAACACATGTAAAAAAGCTCTTTTACAGGGGAGGTCTTTGTGGCCATGTATTTCACTCCCTCCCACATGACCCAAATTTGGCTGTAACCCTAGCCATTCTTGGAGCACGCTCGGTGATGTCACAGGATCCAGAGGAGAGGCCCCAGCCTTTTTCCGATATCAGGTGTCTGAGCCTTTGTGTGTCTGTCATGAGCTCCTCTCTGGTGCACAGGTTGGGAGTCAGAACTTCTTTTCTCTGCACACTGATCCTTGATCAGGTAACCCTGTCTGTATATTCAGTAACAAACTGATAAAAGTGATACAGTTCAAGATTAACCTGCTGAAAAACACATCGGTTGAGCTCTTGGTCCCCAGCAACATACTTCAGATGCTGACCATGGATAAAAACACTCATTGAAATAGACATGAGTCAGGAGTTATTTTACTGACCTGTGCTAGATAGCCTTTTCAGCCACTTCAAGCTGCTGCCAGTAGAATTTAAATTAGTGCCAAACCTCTCTACTTCACATCCTTGTTGTATAGTCTTTCAATCGAAGTATAAGAGTTTAATGTTAGTATTAACCTCCTGGTCATTGTGAGAATTTCTGAGGCTTACATTCATTGAGAATGTTGCAAAATTCCTCCTGTTTATAATCACATTGTGACAGCTGCTGGCCGCTGATGAACTAATGCTAGATAACTGGGCTTGCTGTTTTACCAGCAGTAATGGTGAAATTTATTCTTAGTCTCGGCAATTCTTGACTCAGATGGGCATTTTTAGAGTAGAGTCATTAGGGGGAAATAGTTGCTAATTGTTTCTTAATTGTCAGGCTCTGTCCGTCAGTCACTTTGATGCAGTGGGTTTCCTTACAGTCATAAAGCTGTAATACATGAGTGCAAAGTGGCTTTTTAAATAAGCTCCTCCATTTTTAGCACAGCACTAGAAATGTGAGTGGCTTTGATGTTAATACTTTTAGGCCTTCTCCATACACATGTGCTGGCTTGGCATTACTCGATTTGACTCAGTGCATCAGCCCAGCATGGTAAGGATTTGCATCTCCAGTACAGTAGGGCTACTCGTTTGAAGGTGCACATTTTGAAGTACAGTTATTGTTTTAAATGGCCAAACGTGCACCAAAAGCTTTATGAGGCGCGTCAAACTGCCTTGATGCCCCTACTCCGACCTTGTTTCAATTTTGGAGTGTCAAATGAGTTTTTTTCTGTAGCTGAAAAAGAGAAAGAGAGCGCAAGCGAGCTGAGCACCAGCCAGGGAGAGAGAGAGAGAGAGAGAGAGAGAGACAGAGAGAGAGAGAGAGAGACAGCGCAGCACTGGTTGAGTTAGGAGAACAAGCGGTAGAACAACGCCAGTGAATGAGAGAAATAAAACATTACATTCTGATTATTTCACAGCGGTTATGTTCTACAACACAAACAAATAACCATCAAACACTCAACAGATGGTCTACTGTGGAAACAGATGCTCTTAGTTTCATTTTCCTCCTCTGAATTTCTTTTTTTCATTCATTCATTCATTACATCCAACTAATGCAGCAGTTAATACAAAGAACAACAAGACAAATATGTGTTGTTCTGTGGTGTTGACATTTCAAATCTGATGCCTGCAGTGCGCCAAGACTCCCACACCTGAATTAAGTACAACACCATGTTTTGACTGTATTTTTTTTTATAGTTTCACAATCACATTAACATTTCATGCAGCTTATGGTGACCATAAAGTTCAAATTTGGATTCATCTGTAAAAATGGCGTCCTTATAGCAATTTTTGGTACTTTGCCCCATGCTAATCTGTTTTGTCATTGCAAAACTGGTTTGAGAAATGGTGCCATTAAGGCCACTGTTTCCTAGAAGACTATATTTTTAGTAACTGGATTCTGATGCTTTTTGTTGAGGGGACTTTGCATTGTGGTTGCACGTGCTGTATTGTTTCATAAAGATGTTACTGTTGATGTGTGTGTCTGTCTGTTCTTGCATTTGACTGATATTGATACTAATACTGACACTTCAAAGTGCTAACAGTGGCAACAATGAGCAACATATTGATTTAGTCAGTATCTCCTAGTTGGTAAAAGACCAACTCAATTCACACTGTGTTAAGAACACGTGTTAATCTAAAGTTTTTCTGTTAGGG
This sequence comes from Thunnus albacares, assembly GCF_914725855.1. Lineage (NCBI taxonomy): Eukaryota > Metazoa > Chordata > Actinopteri > Scombriformes > Scombridae > Thunnus > Thunnus albacares. The sequence goes on along the minus strand of NC_058114.1, from coordinate 29,980,467 downwards.
GGACAAAATGTGGAACTCTTAAACCACTGAACTCATAATGGATCATGACTGGGAACACTTTAAACTCAAACTGAAACAGTTTTTAAAGATGGATCAGTCATGTAGTCATAAGTGATCTGGTGCTTGTTGTTTTTTTTATTATCGTTTGTGAGTTGTTTTTGTTTTGTGCTGCTTTATATGTACTTTGTTGTTGAGTTTTGTGCTTTAAAGGTGCAGTGTATAGGATTTAGTGGCATCTAGCGATGAGGTTGCAGATTGCAATAAAGTGAATTCCCCCTCCTCCCCCACTTCCCACCCCCCTTCCAAGCGTGTAGGAGAACCTATAGTGGCTACGAAACTCAAAAAAAATGTAAAAGGTCCTCTCTAGAGCCAGTGTTGGGTTTGTCCATTTAGGGCTACTGTAGAACTATGGTGGGCTCCGTGGAAGAGGACCCACTCCCTATGTAGATATAAAGGGCTCATTCTAAGGTAACGAAAACACAATGATTCTTATTTTCAGTGATCATACACTAATTAAAACATACTTATGAATATCATATTCCATTTCTGCTAAGTCTGTTCCACTAGATGCCACTAAATTCTACACACTGCACCTTTAATGTATGCATATGTATTGTTGAGTTTTGTGTAGTTTCATATGTATTTTACTGTTGAGTTTTATGTATTTTAAAGGCCAGTCTATTGATGGGCATTGCAAACTATCTTAGGCTGTGGTTTGTGGCGTTAATTCATGCTATACAGTGTTTCCCCTATAATTGTACAGGCCTGGCAGGCTGCCAGGCCAACAAGAACCCCCACCAAGCCAAAAAATATATTTTTTTAATGCCAAAAATAATGCCATATATCCATTCATTCAGAAATCAATAGCATTTGGGAGCCTCTGTACAGCGTTGTTCCGAAACATAAGTTAATGTCTGTTCCGTTGAATAAATGCTGAAGCTTCTCAGCATTTATTCCTGAAGTTAGTAACAATGGCTTAGCCTAACCTGACGACACTAAACAGAGAAATAGAGAACAGAGAAATGTGTGGCTGCTGAGTCGTCCCACCCTGCCAGGCCAAAGCAGTCAACCGAGGGGAAACACTGCTATATACTTATCCCTGTACAAATAAACATTAAAAAAATAAAAGATCCAAATAGTGTCTCTGATCAGTTTGATTTAAATGATTGTAAAGGGTCAATTCTTTCTTGTCAGTTCTAAACTTTCTTGTCAGTTCTATGTATTCTTGAATCTTGTCAGCTGAAAAGAGATGTTTAATAAGGTTTTGGTAAACATTGGAAGCAAATATTACATCGTAATGTACTTTTTGCACACACAAAAATATTATTTATGGTATATTAACAGGACATCCCATCTCTTACCTTCACATATGCAGGCTGCTGGAGACTGACAGCAAGTCGCTGCGCTCCATGAATGGCTCCAGGAGAAACAGTGGCTCCTCCCTGGTGTCAAGCTCCTCCGCCTCCTCTAACCTCTCCCACTTGGAGGAGGACTCATGGATTCTCTGGGGACGAATAGTCAATGAGTGGGAGGAAGTGCGCAAGAAGAAGGAGAAGCAGCTTAAGGTGAGACCAGTGCACATGACTACCTGTGAAGTGACAGCCGAGTCTCGTGCAGACCTGCTTAACAGCTTACCGAAACCTGGCTGCATTAAGAGCTTACTGCAACACATCTGACACTCTGCTGAAGACGAGGTTAAGGCATTTGTGGAGCTTTGATTTTTATAGATTTACTTTTTAGACATGAATTTGTGTGTTGATATTTTAATAATTGCCCATTTGAGAAGAATGATATTAAGTTTCCATTATTTGGTGTCTCAAAGAAATGGGCAGAAGCTTCCATGATGTTATTACTGGGTGCAAATGGCTTTAAACTTTATAATAAAATGAATCTTTAGGCTACACTTTCTCTCTTGTGATAAACATGTGTTTCATGGGCATTTGTATAAAGCTCTGGCCTGAATGCTACAATGGCCATATCTGTTTGAATGTTTACTTGGTCCAGAAATAATTTCTATGGCTATCTTTGTTGTTTATCTAGGTGACCCTGTAGTGTTGTCATTGAACTTGTTATTTTAGTTCTTGACATTTGCAGCTAATTTTAGGTGGCTTGTTTCTACAGTTACTCTCTGAGGTCATATGATAACTCTATGACCAGTGACTGTCAACGGTAGTATTATTTAAACCGTACTGTATTTTGCAAAATGTGTGTAAACACAGTGACCAGAAAAATAGAAAACCCTGTTCAGTTCTATGTTGGACCACCTGATAATAGTCACAAGTAATGGCAATGACTGTAAGCAGCCTGTGGTTTCCTGATGTTAAACTACTTAGTGCAACTGGGAAAGTGTGAGGGTAGATGCTCCTCTCTACACCTGCTGCATTTGAGTTCATTGCTAATTTATTTGAATGTTTCTGGCAGTATGACAGGTCTGTTCATGGTTTCTTTTTTAACCCTCAGATTTTATTAGATTTTTTTTTGATAAATACAACAGCACAGTACAACAACATCATTGCCAGGCATCATGATATCCACAACATCCAGATAACAAACGGTATATATTATAGATTATGGACAGGGGGTCTTTATATAGCACTACATAATTTATATGTAAGTGTCCTTGATTGGCAGAGCATGCAGCAGAAGGAAGGTAAATGACATTTTAAGCAGTGAGGATGAGGGGGGTAGAAGCAACCAACCATGTTCCTTATTCCAACAAATAGGTATATTGTCCATTTTGTCCAAGTCATTTCTCAGTCTCAGAAGGAAGGTCAGTCTTTCCATCTCATTAGTCTCTTTGACGATTGAAAGCCAATTATGTACTGTAGGTCAGTCAATATTTTCAGGAAGTATCTGTCATTTCCCCTTACTCATTCTGGCAGATCTCCCGAATAAAGTGAAATGCACTTCAATTGGATCTGCTGCCGAAGAATATGCTGCATGATTCTCCAAATACTTTCCCAAAATAGTTATATCTCTTGCCAGCTTCAAAAAAATGTTGTGGTGATTTACCTCATCATCAACATGTATGGTTTATCGACCACTTTTCCCCACAGGTGTTCTTCTTTGCCCTGGCTGTTAAGTATTTTGTTTTTGATCTCACATCTCTGGAAATGAACCAGAATGGATCTTGAGACAGTTTCATCTTGAGGTTTAGGGCAGATTGACCATTGGGCAGACATGGTTGCGGACACACCCGATGACACTTGTAACTTTTGATTTATCTCCGTTCTGAAACTCTTTAATTCCGTTTAATATCATTTCTGACCATTAATACCTGCTCGAGTTCCTTTTTCAGGTTTTTTCTATCCCTGCCGAGGTTTTTGATAGCTTTAGCGGTGGTAAAGTCCCCTTCCTCACTACCAGCTTCCATCCCTCCCGCAGTGGTTTTGTTGTTGTTTTCTTTTCTCTTGTTGTAGTCTTTGTTTTTACCCAAATTGTCTTGCTTCTAACCCCACTCATTCCAAGTAATTTTAGTTTCTTTTAAGAGCAATACTCATGTTTTGGTGGTGTGTTTTTTTGGGTTTGTTTTTTTTGTTTTGTTCTGTTGTTTTATTAAATTGACCGCAAGAGTTTCCGATCTATGCCGCCATCTTGAAACACTCACCAGAAGTCCACTCTGTTCACTGTTTCATTGTTTGAAATTGCCGTCCAACAGCTCTAAAGTCATGGCGACTCTGGAAACTGTGTCCTCAGTATCCATGATTGTGGCTTTCTCATAATCAGTCCCACTTAAAGCTCACTGTCTGTAATCAGTTAATATGCAAAAACGAATGTTGAGTGTGAACGTGTTGCTGTCGCATGAACCTGCTGCTGTAGCTACACAGGTGCTAATAGCATGGGCAGGGTGTCTGTTTTTCTTGTCACTTTGTGTGTAAATGGGGAAGTCTTACAAACTACGCATGAACATGCATGAGTGTTATTATGTAATGTCAGAGAAGTAGTAATGACCGGATGGCTGCAACTAGCAGGGGATATTAATCATAGCTGCTGAGGCCTCCACAAACACAGTTTCTGTGGCTTGTAAGAAGGAACCTTAGTTTTTCTGTCTTTGTCAGCAAAACGTCTGATGTCTTCATGTTTTTCAATACTATATATTTCATCAAGACCCACTACTATTGAAGAGAAATGTATTTAGTTTAGTGGTTATCTGGTTAACTGTTAAGGTGATCTTGAAATATTTCCTGTACCGATTAAGTCCTGAAATGCACTGAACATTACAGATGGATGCTTTTATATCTACATTGGCGCCTGTTAGCAATTATTAGTGGGAATAGAAAATAAGGATAGTTAAAGTAGCTTTGGTTCAGACACAGCCAAGATATGAGATGGTGCATTGTTCCAGTACAAAGCTCAGTTTGTCTTGTCTGACCTCAGAGAGAGATCCCCTGCTGAAAGCCTGTGTGGGTGGACCTCTGCTCCAGATGCACCCTGGACTGACCAGATGCAACACACACACACACACACACACACACACACACACACACACACACGAACACTCCCATCACAGCAGGAAAGATCAGTGTTCCCTGTCAGCACAGGAAATTGCTTAATCAAATTGTATCAGCAGCAATATATGGAAACAAATCACACTACCAAGTGCCTCGTTGACAAGATTCTATTTGTCAGTAGAAATTGTATTATTATGAGGTGCACATTGTGCTGAAATGGGAAAATAAATACCGGAGCACGAATCATGCCCGAGGCTGTATCCTGTTGTAAGAAATGCAAGTGTCTGTTCTTTTTCTCTACAGGAGACCAGTCTGTTTTCTTACACTTTTAAACATTTATTTTTTTCCACAGGATCTCGTTAGAAAAGGGATTCCTCACCACTTTCGGGCAATAGTGTGGCAGCTGTTGTGCAATGCCCAGAATATGCCCATCAAGGATCAGTACTCAGAGCTCTTGAAGATGACGTCACCTTGCGAGAAGCTGATTCGCAGGGACATCGCCCGCACTTATCCTGAACACGAATTTTTCAAGGAGAAAGACAGCTTGGGCCAGGAAGTGCTCTTCAATGTCATGAAAGTAAGTCTCTCATTTGTGTCTGAGGAACCAGATTGTATGCAGATAAACTGCTAATCATGTGTACAGATAACAAAAACTATTGTTTTAGGGTAAAAACTGTAGGTGGAGTAAATCCACAGAGAGACGTTTGAGTCTTGCAAACACTAAAATAGTTGAGGTCAGGTTTTGTGACAATCACTGAGACTCATCCAAAGCAAATCCCTGTTACCTCAGGCATATTCTCTGGTGGACCGTGAGGTTGGCTATTGTCAAGGAAGTGCATTCATTGTAGGACTACTACTCATGCAGGTAAATAATCCATCCTCACCACACATGCACACAGACACACGGATTCATCAGCTTCCAGCAAACAGTTTGGCAAGTTTGACTGTTTGCAAAGCTGAATAACAGACAGATTTGAGGTTTAATTTCATCCTGTTATTTTTCTAGATGCCAGAAGAGGAGGCTTTTTGCGTGTTTGTGAAGTTGATGCAAGACTACAGATTACGAGAACTCTTCAAACCCAGCATGGCTGAGCTGGGACTCTGCATGTATCAGTTTGAATGCATGATCCAGGTACAAACCTCACACCACACGTGCACACTGCACGTCAAATGCTGCAGACAGGTATTTTGAGATGTAATAATTTTATGCCGTTTTTTTGTCTTGTAGGAGCAACTCCCCGAGCTGCACGTGCATTTCCAGGCTCAGAGCTTTCACACCTCCATGTATGCCTCCTCCTGGTTCCTCACCATCTTCCTCACCTCTTTCCCTCTGGCCGTCGCCACAAGGATCTTCGATATCTTCATGTGCGAGGTCAGTTAAAAGGGACTGCAGCTTTTATCACCTGCTTTGAATGATATCCTGTATTTACTTAAAGGTATCAGTCTACAGAAAATGTGTATCTTTGCATATTTGTCATGCTATTTAATTTGCTTGCATTTTACTCTAGCGTTAACTCTCTAGAAGAAATGCTGTCAGAGCTCTGTCTCTGACTCTTGCACGTCCACTTTTGATTGTTTCTAATGTTTGTGATGTAAAAGTTGAAAGTCATCCTACCGCTGCACTCACTGTATGTCACTGTGGTTCACAAATATTTAGTAAGGTTCAAGGTTAGCATTCCTTCTACTGTGCAAAGAGTCACTGCAGATAAAATGCAGATTAGGTTGATTGTCATGGAAATGTTATCCATTAGTGCCACCTGTTGGAGAAAAAAAGAAACGCTACAAGAGGTTCAGATTTAATAGTAATTGTAAGTTCTTTCATTTCTTCCTTGAGACCTATTGTAACAATCAATCAATCAATTCTTAATCAACTTTAAAGTGCATTTCACAGCACACTGAACATCACAGATGTGTAACTCGTTATTGCTAAAGATGCTCATTGTGATTACTGGTGATGTCCGTCTTTAGGGTCTGGAAATTGTTTTCCGTGTTGGACTGGCCATCCTTCAGATGAACCAGACTGAACTCATCCAGCTTGACATGGAGGGAATGTTACAGGTATATCATCATAACCTTCACGTAACTTGTCATTTAAGCAGCTCAGATTTCTTCTAAAGGGAGGAACCTCTGCCACACCCAGTTAAATGATACATATAAACTCCCAACTTGTACCTGAGCACACGTTTGCGTCTAATGTAGGGCTCTGAGGTCAGAGAAACACCTGACTGAGACATCAAGGTGCATATTTGTTTGAAAGTAGCTGCTTTATGGGTGTGTGCCGCTTATCCTGCCTCTGTTTCTTAACTGTGATCCAGCACTTTCAGAAGGTCATCCCACACCAGCTCGACAGCGGACCAGATAAAGTCATCCATGCTGCTTATCAAGTTAAATACAACGCCAAGAAAATGAAAAAGTAAGCATAACTTCATCATCCCCCACCGACCTTCCTTTTTATTTATGCCTTTGAAACGTACATTATGTGGAAAAACATCATGTATCTTTACAATCGATTTTTCCAAACTTTTTTGTAACTGCTTCATAACTTCACACCAAATTTTAATTCACTACTTCACTGACATGTAATGACTGTGGTATGCTTGAAACCAACAAGTTCATAGGATGTGTTTTTCAACCACATCTAAAGGCAAAAGTGATGAAAGATGTTAAAGCAGCCAAACTTGAATGCAGGGAAATAGAGAGGAGTGAGACACAATAATTGTACAAATGGAGATAATGGCACACACTTCTCAGGCAATCTGTCCACAGAGGAATTCAGTGTTGTACTACACATAAAAAGTGACATAGATAGAAAAAGAAGGCTGAGAGAGAAGTTGAAATGATCATTGAGGCATTGAGATCATCTGAGGCGGCCCCCACAATTCAGATATCAGAAGGGGGTTTCAGATTCTGTTCAACAATCATTGTTATTATAAATTAATCTGGGGATAATTTTTTTAATGAATCATAAGTTATAGAATGTCAGATAATTGTGAAAAATGCCTGTTGTAATTTCCCAGAGCCCAATGCAACTTATTCCAACCAACAGTCCAAAACACAAAGATATTCCAGTTAACTATTATTTATATATATATATATATATATGAGACTGAACCAAGCATCAAATCCTCACATTTGATAAAATGGAACCAGTAATTGTTGGGCAGTGTTTGCTGAAAAATTATTGAAATTATTAATCCATTAACAAAATAGCTGCCAATTATTTTTCTGTCAATTAACTAATCGATTAATCAACTAATTGTTTCAGTTCTACTGACAAGGACTTTGTTGAAGCATACTGAACTAAGGCAGCCTTCACTAATTTTGTGATGTTGGAAATTTGTGTTTGAGACTTTCAGGATTTTAGCTGCTAGATATGATTGTGAATCCAATCAAGGCTGCAAAACCTTTAAATGTTATATTTGTAATCTTGTTATTTCCTGTTTTTATGTTAATATTTATTGACAGTACTCCAGCCCACAATCATATCTTGTCTGATTTTTCTTTGTGAACTGTTTTCAGGTTAGAGAAGGAATACACTACAATCAAAACTAAAGAGATGGAGGAGCAGGTGGAGATAAAGGTGAGTGTGTAAAGAAATGTCAAGAAGGCTCCACTGTGCTTGTTTTATATTCTGTCAAACATGATTTTGTAACTGTTTGCTTTGCAGAGGCTGCGGACTGAGAACAGACTTCTGAAGCAGAGGATAGACACACTAGAGAAAGTGAGTGCAACAGCATTTATCAGTGGTGCTCTGTCACCAGACACTGCTCCTTGCTCATCAACTTACATTAACCCATCCAGCTGTGTATGCTCATACATCATGCATCTCCTCCTAATGATGGAGTCTTGTCTTTCACTAACTGGGCTGTGTTAGTTGAAAGTTATCCTTTTACACGATAAGGCATCGTTGACTGGTATGCTGAATTTTCTTATTGTATATAAAGTTACTATCAGAGACAGAAGCCGGGTTCCGATTTCATGTTGTCTTGTTGTCATGGTGACTGTCGGTGTGGCTCGAGTAACTTTCAAAATTCACCAGACACCGGTAACTGAAACAGAGACTGTAACAAGCCGGTTTGGAATGTGAAAGTGGCTGCTTGACGCTGTTCAAGACGATACAAAGCACTGCATGCCAAGTTGCACTGTTTGTATCATTCTGCACCTTTTTGTGTGTTTTGAATGAGCACTACTGCTGCCAGATAAAAGGCACCATGCATGAGGTCTGCCGTGGATATCGAGGGTGTCTGCCGCGCCGCGTTTGCTTGCAGGAGGAGCACTGTGGTCTGTTATTTAAAACCAGCTCGAGGCTGCTGCTCTATGTCACATAATTCCCCTTTCAACTCTTCACTAATTGAAACTGCTGAAAAGCTGTAATAAACCACATCAAAAGCCCAGAGCACGTGTTGAACTTCAACAACACGTAGCCCCTTTACACTTTTATTGAGCTGTTGTTGTACCATACTTCACTCTTGGCTTCAAGTAGAGCTGTCCTGTGCTTCTTCCTGTCTGAAACCTGTCTTTGTGTTGTCGGCACCACCTAATTTTTCACTGTCACCAGTTCATTTGCACTTGCATGCAATGTTCCTTTTCTGCCCCTGAATGTAACCAAAAACCTGTGGTTTGTAAAAAAAAAGAATAGCTGAGTATTTCTGGAGGGAAAATGAACATTGCATTTCTTTTCTAAAACAATCAATTGTTCTTTTGTGTGCTTTAAACTGTCCTCTGGATTGTCTCTCTCTGCTGTCTCTTGTTGATATTTCTGTTTTGTAGGAAAGTGCTTCCTTGGCAGATAGATTGATCCAGGTATATTCCTTATTTTCTCTTTACCCTTTTTACTTATGCTTCACCTTCCTCCTCCCTCCTCTCTCTCTTTAGCATTGCATGCTCATGATTAGCACAATGAAGGACAGAGTAATAATACAGTATCTAGAAACTAACCAGCAATTTACTCTCTCAGTGAAAGAACTAAACCAGATTATGATAGCTGACTACAGTATTGAGTAAGTGCATGGAATTAATACACTTTGGCATGCCAGACAAAGTAAGAGAATCTCAAATAATGCTTAATAAGGCTAAGGAATTAAACTGTGAATCATAAATTGCTAGAGTTAAAACAAGCATGTCCTTAGAAAACCCAATCCCTCATCTTCTCTTCTGATTTGCCCACCCATTTCGCCCTCTCGTTTCACTTCTTGTCGTGCTCACTCTACCCCTCCTCGGTTGGTTACGTCCCAAGGGACAAGTGACTCGAGCTCAGGAGGCAGAGGAGAACTACCTGGTCAAGCGGGAGCTGGCCACAGTCAAACAGCAGAGCGAGGAGGCCAGTGCTCAGCTGGAGCAGGCCAAGAACACCATCAGGCAGCTCCAGCAGCAGCAGCAGCCACATGCGGTAAGGAGGGCCACAGAGTCCCCAGCTGGCAGGTTGCACTGGCTCAGGTCCTGCCCAGTGTGCGACAGGAGCCGTGACATTGAGAGTGGGATCTTTCCCAGATCACTTTGTGTTTGTACAGTGCTGAAACCTCAGGCTGTAAAGATTATCTGGTGTGCTAGAACTGCCACCTGGATCAGTTATAATGTGTTTGTTTTCACCAGAGTTCAGATGTGTCATGGTTGGCATATATTGCCTATCAACACAATCTAAGCAGTGGCAGAGCAGGGCTTTTCTCACTTTGCACATGGGCTTTGTGTAATGAACTGTTTTGGTATGCATGAATTCAAATCGGGACATGGAGTACTACACAGTTCAGCCACCATTTACAGTCCTCTGCATTCTCTGAAATGCATTCATGAATTTGTTAGCAGCAGGTTGGTAGATTTCACACATGGCACTCTGTTCACTCAATCCTCTCCTTGCATATATATTGACCTAACAGTCTTAATTATTGATGGTTGGATTCCAGATGTTAATGTGCAGGCATTACCATGTTTTACATAACGTGTAATCTTGTTTCACAATGAGCAGTCATGAATTATTTATGTGTAAGTGAAAGGCAAAATGGTTGGTGTCATCAGATATTAAGGTTGAGTTCTGTGTAGTAGAGTGTGAAGATGCCATGAGGTGCATTTTCTCCAGAAGAATATAATGTATGTGGCATAAGATGAGTATATTAATAGACTGGAATTATTTGTGGGCTCTGGTTTACATCACTGGAGGCTGAATATTTTGTTCATCATTAAATGCTGACATTGAGGACACACAGGTATCGACACTTGTAGCTCTGCTTTGCAGTCTCTGCTCAATCACATGTCATGTTGGTTGTAGAAGGGAGCCCCTCGGTTCTCTGAGGAGTCCGTTCTGCAGCTGGAGAGAGAGCTTGTGCAGGCCAGGCTGAAGGAGGCAGAGTCCCAGTGTGCTCTCAAGGAAATGCAAGACAAGATCCTGGAAATGGAAAAGGTGTGTTGCCTCAGACACACTTTACTTCTCAAATCTCAGCCACCATACAACTGGGCTACATTACTGTGCACCTATCATTACCCTTGCTGGCTTTTAAAACATACTTCTTTTTTTTGTTACACACCTCCATTAGAGGAACACGTCGCTACCAGATGACACCAATGTTGTGCGTCTACAAGAGGAGCTGATTGGGGTGAAGCTGAGGGAGGCGGAGGCTTTGACGGGCCTGAAAGAGCTGAGACAGCAGGTCAGAGACCTGGAAGAGCACTGGCAGGTGAGTACTAACACCTCAGCTCACAAGACAAGTCTGACAAAGACAAGTCATTGATCAAACATCTGATTAAAACCTGGAGAGAGATATCTTGCAGAGTGAGAGGCAATAAAGGTTTTAAATGCAAAACAGCACACACCATGCAGTACAGCTTAAACCTTACACATTACAGTGCAAAAGGCTGTCAAACGGAAATGGAAAAAAGTATAGAGTGTAAAGTATTGGACTGACTGTAACACCTCTCCTCAGCGTCACTTGGCACGCACCGCTGGTCGCTGGAAGGACAGCCCCAGGAAGAATACGCTGAGTGAGCTGCAGGACGAGCTGATGAGCGTGAGGCTGCGTGAGGCCGAAGCTCAAGCAGAGCTGCGAGAGACACGGCAGAGGATGCTGGAGCTGGAGACACAGGTCAGAGGCCACATTCACCTGGTCACACAGATTCTTTGAATTAAATACTTGTCCTGCTTTATCAGATTCTTAGCTTTTATTTCATTACAGTGTCATTAATCATAAGGAATTAAATGTGCATTGTAGTACGGACACATCAGTAAGTACGGTGTAATCATGTTTACCTATAGCATGTCTAATAAATAATAAATGAGCTGGAAAATAAGTGTATTCTCCACTTGTATTGTCACACAGTAGCCTTCAGGGGGCAGCAGTCATCTGTCCCAAACAACTCAGAAACCAAAGTGTTAAGCAATGCAAGAAGAACTCATCACTCAGCTTTTGTGTTTGAATATATCCAGAAATGTTGGATTTGTCAAAGTAAAAAAAAGAAAAAGTTTATATCTATAAATCTATAATTCTTTGCTCTCTCAGAATCAGATTCACAGCAACCACCTGCGACGGGCGGAACAGGAGAGCCGGTGTCTCCAGGAGCGTGTACAAACACTGACGGTGCAAAACAAAGATTTACACGTGCAACTGCAAGAGATCAAGCGGAGACAAGCTGAGATTGAGTGCAAGGTAGGAATCTGTTACTGATCTGCACGGCAGGATTGAGGCATGATTTTTAAAATATAACTCAAGATTTTAAAAACTTCAGAGTTCATGGTGACATGTAAATTTGTATATTATAGATTATTTTACTCTTAAGAGAAAGAAGGTCCAGTTGTGTTAAGTCTCTGCCCTTGAGCCTCATTTATATCATATAAATGATATATATATATATATATATATATATATATATATATATATATATATATATCTCTTTCAACAGCAACTTATTCTGTTGTTAGCAATGATATCCCAGTGCTGATGGGTCTGTGCTGATGATGCAACACCTCCCATCTCTCAGGGTTTTCCCCCTGTGAGATTCACACTGACACACTAACAGCTCAATAGACATTTTAGTGTCATCTAAATAGTCTACAAAACATGGACATTCAGCATCATAGATCCAGACCTGTTGTTGAGATAATGTCTTGTTTTGTGCAGAGTAAAGAAGAGGTGATGGCAGTGAGGCTGCGAGAAGCTGACAACATTGCTGCTATGGCTGAACTCCAGCAACAGATCTCAGAGCTTGAGATTCAGGTAAAGTCGACATGCACCCCCTGCTCTGTGTGTCTGTGACATCACACTGCAGCCTCCGCAACAAGCTTTGGATTTCCTCAACTCCCTCACAAACCACATTTAACATTTCTAAACTTCCTTCACACAAAGAGAAAAATGTCCCACACAGCAGTGTGAGGTTACAAAACTGAGTTAAATTTGTCTTCTTTTCATTGATGGGATGAAGGTTTGGTCGTTAGTATTTCATCAGTTTCTTACTGTGAGCTTCTTCATGGACTTTATCGTATCTGGTTGCAAGTTAGAATGACGGTGGTTACTTCACATGAGTAATTTCTGTATTTGTGTTTTGTTTGAGCTCTTTGAAGTGGGCGGAGCTCTGTTGGAAAGAGGTGATGTCATCGATTTCCATCCACCAATCACAGTATAAGAATCTAAATCTGATAGCAGTTGATGTGTTCTTTGCTTATGTTGCTAAGGAGACACCAGCAGCAATCAAATCTGATCAAACCACACCCACGCACTCCGAATGAAGCAGATTAGTAATGTTGTACAGAAATATTTAAGATCTGAAACTTAAGTTTCACAAGTGTAAGAGACATATATAGCAGTGGAAATGTAAGATCAACAACTAACCAGGAGATGCAGTCTGTAAATAGTACAGACTGCTGTGGTCTTTCCAAAATAAAAGTAAAACTATGTCCCAAATCATAAATCTGTTAAGACACACAATCTATGAAGTTCAAGATTGTCTGGAGCTGCTTTAAACACAGTAACTATATTAGTTTAGTTTTCTAGTTGTATTTTTATTGTGTATTTTGCACAAATTGTAGATGTAAATACAACTTGTTTAGGAGTTATGTGTGAAGACTCTTTTAATTGGGAGATGAATGAAGTTGAACACTTGCAGATGAACTTAATCCTTGTGTGAACACGTCTTCACAACAGAGAGTAAAGAAGCCAATATTTATCCTCAAACAAATGTAACGCCACACACAACAAGGGTGACCAAAACAAATACAGGCCTGGTCCTTCATCACCAACTCTGGGAGAGAACTGATTGATAAAAGATAAAATTATCTAAAAATCTATCTCAAACTAGTGCAGTGCCCGATTGCTTATTGCTGCTTGCAGCTTTCTCGAGAACCACATATCTATCTATATATATATATATATATATATATATGTGTGTGTGTGTGTGTGTTTAAATGTATTAATTGGCACATGTATCAATTAAAATGATGAGGAATTAATAGATTAAAAAATAAATTGTTTTAAATCCAGACAGAATCTTCACCAGTGAGACCTTTCTACTCCCCCATGTTTCGTGCAGCACACTTGCACTGGATAAGATAAGATAAGTCAGTATTTTACTCAAATTTACTGACATTGTCCCTCTGGACATGCGTGACAACATGATAGGCTGCAAACTCTTACAGTTTTGTCTCTAAATGAACTAAATACATAAGTGTTACTGAAACAGAGAGGGATGAGACAGAGAGGAAGGAAACGAAGGGCAGTGTGACGCAGAGTGACTGTGTTTCTGACTCCGGCATTCTCAGCTCCAGTTTTAAATGCAGCAAAGTTGGATGAACTCATGTTTGAACAGGCGTGTACCAGAGTCTCTACATCTCCTCCTCTACCATCCAGTGTGATCGACTCTTCAGCTGACAGCGCTGTCAGCAGCAGGCGAGAGAGACGCTCCATACTGCACTTGCATAGAGTCAGAGCCCTGAAGCCCTGCCCCACTGTGATATGACTGTGTACATGGAGCAGAGTGGCTTACTGTTGGCTTCTTTATTCAGAGTTTATTAATATCGATCATGTCGTGTGTCCAAATTGCACTCCCAGCCATACACCCGCCAAGTATAGACTCGATCAGATCAACAGTTCAAGAGATATGCGAAGGACATACATACATACATACAGACAGATTACTTCCTTTAGTAGAGAGAGAGAGAGAATAAAGCTTCGTTATGAACAGTGAGTGCAGCAGGCTGTAGGGGGTGAGTCTTTTATATGCTTTAAATTGCACTATAGTATAAATATGTGTCTGAAGCCTTTTATGGAATTCTTTCTTTGTTGCTTGAGATTTGAGCTGGTTGAATATGTAGAGTTTTTTTTTTGATGAGTCAGGAGACATTTGTGAGTAAGTGTCTGACACTTGTTATTGAGCCCACATATATACCTATAAATTATTAATATTTTGGAATTTCGAATGATTTAATGTTTTACAACTTTGAATCACAGCTTATTGACTCATCAGCACTGATCAGCCAGATAGACATAATGTGAAAGTTGAAAAAAATCTTTACCAATTAATCAAGCATGAATGTGAAACTCAGAAGCAGTGATTGTAATAGTTGACTGTTTTCCAGTAAATACTTACTAGAAGTACGACTGGGCAGCAAAGAAAAAGCCAAAGAAATAAATCATGAGGTTCCCAGAGCAAAAACACTTGACATGCAAAACATGTGTAGTGTGATTTCCACCTTAGCCTGGTACAGATGGGCCAATCAAAACAATGAACTGAAAGTGTCTAAAAACTGCACAAAAATAGCAGAATTGTGTGTTGATTCTCACTGGGCAGCAGTGCAAGGAATCCTTTCATCCTTATATAGTGTTCATATTAACATTATTGCTTAAATAAATTCATCTAGTGTTGATAGAGTTTATTGCTTATATTGATTGATAAACTGTGAACATCAGTTGCTTGAGTGTCAAACCAAAAACGTTGGTCAACTTTGAGTGGAGTTAGCGACAGTTCTGTTGGAAACATTTGTGACTTTGGTCCAGTGGCGGATGCTTTGCAGAGTACCGTTGCAAATATATTCCTTAGTTTAAGATGTTTCATGTAGTCTTAGCTGGAGGCCCAGACTATTTATAAGTATGACACCTACAAAAACCTCCCCCTCTTCCCCTTCACAGGCACACACAATCACACAGTGTGGTCTGAGGTTTTGTTACTAGGTGATAGAGCAAAAACATGCAACACCAGAATTTACCACTACCGCCCTCACGCTTTTTAGAATCTGCATAGCGAACTTTTAGTTCAGTACGTCAAAAGTGTGCACGGCCTTATGTATGTATGTGCTTGCATATTATCTTCCTAGCAGGGGCAGGATATTAGATCTAACTTGTGTCTGAGCTGAAATCACTGTGCCAATGTTGGCTTCTTGGTCTGTGGTTTGGTTACTTGTTCTGTAAGTTGTGGGGTGCTTCAGTTGCAAGAAAATTTAAATAAAATCAAATTTCAGTTTCCTGCCTTCCTCATCTCAGATTGTGACGCATGTTGTTGGCGACAGTTTGCATCATCACTATGATCAGATTAGCTTTGTCTAATTACTGAGTGAGGAAGACAGAGCTGTGGCAGTAATTGATAAAGGAACTCGTCACTTTGAACATTTTGATGATGTGCACTTTTTTTTAATCTGCAGAGATTGATTTAACAGATAGAATTGAATGGCAACAGCTACTGAGAAACATGGTGAACATTGTCAGTGAAACTCAGATGTCTAATAAGGTTTTTGTGTAGGACTCTTTCACTATCACAGCCATAGCCTCAGTTTGACGCCACCGCTCCAATGTCTCTGGGCATGATAGGAAGTGGTTTCTCATCTTCAAGCTGAGACTATACCAAAGGTGATATGCATGGTTTATTTTGAGGTTTCTATGACATGCTCAGAGATTTATACTAAATGTTTCAGCCTGAAAAAGGACATTACTTTTTGATTTACTCTGTATTTGTATTAATAGAGGAGATATATCTGTCTCATTAATCTGGCACAGCCCAGGTCAAGACGCGAGTTCAGAGCAGTCAGCACATGTCTGTACTGTACACAAAGACTTCATCATGGCACTTGGAAAAGATGTCCCACTTTCTCCTCTTCTATCACTCCACCGTTGAAACTAAACAAAGTTCAACAGACTTTTGTGAGACGTTTGACATCTCCAGCCACAGCCTGACACCTGTTGATTCACGCAGCTGAGCACAAGGAAGTCTTATTAACTGTCTGGCCTTTACCGTTGCAGTGTTTTGGAGGGGGGGGAAACCTCAAAAACAACAGATTCTTGGAATAATCTCACTTGTTTAGACCTCTCCATGTAAAAAAAGGCCTTCTGGGACCGGCCATATCAACCCCACTTTACCACAGGAATCAGAAGCACTATCTGTATTTTGGGGTGTTGGCCAGCAAGAGAAGACAGACTCACCTCTTTACCTTTACACCCCGCCCCTGCTATGCTATGTAAACATCTTCTCTTTCTTGCCTCACTGTTTTCATGCTACAGCCTGTGAGTTGAACTCCTCTGTGCGCCTGTCACTGGTCTCACCATATAGCTGGCAGGTTCATGGGTGTGATTTGAGGTTTGAGATCGAGAAGATGTTTGTCTTCAGAGCCTGCAGATGTCTTCACTGAGGAAGATAAACATCACATGGGCTGTTTAACTGTTAAAGCTGACAACCAGCCTCATCCCCAGGGCCCCGGGAGGAAATCAAGCACAAATGACACAGTTTTGTGTTTTCCCCCGACATCTGCCACACACGGAGGACACTTTGTGATGCTGATTTTTTTTTTTAACACATGCCATTAAGTCCCAAGTTTAACCACTTCATCTCCGCAGACATGACATGATGCTAAATAGTTCTTCACCGTATCAATATTTAGAAAACCACCTGTATCACTGTAGCTTTTATTAAACTCACGTCTCTTCTACCAACAGAAAGAAGAAGGAAAGGTCCAAGGCCAGCTCAACCACACAGACTCCAGCCAGTACATCCGCGACCTCAAAGAACAGATAACAGAGCTAAAACATGAGGTGAGACTACAGGTCCATGAGTATTCAAAATACCTTCCTCTGCAACTTTTTTTTTTTTTTTTTTTTTTTTTTTTTTTTTCACTTTTAGAGATTCAGATTTGTTGTTGCCATTTCTTTGATCTGTCATTTCAGAAGATTTCACAACATTCCCTCAGATATGGTTTTACTTTGAGGCTAACAGATTAGTAGAAGTGTTAACTACACCCAGAGACTTCCTGTGCGGAGCTACTATTGCATACCTTTTGAAAACACCCTCACAGATACATACACATCTCTCCACAACAGGATTTCACCTGGTTTATCACAGTGTAAAGCCAAGATAGATAGTAAAGATGTATGTTCGTATTTTGAAAACGTCTTTGTAAGTAGAAGTGAAGATTTGATTGTAAAAAAAAAAACAAACAACTAATGAATGTGATTAGTGCTGAATTTGTCTGACATCAGAGGACTGAAAGCCTTCTCCCCTTCATTTTAATGTGTTAATGTCAGCAAATCTTAAATGACGACGCATTTTATTACAAATGTCAAATGGTGAGTTTCTTCTCACTGATGATTGAGAAGCTTGCATTTATTTTTAAGATGGCGTCTTCAAAGAAGTAGACAGGCGCATTCAGAGTCATTTCCTTTGTCACTTAGTGGTCATCGTGGATAGAGAGTGGCTCGCTATGAATCATTCTAACTCAAGTGTCTGCTGAGCAAACCTGAAAGTTGAGAGTGGCTTAGTAACAAAGCCCACCAGCCTCCTCACTCACAATTTTAGCTCAAACGTGCATCATATTGCTGGAAATTTTGAGATGTTGATCAGATCACAATTTCCTTTTTACATGACATGACAGACACGGCCAAGTTTAGACAGGTGCAGGTAAACATAGGCATATTTTCTGTATTCCATTTTACTGCTCGCTGATGTATAATGTATATGTGTGTAATACGTCTCTTCCTACATGTCTGTCTGTTGCATGGCAGGCCGACCCAGGTGAGTTGGTACAGATGTCCGTGTGACCTACAGTTGTTCAAACCTGACCTTGTGTTGACCCTCACCTCTTTGGCTCTGTAGCCCTGTTTGGGACAGGAGACAGTCCTAGATGCTTCCCACTGAAAAGCTTAGGGAAGTGGCTTTACGCTCTTTATTGGTATTGAGGAAAGTTAACCCAATGACCAGCTGCCAAACCAACCACTAGTCAACACCCTTTTATCTTGTTGTAATACAAAAACATGCTTCAAATAAAGTGTCATCTTACCTTTGTGTGGTTTGAGTGTGGCCACAGTGGTCTGACTGCTGCCCCTTGTGGTCGAGGGGCGAAGGGGGGGGGGATTACAGTTCTCACCAACTGTAAGTCCAGTCTGGCTTAATGCAACAGAAAGAGGAAGAAGTTGAGTAAACTTATTTAGACAAGTCACATAAAGGTCCGATTTCTGCCTTTTCAGAATGTTTGGTTTTATTAGAGAGAAGACTTGGGGCATGAGGAGTAATTGGTTGTTTTGGCAAATATACATCAGGTTAGCCTCCCTACGTCTGATAAAGAGCAGCGCACAGCCGCCTCCCTAAACTTTTCAACAGGACGCGTCAGGGACTGTCTCCAACGCAGTCCCAAATGGAGCTAGCCCTGCTCCATCAATAAATGATTCAATAGCTGTGTCCCAGATCCATACTACATATTTTTGAGTATACAGTGCATTGACACTGGAAAAGTGACAAAATTAAGTATACAAAATCTGCTTTTTGATTGTGCAGTTAATGAGCACTATTGTTCCAGTATATTAACAGCAAAAACAGTATATACATACTATATGCTGTTGGTATGCAGTATGGAAGTGGGACACAGGTCATATGTTCTCATATTGTTCCCATTTGGTTTCTGATTGTTAGATTTGTGAAAGACATCTCATTCTATTTGTGCCAGTGATACTGAAGAAATATCACTGATGATAATTGTATCTATTCATATCCTCTCTGTCAGTATATGTGTTTGGTTTATTTTAGCATGCAGGATGTAACAGTTTGCCCCTAACACTCGTCATGTTGGCTCCCACAGATATGCTGCTTAAAAGGGCAGAGGGGCCTGGCCAAACAGCCCGCTTTTGATGGGATCCATATCGTCAATCACTATGTGGGGGATGATGAGTCTTACCATTCTTCAGATGAAGATGGAGTCAAGGACCCCACCCTCCAGGACACCCAGCAGAGGAGCGGCGTTGGCGGCCCTATCAGACTGCGCTCCAACCTCGAAGACACAGACAGCGAGGAAGAGGAGGATGGGGAGGCCCTGCGGCTCACTGTACCTTCCAGCGGCAGCCACAAGTCCACCACCGTGTGACGAGCACCCGCTGGCCGCCAGAGTCAGGACACAGGCTGTCAGCACTCACTGAGGAAGAGAGGGTGTTCCCAGCAGCCATTTCAGAGGAGAAGTTTAGATCTGGAGTACTGAATTTCAGAATGGAAATGCATCATCATTTCATATCATAAGAATAACACTTATAGGTTTAGTTTTTCTTTGGTTACCTCCCTTTTGTGGTCTTTGTTTTCTTCCGGAGGGCGGCAAACAGCTGTCTGAGCACCACTGATAGCTAGCACATCATCAGTCTGCACCTCAGCAGAAAATGGAAAAAATATGGGGCATATCAAACCCAACTGGGCCACAGAGACCACAGAGACCAGAGGATGAAGGGCAAGGTATAGCAAGCGGTGGTGGTGGTGGTGGTGGTGGTGGGTGGGGTAGAGGGTTGTCACTCTGTCACTCCTCTAACCCCATCCAGCTAGGTACAACACAGAGAAAGAGACTGTGCAATAAAATATTTTATGCTATCTTACACACTTCATCCAATGTGTTTTTATATTTTTAAAGCATTTTATAAATGAACATCAAACATATTGATGCCATTACTACTAAGTGTCCATCATGCAGAGGCAGAAACGTATGAGCGGTGAGTGCGTGTGTGTGTGTGTATGTGTGTGTGTGTGTATATATATATATCTATTGTCTTGATGAGCTTGATCAGAGCCCAATATCAAAGCCGCTCGGATCAGCCAGCGTTGACTTTTTGGCCTTAGCACATGCTGCATGCCTTTAACGAGGGCTAGTGTACCATGAGGTCAATATGACATCTGCAAACTTGTAGATATGTAAATGTGTATTATGTCTTGTTTTGTTTTTTTCAATTCCCTTTGAACTTGAAAATATGTATCTATTGCATATCTGACATTTAGAATATATTGTACAATACAGAAAAAAGGGACATGTTAGTTAAAATGACAAAAACCTGCTTCAGAGACAGCAAAGGACAGTTTCTGTTAAGAGAAAAAGACTCATCTTTCCTCACTAGAAGGCTTCAACTTACTGTTTTCAGAGCAGTAGAAAATGGGACAGATTTATTTCTTAGCTACTGTTGCTGTTGTTCTCTGAGTTCTCTGAAAGCATCCAGACTTTACTTTCAAAATGAGCCCTGCAGAAAATCAATTCTACGCATAGTAATTGCTTTTTGCTGTTGAGTCAAAAATGAGTAATGTCTATCATGTGTTTTGTGTATCACAAATTTGCACGGAAATGGATGACAGACCTAGGGAACTTCAACTGGGAGATAAAGCCGAGATAACACAACATACTACACTTTATAACACAGTGTGGAGGGGAGTCAAAGATGCATTTTGTCAAGTGTTACCAAAGTAAGCACTATATTCTGCATTATACTGTCCGCAGGCCAGTCCCACTCCATTTCACACGCAAGGACCTGGATGTGTAAACGTTTCTCTGAATGTCCGTGTTGAACACTAACTCCTGTATTCACTGACAGACATGGTGGAAGTGAACGCAGCGGTCTTGGCCGTCATGTCCAGGAAACAGAAAAGATTCTGACTTTGGGTTTGTGATGATGATGATGATGTCCCGTTGATCAACAAGATATCCTGTGTCTTTTGATGGGAGAGGAACTTGTTTTGGCACTTTTTTTGAGTCTGCAGTGCAGTAAGGACACAATGGCAACGCTATGGAGCATTCAGCACACTCTGGAGACTACATGAGATTGTTGTGTGTGTGTGTGTGATGATGATGATGAGTTCACAATAAAAATGTTTAATAAACTCTTCCACTGGTGTCTTTTCATTGTGGCTGTAGACTAATAACTTGAGTCTAGTCGTGCAGACCGAAATTAATTCAGATGACTGTGAGCACATGTGGGATGTTTTGTCTCAACTCTGCCTTCCTCTGTTAAGATTCTTGCTTAGATTGACTGCTTTCAGGAAGTGATTTTTCGCGGTTTTCAGAGCTAAGCCTCAACTACTAATCATTTCATGCAGAAAACCACATTTTAAGAGAGCATTGCACTTCGGGCGCTCTGAAAGATTAACCAGGTTTGTATTTCTGCCAAATGCCGCTGATGATTTTTTGTATTAGACGTTGAGTGCAGTGTAGTTATAAGTGAAGTACTGTGAGATCAGAGTGTTTTTTATATTTAATGCAGTGATTGATGATGCTTGCGGATATCTTGAACATGCAGCACTAAACTAACGTCCCTGAATGCATCTCATGACGCAGTGAGAGCCGGTTAGTTAATACAGATGTGTTCAGGCTGGTGTGAAGCCTCGGCATTGAAACAATTTCAGTTCAACATATTTTTGTTTGTTTGTTTGTTTTGTTCGTTTGCTAAGTGCCAGATTCTGTTACCATAAAAATCCGATTTAAATCATTTCTAATTTAATCGGTGTGTAATTGTAATAGATTTAAATTTAACGCTACCCGAATTAGAGATAAAATCGCATGATGTAAGCTATTAAATAGATGTAATCAGGGTACAGCCTAGACTGCGTTACTGCTGCTGTTTTTATATTTATAAATACTGAAACTAACCGCATGTTTGTTCTAATGAAATCCTCTAACGTTCACCAGGGCGCATTAAAATCTAACACTGAGGTGCCGAGTGGGACGCTTCAATCATTTGCTGTTTTCACATGTAGAGGCGTTTGTGACGCTGAATTTCACCAGTGGTTAAGAAATATTTTAAAAAATTACGCAGGAAAAAAAATTCAATTTACAACTACACGAACAGAAATACTTTCTACACAAACTTTGGCTCCCGCTGACCTGCGGGTGATAAAAACTTTTTTATTACAATTGTTATTATGATTATTATTATTTTCATGGGTCCGTTGTGTTTACGTTGATGGTTATAAGCAGCTTTACGAAACTCTCGGCCTATCGGCTCTCTGCGGGCAGCAGGGCCCGTCTGCTTCTGCTTTTATCATATCTTCATATCTTGACCAACACTGTGTCCGGATGCCACCGCTGTGATGTGTCTAATCTAGCTGAGGCATGTGGCGCTTTGATTTCCTGTCTTTCATTTACTGATGGGCTGGTTACTCTGCAGCCGTAACGCTTTTCTGAGAGAAGTTCTGTTCTTGTAAAAATGCATTCATTGTAAAGTGTAAGAGTTCATTATGGAGCTGTATTAAGCTTTGTGACCTTCTGACTAAACGCTAAAGCTAATAGGACAGTTTGAAAGAGTACCCGAACCTATGTGGGTTTGCAAATGTGTGTTTTAATGGAAAAATCTTTACAGATGTGGAAAATTTGACTTGAGCTCATTACGTTTAAGTAAATGCGGGTGTAGTATGACGAGGCCTTACTGCAGCTTTATCTAAGATTTGACATCCTTTAGTTAAAGTCGGAGCCTAAATGGAAAAAGTAAGACGTTTTAAGCGCAGAAATTGGTTGATATTCACATGCAGCATAATAAACATAGTTGATTTTATTCAAGTCCCCCTTAAAGGTGATTCATGTATTCCACCTGCGGAGAATAAAAGGGACCTGGACGCACAGCTCTATTGTTCCGTGCGTAATGACGCTAAACAGGCGCTATAATCTGCGTCCTGCAGAAAACAAGTTGTCTCTGTTATGGGATTCTTCCCTTTCAGCATAATGTCCGGGGTAATATGAAACTGTCCCCGCAGGCGTGAGGGCGGCATGTGTCTGTCACATAGCTAATAACAGTCTACTGGCTCATCAACTGACCACCAGACCGGGACAAAACCTCCCTAACGTGTGGACCCCCGCAGCCCCTGGTGAGGTTTAATCACAGGTGCTCATTTTGTTTCTTATACTGAATGATTGCCTGTCAGGCACAAATGTGTCACTGCGTTTTAAGATCGGACTAAAACACACTCCTGAGAAGCCAACAGCGATGCACAGAGTGGTGCGGTTGAAATTGTATGTAGGCTATATATGCATATATGCTGTAACTGACGATGAGCTAAGCCTATATAAAGCTTTCAGAATTTCCCCCACCCGTTTATTTACCACTACGTTGAACTGCAGGCTGTCTGCGATGTCCCCAGACACCCTGGAGTGCGCCTCCGTGTTTCCTCTGCGCCCCCTGTCCATCTCTAAGATTGAGCAAGCCGCTGATAAAGCGTGTTTCACTCTTCCTGATGGCCACGAGCTCCTCCGGAGACACGAGCTGCAGTCTGATCCTAGGGGCAACCAGCAGCTCCAGGCGGTGACCTCAACACTGCAAAAAAAGTGTCAGATTCAAACTTACCGTCGGGTTTCTATTTTCAAAAAGCTGCTAATAATGCCACGAGTGTTTCCTGAAAGTTCAGCGGAAGATAGTAAAGGCAAATCTCTACGTCATGTTATTAAAAAAAAAAGTCCTGAAATGAGGTGGACTGAGGAGAAGCAACAACAAGTCGCCTACGCTGCAGACTGTTTTAATGATGTGACCATGCTACGTGCTGACAAAAACACTACAGGCGGATATTTTTTTGCAGTGTAGTGGGCTACAGTGACACCTGCCCGTGCAACACCTGGCAGACGGGACGGTCGTTCTGCGCATGCTCCGTCGTCAGGTTGAAATCTCTTAAAGCACTTGCAGCCACATCTCCCCAGCAGTGGAGATCAAATCTTTGCAGGGTTCAGATCGCGCAGCTCCTCTGTACAGCCGGATTATTCTCACTGATTGTTTGTGCACAGCTCAGAGATGCCTCGCTCCTTCCTGGTGAAGAGTAAGAAGGCGCACAGTTACCACCAGCCCCGCAGTTTAGAGGATGACTACAGCAGACTGGACACTATACTGGCGCACATATGCTCAGGTATGTGCAATGATGCTGCTTTGAAATATTCTTCACTGCGTAAAATGTTTCTTTAAATGTTAAAATTTGTACTCCATCTGAGGATATAAAATATAGTTTTTTAAAGACTAAGATTCAGTTTTTAACCACAGGCGATTTACAAACGCATTATTACAATTAAAGGCATATTGAGTAATGCAACAGAGAGGGAAACAAGCATCAGAAATATAACTGTTTAAAGAACTAAAAACATCCGTTCTGATTATTGAAATAGGCCTTAAAATGTTTTTTTCTCCCAAAAGTGCTGAAACAAAAGACAGAATTCACAGAAAAATCTCCTCTGCGAAATAAAATTAAACATCATTATATTTATAGTGACACAATCATTTTTTAAAAATTCTCTATTGTTTTTCTATTATGATACATTATATTGCTAGAAGTGACGTATTATTGGCTTTGCCATTTTATAACTTGGACACTAATAACTCATTTTGACAGTGACGCTGTTGTGCCCAAATAAATCTAAATTTAATTTAAGTGCCATTTATTTATTTATGGATTTATGGAGGATTTTACCCTGTTGACTTGCTTTTCGTTGGGATGCTGACTGTCGTTTGTGTCCGCTCAGAAGCAGATAAGCTCCCAGACGAGGCGGACATGTCAACGGACATGTCGGTGGACATGTCGGTGGACCGGTACGGTTTCTCTCCGGACTCTCACCTGGCTGACGCTGCTCATTTCTCCCCGAAATCCCCGCTGAGCTGCGCCGACAGTGTGTGCGCTCGCTCGGACTACGAAGACTTCTGGAGGCCTCCGTCCCCCTCTGCATCACCGGGTACCGTTCTCACACTCTCTCTCTCTCTCTCTCTCTCTCTCTCTCACTCTCCCACACACACACACACACACACACACACACACACACCGACACAGCTCCATCACTTCCTTTCATTAGCACTGCAAGTATCAAAGGCCCAGGAGTGATATCACTACAAAAGAAAGAAAAAAACACATTTTTAATGCTAAAGTCTCTGGATTATTATTATATTTTTACACGAGGCTATGTCTGTTTGAAATCTATTGTGAGATCATTTATTTTTTCAATATATTTTAAGCGATGATACTTTGTGTTTGGGAATGATCACATTCCTATTAATTCTCACAAAAATGTATGAAGCCTTGGTGGTAGATGACATCACAGTGAGTAGCCTATCTATAACTAATTAGGCTACTATTTTTTGTCTTATAATTTATTTGATTATAGTTCTGAATAGTGTTTTTGGCCTTGAAATAACTTTAAGCCAAATTACCCAGACTTGTTTTATTAGAGCGCCTTTTTTCCCCCCTCTTATTCCTGATTTTCCCAACAGTCTCACCTTCTGGGAATTCTCTGAAAGAACATTGCATGACTCCTTGTATCAGCCCTGTGGAGCCCTGGGAATGCCCTCCCCTCCTTCAGCCATGGCACTGGTATCATTAAAATTTCATCTGACCTCTCTGTTTCTTCCTCCAGTTGATTCTGAGAAATCGTTGTCCCCCCTGGTGGATGAGATCCAGCCCTTCACCGTTCCCTTCCGGCCGTACACGTGGAGCAGCTACCCGGGGCCGAGGCTGAGGCCCCTGATGCAGCAGAGCCTCCATCCGGGCGTGGAGGTGGACGGAGGCCCGGCGGCGATGGCCTTTTACGGGGACAGGAGCACCGTGTACGCAGACCGGGCTCTGGGAGAGGAGACCTACAGCGAGTACCGGAGGCAAGCTGCTGCTGCTCTGATGTTTCCCGAGAGAGGCCTGCACGGGAAAAGCCACGATGTGAAGGCCCCGTCTGACCTGCTGTGTTCCAGTCTGATCCTAAACGGTGCTTACAAGTGTGTCGAGTGCAGTAAGGTGAGGATGGAGACGTCTGCACAACCTCAGCTTTGTCGGGATAAATAAATAGATGACGTACACAGGCTTTGGTATGAAAACTTCAAAGAAAAACACCAATAACTTGATGATTTGGGGTCATTTGAGTTTTTAATTGTATATCAAAATTATTACTGTGGAACTAAGCAAACACTGACTGCTAAAGTTTGTATGAGCAAGACATCAAACAGGGGCTCTGCTCTGTGACTGACCTCTGACCTCCAACTGGAATCAATATTCAGTTACGCAAAATATTTTTTAAATGATTTGTTCTTTCCAAATCTTCCTTAACATTATTATGTTTGTCTGTCCACCAGGTATTTTCTACACCGCACGGTTTGGAGGTGCATGTCCGCAGATCTCACAGTGGTACTCGGCCGTTTGCGTGTGAAATCTGCGGTAAAACATTTGGACACTCAGTCAGCCTCGAGCAACACAAAGCTGTACACTCGCAGGTGACTTCACTTACCCAAGAAACCTCTAATTCACACCTTCCCCTGTCTTTTTCCTCTCGTTGTCGTTTTTGCTTTCCTGTCAGCGGTGCACTGCTGACTTGAAATCATCACTAACCTCGCCTCTGCTCACGTTTCAGGAAAGAAGTTTTGACTGCAAAATATGCGGTAAAAGTTTTAAGAGGTCGTCGACTTTGTCGACGCATCTGCTCATCCACTCTGACACTCGGCCCTACCCCTGCCAGTACTGCGGAAAGAGGTTCCACCAGAAATCAGATATGAAGAAACACACGTTCATTCACACAGGCAAGTAGAGAAAAGATAGAAACACGTAGCAGTACACCTGGCAGGAGTTATTTGTTACTGGAGATAAATAATCTGTGCGTAACCGGCCTCCCACCTGTGCGCAAAAGTCCAAAATCTTCCTGATTTTAAGACATTTTAAAAACTCAGATTGGAAAAATGGTTCATAACCAAGGCTATAAGAAGAAAAGATGCTTTAGCTAATATAACTGAAACTAAATATATTTTAATATGGTTTTTTTTTCCAGGTGAGAAACCGCACAAGTGCCAGGTGTGCGGGAAAGCGTTCAGCCAGAGCTCCAACCTCATCACACACAGCAGGAAACACACCGGATACAAACCTTTCGGCTGCGACCTCTGCGGCAAAGGTTTCCAGAGAAAAGTGGATCTGCGGAGACACAAAGAGACGCAGCACGGACTGAAATGAAGCGTTCAAGAGCCGCGCTCACCGCGCACACCATGTCATATAATCCCTGTCTTTATTTTGAAAAAAAAAAACCGGAGGAGAAATCTGACAAAGACATAAGACATTACGCTTGAGGACAGTTTCTGGATCAAGATTCACTTTGATCCACTTTTAGCTTCGTAAAAACTTCATATGAAAGTGCATTGAAATTTATAGCTATATAATTTATTCTAATGAGGAAAACGAATACCTAACGACTTGTTTGCAGTGCGGAGACATCGGCAACACTACCTATAACACAAACCTTCTGCAGATTGTTCTAAAGGTCCAGAAAACCAGAGATAAGCTGCGAACTGTAAGAAATGCAGATCAGATATGATGAAGCGTGATAAACTCATTTATCATGTTTATATGTCGACTGATATGAATCAGCTTTAGAGGGCATTACACCCAAAATATTTGTACTCACACTTAAATAACCGGATCGACAATAAAGCTACCAAGAAGCAGTGATGGAAATCTGCGTTTCTCCAAAGAACAGAGAGGCATTTTGTTTTCAGTTCGAAGCTGCTGGCAAAACAGCCCGAGCCTTTCTCACCATGCTGGCATCTTACACTTTTACATTTTGCACATTTTTTTTTTTTGTCATTTTAGTCGTTTACAATATGAATAACATTTTTTTCAGGCTATTTTATTTTCTGGTTGGTTTAAGAGAAATTAAAACTGCAATAATAAACTCCAATAGTGAAACATGAAATGAGAAGATGACTTCTTTTTTTTCCAAATGACAGAAACGGAGGGAGTGAATAAAACCGGTGGTTTAGATCAGACTGCTCATCAGTTTCACCACAAACAGAGAGCTTGTTTCTTTTCTCACACTCTCTGTAGCCTTGACGCCATTTATTGTGTGTATAGTATTCATAATATATCAGAAAATATTGCAATTTATTTGTACATTATATTTTTTACAACTTTATTATCATTGTTATTATTATTATTATTTCAATTAGTAACGGATTGTGCTAGTTTAATGTCGTTATGAATTATTTCTCATTGCGCTTGTGCAGCAATTGAGTTTTGAAATTAAAGCGCTTCATTATAACCTTCCACCCACGAAACAAAACTAACAAACTAATAATAATAAATAAGCCAATAAGATTTTTGTTTTCTGACGTGTTTATGAAGAGGAATTAAAGCTTTAGGCTGATGTTGGACATTTAAGCATCTTGCTGCTGTGATTGGGATTGCCCAGAGGCTACCGCAGCTCCTGTTTGTTTTGACCACTGCAGCCATGTGTTTGAACCTTAAACAGTCTGAGCTGATTTAACCGTTAACCAGATGCTTTTTACCCTCATGGCTGTTATTAAAAAAAGAAAAAAACAAAAAAAAAAAAAACAAAACGAGTTTTGGCAGAAAGCTGGCAGCGCATGCAGCAGCTGTGCTCCTCTGGGGGATTGGTGCAGAGAAAGTAGTTTAAAATAGATTCTTTTTGTTTGACTTTATTAATAATTTTGCTGAATTGTTAAGTTAGTGATGAGCAGAAATTGATCTCACATGGGGCCTGTGGGTAGATTCATTTGGATGTGCAGTTTGAAACTATCAGGAAAAAATAGTCATATTGAGACACTGGCAGTAAAGACACAGAGTTTACAGCAAATGAAAGACACTACCGGTATATAAATCCTTATGACAGACAGTGACACACAGTGTGATGGTAAAGAAAAAGGTGTGATTTCCATTTAGTCATCATCAGAACATAATAAACTCATGAAAACCAATCAATGTACTCATGAGAAATGAGTTTCCACTCTAGATAGCATTATTTTCATATAACTTCCATCATGTGGATGAAACAGCTGGCTGAGACTTTATACACTGCATCACTGATACTGTCAGATTAATCACTTGCCTAACTTACCGTCTCATCTTTATTACTCTAACACGGCAAAAGAGAAAAAAAAAGAGGAACAATCAGTTAGTCGTCTTCCCTCAACATTGATTGAAATCACTGACTCACAAAGATTTTCTATGCCTCACTTCCCCCAAAATCGTACAACATCCAGGCCTGCGAAAATACTGAATATTTTAAGCCCCCAGATGAACAGACTAAAGGGGAACAGGAAAAGGCGAGCTCATTTGAAGCTGGAGGGATGGCGATGTAATGCAAGACTTACTGGAGCTGTGCACCTTGGTGCTGCGTGGCAGGGAGAGAGCCACGTCATTTGTTCTCTTGAGATGTAAATACATTACATGTGGAAAAAGCTCATATACTTTTATTTCTAAAATTAGTTAAAATTACATGTGCACAAAGTGTCATTTCAAAGAGTGGCTCACCTAACAGGAAATCTGCAGACTATAAAGGAAATTGCTGCAAGCGTCACAGATAAATCACTTAGACAAATGCTGCTGTCTAAAAACGGGTACGCGCACTGTTCAGGCTGATGTTGAATCACAGCACAGGGGAATTTCCTCCTGTTGGAATGAAGAGTTTGTCGTTAAGTGCCTTTAACACTCTGAGGCAGCCTCAAGCCACCAGCATGACCACGACTCTCAGCAGTAACGGACAAGTGGGTCATCTCAGGTGTGATGTCTCACCGCTGTGCAGAGCGGGCAGACATCAACTGAACTTTGGACATCAAACTCCTCTCATAACTTTTTTATGCGTCTTCTTTAAAACGACAGCTTGTTATTTAGAAACTGAGCGATTTGTTTGTCTCGTAAGGTGTTGCATGATTCCCTCTGAGAGAAGCTCCTCAAGCACAATCTCAGAAAGAGGCTTTTCAAGCAAAAATCTTCAAACAAACCATTAGGCTGACCAGATTTCCTCCAAGGGCAGGGGTGGATTTTTTTTAAAGCATTACCCCACTGCCCCGAGGCATATCAAATATGAATAGAATATGGCTCGATCGATCGGGGTGGGCGAGTAATCAGAGCATTGCAGTCTAAAAGGCTCAAATCTTGGCCTGCATCTTGGTCCAGAAGTGCACGCAAACACACTCAAGGAATATGTGCAACACACACACACACACACACACATACACACATCTGTGCACACAACCACACGTTTGTACACACAGAGGTAGTGGAATTAATTCCTCTTGACAGACACAGTTGTGCAATTAGAAAGTTCAGAATTCTGGGTTTCGTGGTTTTTGGATGATTCATTATTAATCTGAAATTAAACATGAATTATAAAAGAGGGATTTTAGAAGCACATTGGTGTTTGATTTTTCTGTATCTTCCACAGTTTAAATAAACTGCGTAAATTCCAAATCTGGACTAAAACAAGAATATCTGTTATGGGTTTTACTGTCAGATACCTTTGACAGGGCCTGTTGTTTCAAACGACTGTAGAGAAGAGTTTAGATTATTCCAGAAATACTTTAATATAACATTTTTTTTGCTATGTAAAGACACAAAATTTTGAAATGGAACATGAAAATTGTTGAAGAGACATTACTCAGCAAGCTGCAACAGCTTTTGAAACCAGACTCCATCTCCTGATTCACAAATATGATATGTGGCCTGACGGAGTGAAGGAGAGAATCAGATCAAAACATCATATGCGATACCGTTTAAAAAGAAAGCAAAGATCAAGATCACAAACACGCAGCTGACAAGCATCAATATCTGGAATCAGCAACATCTGCTTAATATGCTCATGAGAGAAGATAGAGAGGACACTTTCATGAAGAGAGAGTCAATGTGATTGTTCCCCCTGAGGGTGAGCGGGCCTGTTGTGTATATTGTGATAATAATGTGGCGCTTGCTCTCACGCTCTGTTCAGCAGATTTCACACAGGTTTCACAGATACATAGAGAGATAAGATGAGAGGGACACAGAATTTCAAAGCGCAAGCTTCGGAGAAAAAGCACTGATTAATATGCTCTTGTGTGGGGACGATAACAAGAGCTTCCTGGAAGATGAAAAGATATTAAATAAACTGATGACTGTTTTCATACCTTCTGCATACACACTTCGTTTGGGAAAGTTTTCTGCATCAGAGAGACTTTTATTCTCACCTGTCCCCTCCCCAGTTGACACGCCAACTAAGCCAGGACAGATGAAGAGAGGCCGGGCTCATATAGGACACAGCTCTTTTGTTGCAGAGGCTTATTCATTATTCACCTGATCTGAAAAACAGACTGCAAACCTTCTGCACAGCTGTCATCAAGCAACAAGGCGTAGACACAAATTATTCATGACTCTGGAAAGAAAAGGCAGCAGAATGAGAGGAAAATAATAACAAGAGACACCAGTGAGGCAGCTGACGGGCTGAACACGTGTGGGGAGAGTCGGGCCTCTTCGGGCTGACAAGCCTCCTCCTGGAGCGCCAGCCGTGGCTACAACACGCTTCCCCTGCCTGCCTGGACCGCTTTGACACACCTACTGACTTTTACACTGTAGCATGAAACAAGGATGCAAATGTGTGTTTATGACTTTTATATTGTTTAAGAGATTTTTTCCCCATTAATAAGCCCATTTATCTCAAGTTTATGTTTCAACAGTAATCAGTAAGTGACTTAGTTTAGTATCTCCTCATGTCTTAAGCAGCTCTTCTTAAGGTGTGAGGTATCTAGTCAATGCTCTTTTCACCTGCCTTAATCAAAACGTTTTAGACAGGTACGGATTGCACAAAACTCTGCCACAGGGCTCTTAACTGAAACTTAGACATGGGATCATATTACACCTCTTTAGCTTCTCTACGCTGGCTGCCTGTTTGTTCCAGAATTGATTTTAAAGTTGTAACTTTTAAAGCACCTAGCCACATTACTGAACTGTTAAAGGTCCAGTGTGTAAGATTTAGTGGGATCTAGAGGAACAGACTTGGCAGAAATGGAATATAATATTCATAAGTAATTTTTAATTAGTGTATAATCACCTGAAAATAAGAATCATTGTGTTTTTGTTACAAGAATGAGCCCTTTATATCTACACAGGGAGCGGGTCCTCTTCCACGGAGCCCGCCATGTTGCACCGCCATGTTTCTACGGTAGCCCAGAACAGACAAAGCAAACACTGGTTCTAGAGAGGGCCTTTCGTGTTTTTCGCAAATTTCTCAGCCATCGTAGGTTCTCCTACACGCTTGGAAGAGAAGGGAGAGGCCAATTTTTTTTTCCTAGGATGGTGAAAACATGAACTGCCCTACTCTGCCTCTGACTGGCTAGTATTCATTGCCTTCATTGGTTGGGTTAGTTAAGTTTAGGTATGAGGAGTGAGATTGGTTAGGGTAAGGGTAAGAATATCAGGGTAAGAGGCCAATCAGAGGCAGAGTAGGGCAGTTCATGTTTTCACCATCCTAGGAAAAAAACTATTGTGAGGGGGAGGGGTATTCAGTTCAATCTGCAACCTCACCACTAGATGTCACTAAATTGTACGCACTGGTCCTTTAAGTCCATACAAACATTAACGTAACCTAAGATCCTCGAGCAGTGGCCTCTTAGGCATCAGACTCAAAGCTAACAGAGTCTGTGTCCTCTTGAAATCACTTCGCATAACATAATATGACACATTCATGCAGGAAAGTGTGTGTGTGTGTGTGTGTGCACGAGGGGTGGACAGTTATGTTGTTTTCAGTCTTCAAGCCCGTTTATAATGGCATGTCCCAAGGTGTTTGTGCGTGTGTGTGTGATTCTAAAGCCGTGACCACACACACACACACACACATACAAACACACACTCACACACACTAGTGACATGAG
The DNA here is from genome assembly GCF_914725855.1 of Thunnus albacares. Taxonomy (NCBI): domain Eukaryota; kingdom Metazoa; phylum Chordata; class Actinopteri; order Scombriformes; family Scombridae; genus Thunnus; species Thunnus albacares. The sequence goes on along the minus strand of NC_058114.1, from coordinate 29,947,199 downwards.
AAAATGGTGGAGGCCAAATGAGAGCCGACATATTTCTCTGGCCGCCTTGAAAGCTTTCCATTAGCCGGGCTCTGTTCAGAGGGTCTGGGGCCCTGAACAGCATGAGTCCGTGTGGGGGCTGGTGGTGGAGGGTTGGGTGGGTTGTTGTGGGGGAGGCTGGTAGGGGATGGGGACCCACAGGTTTGATGAAAGGGGGGTTGGTAAGGCTGTCCGCTTATTTAAAGACATGTTTATCTGGTTCATTTAGCATTACATATCAGTAGACAATTTGGATGTGAGCTGTCAGTCACGGACAAAAAGGCAGCTGTGTTTGAGTCTGTGTCAGTGTCCTCTGCTCTCTGGGTGCTTTTACACAAAAGATTTCATATTCTGTACCTGTACAAAAAAAAAGAACCTGTGTTCAATCCTTTTACTGCATCTGCTGCTACATAACTCGCCCCTCTCTCTCTCTCGCCTTGTTGGCCTGGTTTTGTCTTTTATCCAAAGTCATGTCTAATAACAAATGAATCCTGAAGGTGACATTAAAAGGATCCACTCTGGGTTGATAACAAAGGATTCTCTTCTCTTCGGGGGGGAAAAAAAACATGAAAAGGAAATCCTCTGAACACAAGTGACAAGAAAGAACAGCCTTTTAGTCAGTAGTTGATATTCTTGTTCACTCAGAAAAAGGCTTTACATCGCTGAGAATTTGTGATGAGATGGTGTGCGGAATATAACGCTGTGAGATTCATGCACAAATCCATGCATGCTATACAGTTAACATGCTAATGTGAGAAAAACACTATGAGCAGCACACACAGGGTTGTTGACTGAACTAAATACATACTAAATAATTTTGTGGCTCAGATGGAAATGTGTCCTTAGCACAGAGTATAAAAACGGTCACATACTAAAGTTCTTAGTCAAATTCTACTACTTTTTAAAAAATGTGTTCTTTGTCCAGAAAGGTTCTGATTCAAATCATAATTTTCCTAATTTTAGACAATATTTTATACATCTTCCGTGTTCAGAAAACATTTATCATTTGACAAGTTTGGCTTCTTTTATTAGACATATTAAATGTTTACATTAAATACGTTTAATGGTATTTAAAAAGTAACATTTTGGTATCAGCAATAAAACTCAGGTATAGTATCTACACTAGTACTGAAAATTTTCATTGATACCAAACAAATATAAAGCTCAACAGTTGTACTGATGTCAATGATCCTACTACTCAAAAGTGTAAAGCACATGTAAATTACAATGTACTTATGCATAAATAAACAAATCATATACAGAATCCACTGTTGTGTATCCAAAATATAAATTAAGTTGTAAACTGTGTTGTTACACAGGAAAAACACAAAACGCTCATTCTGTTTATATTATCTATGCAAACAGCAAATGATTTGAGTGAGCATGGCAGCACAAGATGTTACTGTGTGATACAGTCGTACTCTTAACCTGGCCTGATTGCAGCTATGAATCTTTCTAAAATATTCATAAGATCCATTTCACAAATGACCAAGCCAAGCATGTGCCTGTATCTGAATAGCAAAGAGAGTGCGAGGCGAGGAGGATCTATAAGAGGAGCCCGCAACCGGAGGAAGGAGTACAAAATGACAAAGATTTATTCTCAGCCATGATCAAATATTTATGCTGAGGCATTCAAGTAAAGTTACTTTTTGTGTTCTGATTTAATGAATGATTTGAGCAGTGGCGGTGCTGGGAGGCACAGATGTTGGGTTTGCTGAAGCCTGCACTAATGCCCATTCAGGGGTCTGTGTGGTCATGTGTCAGACTGCAGCAGGATCAAAGCAGAGTAATGCCATTGTGGAGATCACAGCATAGAGGAGTAGGATGGTAAGTACTTCCGCAGCCCCAGAGGTTTACACTGGGCCGCGGCTGAGGCAGACGGAGCGAGAAAGGAGGGGAATAATTACTATATTAATATTTTGTCTTTTTTTTTTTTTTTTTTAAATCCTGCCGGAGAAAGGTTGTTTTTAATGGCTAAGGGAAACGGTGATCCGGAATCATTAGCCGACCTTTGATATTTCTTGTTCTTTTTATCACATGCCAGTATGTTGCCAATCACTCCATTAGAGATGAGCCACTTTCCAACAGGCCTGCATACGGTGGGATTGATCCAAAACGACAAAGCCACAGTCAAAAGAAATGGATCCTGGCTGTGCAGTGACTCTCCCATTCTCCCTCTGGCATCCTCTGAAACATTAATGACCCCAAGCTGAATCTGATCTGTCCTTCTTTACTCAGTGTTTTATCTTTACTCTGAAACCGTCTACCCACTAATAATATTCATGTAACATCATCTGAGATAAATATAAAGAACTGATTAGTTGTGTCACAAAGTTTTTCTGGATAAATTTAATCAAACTGAAATGACAGTGGGGTTAAGTTGAGAATTCTGACAAATAATACACTATATAGGAAAAAGTTGAACTTCATAACTATGAAAAGATTCCAAATAAAGTTGTTAAGTCTCCAAATTCAAAGAACAGTCAAGATCAGATGACCTGAAAGGAAGTTGTGAGTGAGCAGGAAGTGCCAGGAGACATCTTTGGCAGGTGAAATAGAAATTCTAACACTCAAGTGAACACTTAAACGGATAAAGGGAGTTTGGAAAAAAAAAAAGGCTAAAAGCCTCCATCACTTCCAACAAGACATTGGTACCCCAAACACAGTGTGTCAGCATCTTTAAACACCGGAGAGAAGGGGAGATGACAAAATCGTTTTGACAGCCAGTTCACATGTAACATCTCCGATTCATTCACCTTGGGGAGTTGCTGGGCAGTTTTACCCTGCTGCCGGGGGAAACCAAGCCCTGTGTGCGATAGCAGAGTGGGCAGGGCAGAGCTTGTGCGCCGCGCCACGCTCCACTTATTGATCAGAGTCAGACAGGGTGTCAGTCTCCACAGCCCCGAGATACAGCAGGCAAGCAGCAGTTATCTGTGTCTATAAGGCGTCCGCTCTGTGTGTATTGATTGGGAACAACTCGACACTAGGAATTGTCATCAAAATGCCGATTTACAAAAGGTTGAGCAAGTGATGGTGAAGTCTGCATGGTCCAGGCAGTATGGATTTGTTGATGCAGTTCCCCCAGCGGTGCTCAATACCAGACAAACGTCGCAGCACAGGAGAGGCGTCCGGCCTGGTCCTTTGTCTCGCCTTGGGAGCTTTCACCTCATAGTACACGGGTACATAAAGCAGCATTACGCCATGTTGAAAGATGTGAAAAAGACTGGAGTACATTCCCCCAACAGCCTTTGCCAGAGCACAAACAAATGTTCTCCAAACACACTCACACACTCAGACCACACCCGCACAGCCCCTCCCTGCAATTGTTTGCCACAGGGGCAAAGCTTTTACAAAAAGGGGCCGAGGTCAAGATTTTCCCTTGTGAGACCACCATCTCCATTAGCTCTCAGTTCACCAGGGTATCTCTTTCCCCCTAAAGATATTCTACTTCTAGACTCTACTTCCAAAGACTAGCAGTGAGAGAAGATGAAAAAAAAACAAACACTTACTGTAAAATCATCTCCACATCACTTGGATACAGGCTTTGACTTACGCCAGTTCACCCAAATTACATCCAGACATATTTTTCCACATAGTGATAATCTAGCCATGCAGATACAGTAGTTTCAGTTTTATCTGCTGAGGTCATTTTGGCAGGACAGGATTGCAAGAAGAAAACGTTTAAAGCCGTCCGACTTCATCAGCGTCACAACTGTGCAGAACAGAGGCCACTTAAACAGCAAAGAAACAAGTGAACCAATTTAAGGTAATTGGCATTACACCTAGCAAGCAATCACATATTAACATTGCAACAAAATGTGCACACAGTCTACCAAATCTACTACATGAAACTCCACAAATCTATGAAAACACATCATATTTTAATGCATATACAAATATGCAATAAGTAGACACTGCATAGCTCCCTAATCCACAGTTAAGAGAATCAAAATATCTACATTGGGATATTAAGAACGGACCAATACAAAACATAAAACCTTAAAAAAGTAAAGCATGGTACACTGTGGAATGTGGAGAGGGGCCTCTGCAGAGCAAGAGCAGCAATTGCTTCCTAACCCTAAAACCCTAAAACTTTATGTAAATATTGCCTTTACATAGAAGTATTAATAGTTTAATGAACAGCACTTCATTTATGGCTAGACAAGGTTTACACAAGAATACATGGCTTTCCTGTGATTTGGGTGAATTGGACGAAATTCAAACTATGAGACATTTAAATTCAATTGAGATCCTTTCGCTCAAAAGGTAAAGCAGCAATCACAAAAGCAAATCTGGACTGTATAAAAATATCTTAAAATCAAATTCATCTGCGCGGCTCAGAAAGCAGCAGTGTAGCTGAAGTGGGACCCCTGGGAGAGGCCCTAAACATGGCAGTTTTTCTTGACAAGCACAGCGGGGCCTGGGGAGGTTTTGGGCAGACAGGAGAGCTTGCAGCAGTCTGCTGAGGCCTCCGGGGGAAGCCGACTGGATAAATAGTTCACTTAGAACCTCTTGCTCTCTAAGAGGTCACCAAGGAAATATGGGATGAAGAGGGAAAATGGAGAGGCTTTATCCGGCTCTCATAGGATTGCTCCCTGTTTGTATATTAGACTACTCCATAAATACTGCACTATCTGCTGCACTACTGAAATGAGATACAGTCAATCATGTCTCATTCCTGCTCTTTCTTGTTCTCTGTTTTCTTCGTTCTTGTTCTCTAAATCAGAGAACAAACTCATTTAACTGTACCTTGTTTTCAATCAGGAAATATGTAATAAACCTTGAACTTCATCCTCAAGAACACACGCTGTACATTCAAATTTATTTTTTTAAATTTAAAAAAATGAATAAAACTCAAACCATGATGCTAAACTCATGCGCAGTTTTTCTCATACTAGAGCTTATAGAAGGCCATCCTCTACACACCTTGTTACACAACTGTGTTGTTGTAGTCCAGCAAATTAAATATAAATGGATATGTGATATCAGTGACCTGAGATATGCCTCTGAACACTGCCGACCGCTCCACACATGCCTAGACAGCACACAGACTGTCGTACAGTATCATCACCTGACCTGAAGATTGCTCATGATATGCATCCATGGAAATGGATACTATAGTTGAAGAAATATATCCTTCAAAATAAATGTACCTACTAGCTACTCTACAATGATCTGTGAGTGCAAAGTGCAGCTGCAGATTGTGTCAGATTTCAAACGGAAATATTTTATCTCCTGAACAAAGATACAGGAAGCAAGATACGTTAGTGGCCACACTTCATAAGCCACCGTTATACCACATTTAATAATGAAACCAGTGCAAAAATACAGGACGACATTTAGGCCAAACTGAGAGTCATTATACAGCAAGACACAGACACTTTAGACTAAGTAATGTGATTTTCTCTGTATTGTTAGGTATAAAATGTTCTCTATATGTAGTGGTGCAATGTACAGTATATAATAAAACTGAGTCCACCTCTGTGTAATATCACTAAAATGTTAAATGATTCAAAATTGTACCATCTTACAATAATTGTTGATGTTGAATCAATAACTAATTAATAGTATTTTTAGGGTGAAGTGTAGGGTATTTAATCTTATTTGTAATTAAAATCAAACAGGTTAGATAGACTAAATTGAAAATACGGGTCTCAAAATACAACATCAATGCAACAAAAGAGAGTAAACCTGTGACTTCCAGTTAAGACTAATTGCTTGAACAAGGTTATAAAAGAACCTGTGAATGCAACAACTTCCCCAGTTTCGGTCTGGGTTGTGTATCATGCAACATGGCTCCACATGGTGAGGAATTGCCTGAACAAGTAAGAAACCAGATTGTGAGACTTCATAAAGATGAGAGAGGGTACAAGATCATCAGGAGGCTACTGAAAAGAAGCCTAAACACAGTTGCAGCAGTGGTTAGGAGGTAAAGGAGAATCCAAACTACCAATAACAGAAGGTGTAGTGGCTGTCCCTGAAAAATGACGGCACACACAATTCACTATTTACCCAACCTTGTATTGAAAAACAGATGGGCAAGTGCTTCTGAATTGGCACAAGGATTATCTGTGGAAATTGGTGTTTCAGTGTCAGCTCAGACAGTGTGAAGGACATTGCATGAAGTCAACCTCTACAGACAACATCCAAAAAGAAAATCATTGCTCACAAAATGGAACAAAACTGCAAGATTAAACTTTGCCAAAGAAGATGAGAAGAAGCCTGATGACTATTGGCAGCACATTCTTTGGTCAGATGAAACCAAAATAGATTAGTTTGGATCAGATGGGGTCCAAAATGTTTGGCGTGGACCTGGCTGGGACTACCACAGTGACTGCATAGTGCCGACCATGAAACATGGAGGTGGGAGTGTGCTGATATGGGGCTGCATGAGTACAGAAAATGTAGAGGCAAACATGTATAGATGGCACTATGAACATAAGTTTGTATAACTAAATACTGAATGAAAGGTGACTACCAGTCACAAGAGGGTTGGCAGGAGACGAATTTTTCAACATGACAATGATCCCAAACACACTGCAAAAATCACAAGAGTTTTTAAAGAAGATAAAAAAGTGAAAACTATGACTTGGCCAAGTATGTCCCCTGAACTGAATCCAGTAGAACACCTCTGGAGTATTTTAAAGAGGAAGGTAGAGCAAGAAAACCCCTCCAGTGAAGAGCAGCTGAACAGAATCATCTGAGAAGAATGATTTGTTCTAGACTTGTATCATCTCTGCCCAGGAGGATCCAATCTGTCATCACTTATAAAGGTAGGCATACAAAATATTTAAAAAAATAAAAGAATGGAGTCTCGGTGTGCTGACTTTTGTTGCAGTTCATTCTTAAATATGGACTTTTCATTATCACAAGTGCATTAGCTTAATTCTTCTTGAATTTGTCTAAAATCACACAAAATTATATTTAATTGAAATGATTTGTAATTACTTAATATTTTAGTGATATGGAACAGGTGTATACTCAGTTTTGTTATATACTGGAACTAAGTACATTGACTCAAGTACTGTACCTAAGAACAATTTGGAGGTACTTGTACTTTACTTGAGCACTTCCATATATTTTCTACTTTATATCAACTGCATTTCAGGGGGGGATACATAATTTTACCCCACTACATCTATTTTAAAGTTAAAATTAATAGCAAATTGGACATCTAAAACATATGATCAGCTAAAATATGATGCTTTGTTATAGATAAACTATGAAAAATGAAATGAAGTAGTTACAATTATCTCCACTTTGACCCAATGCAACATTAAAATCTATTAAAAAATAAGCATAATACGTGTTTTTTTTTACTTTTGATAATTCACGTACATTTTGTTGATGACACTTCTGTGCTTTTACTTAAGTATAATTTTGAATGCAGGACACTTACAGTACATTGTAGTATTGCAGGCTAGGTATTACAGCCCTCCAGACAAACAGTGCCCTCCTGAGTTAGAAAGTGATCACTGCTTTTACTGACTCATCTAGACAGGAAAGGAAAATTTAAGCCCACCTTTCTTAATATAGAGCTGTGAATTTTCATTTAAGCAGAGCTGATTCTCACGTTAATGCTTTTTCAGTGTTTTGTACCCATGAATGTACACACAGCAGGAGTTCCATTTCAATGAAAAGAATTTATTATTAGGTTGCATTTAGATGGTGTCTAAGCTAAAGTTATTTGTAGTTTAGCTATTAAAACTTAAAATTTTAAAAAAGCTATTAATTGGGTGTATTTGATGCTTCACTTCAGCAACTACAGTTATACATAAGCAATATCATAATAACACATACTGATCCTGATCCTGAATGTTATTTTGTATTTCCTGCACTCAGAGAGCGCTGTCAAAACAGAACCTCATCGGCCAGTAATTAAGAATGACAAAATCAGGTACAAACATGGAGTGAGCGGCAGTCTGTGTACTGTATTTGCTTTGTGGCTTTTGTCTAACGCTTTCATCACACAGCAATACCAAAAGCAAACCTGAGCGGCAGATGTTGGCTAAATCCGACCGTTCAAACACGCTTCTCTCCCTATTCATCTAAAATCAGGACTAGAGCTGCTCCTTTACTGGAGCAGGAAGTCAGTGATTGTACCTCTATTATATTACACATGCATGCGAACGCTGGGAGGGAAAAGATGATCCAAGCCTTTGAAGCCTTTGTGTTTACACAGAGGAGCAATATGTTGTCATTAAGCAATCATGGAAAGTCATTCTTAATCCTTGTGCCTCTGTGTACAACAGACTCTTCCATTTAATTATATAGTGAAGTCTGGAGCTCACAGCAAGCGTCCCGGGTGGATTCATTCGTCTAATAATCTGTCAAAGCACAAAAACACTCAGACCTGTGCTGCTCGTATTATAGATTCTAAACAAATTCTTCATCCGTCATAAAATCAATTACAAAGGCCCATACCAGTCCATTTACTACAAATATATACATGTATACATCACACTATTGTTGATCTTTTCCCAAAGCATGCCATTGCAATTGACACTAAGATGCCAGTTTATTACATAAACCAAGCTTAAAGTCTAAAAAAACCCCTGCAATAAAACTCTACTACTGTAGTTTGATTTGTGTCAAGCGAAGGGCAACCAAGGCACCAAATGTACAGCATAAAATAACAAAGCTGAATCTACACCTCTCTGAAACAGGTTCAACAAAGGCTCAACATTGTAATCTGACAGTAGGATTTATTTTTAGCTAGATGTACCTAATAAACCACTGTTTTCCTTTCATATCTGCAAAGTATAAAAATAACCTTATAGGGCTTGAAGATTGCAAGAGAATGGAAATGCATCAGAGTAAATATCACGTCTGCCGTCATTTTGGTTAAACTTACAATTTCTTCTCATGTCCGTCAGCACTCTGCTGCTTTACCACACACCGTGGGTATCAGTGTGGTGGACAACCGTTACATCACAACCTCCTTTATCAAGCAATAAAATCAGACATGATGTTCACTGTGATGGATTACCTGACGCAAGCAACACCTCAGTATACTTTGGAAAAAGGCAGGGATTCTACGTGCACTCAGTGAAATGATTAAAAACCCCCATTAATTTAACGAACAAAGTAGATGCTGGTGCAATATGAAAACACATATGAGTCACAGACTGTGCTCAAGTGGCATATCCCCACCTACAGTGCAGGAAATGAGGCAAAAATTTCAGTGAATGATTGAGAATTACTAAAATAATCACAGTGGATTCCCTGGTATGACATATTGAAAGAGTACTTTGGAGTCCTTCCAAAGAATGACAACTTCTGCTATATTTGTTTCACAGAACTGAGAGTGTTATTCAACAGGCTCCTTCCAGACACTTCCAACATTTTCTGTGACCACATAGAAGTGCTCTGGTTTAATCCTATTACATGTGAAGCACAAAGGGAGATAAGAGGTTTATGTTAGGGACTGAATCGCTGTCCTTCGAGACATCAGTAGAGCTGCACATTTGGTTCTGACACGTTATTCTAGCTGCCACAGCTGCTATTGCTCAAGCCCTTTTTGGAGCACTGAAAATAAAGAAATATTGATAATAGGATTGCCTGTAAGGACTAGGCAGACACTGACAATGAATGAGGATCAGGTCAATGACATAATCAAGAGATGGGTAAGTCATCGATATTCTACATCACTGTAATACAATTTAGCTGAGGTAATCATACTTATGATCGCCTGCAGGATATTGCCAGCTGAACATTGCAAGTGTGCGCTTTCACAAAGTTGTATCTAAAGTGTTGTTTTTATAAAATGATTACTGTTCATGCAGGTGGTTCGGTCTGCATTGTACACTGCCCCCCTCACCCTATTGTAACCTATCCAGATAATACTCAAAAAAAAAGGGGGAGCATTGATGCTGGAAGAGGTAGAGCACTTGTTCTTCATGCTATTGAACGTCTATATTTGTGCACATTTTGAGCATTTGTACATTCTCTCCTTTTCCATATTCCCTTCCTTTTTTTCTGAGTTTATCACCCACTTGGGAGGCCCTTTTCCACTGTTTCCTGTGGATTCCTAGAACTATCAAGATAAATAAGCAAACATGCCAAACATGATATATAATTCAACATATTTGCTATTTTATAGTTTGTACTAACAAACAAAATTTGCTGACATTTGGATCTAAAGAAAACGAACTGGAACTGGCTTATCTTTAAATTTCTCTTTGACAGTTTCTGTTATGACTATCATATCATATTTTTTTCAAAACTGTATATTGGCTTTATATTTCAGAATAAGATGCATTTGGAGATATTATATTTTTAATGTGACATGGTAACCAGTAAAAATGTCAACACCAAATTGTTTTTTTTTCTTTGAGTTTCATACAGGAAACGCACATTTTAAAGCTGAATTAATCCTGTATATCAGCCAAAGTGAAGAATTCATTGAGTTATCTGACAATCCTCCATCTTGTATTTAGAGAGGTACTGCAGAAGAAGATTTAAAGCCAGATGACTACCAACGGTTCAAGAATTTAGGATCTGCCTGCCTCACTCAGGGAGACAGTGAACAACTCCTGAAATGTATTCAAGATAAGAAAAACCAGGTATTTCTCCTCCATCACTAACAGATCTAACAGAGACAGATCTCCATCCTCAGAGGTAAAACACTGACTAGAAGTAGTCACACTTTACGGATGTAGAGTTGCAGTAGATTGACAGTGTTAATCTGTCATACAGGACTAAAAGTGCATACACAGTCACACTGCAGCCTCCTGAGCAACAGCAGTCACGTATCTAGTGAAGCGAAAGCAGCAGCCACTTCCCCACGACCCAACTATGCTAAACATCAACATGCAGCCACTACTCTGTGCTTGCTGACCTCTTGACCTGGAGGTGTGGGAAGGAAACGGAGCAGATATTCAGTCAGATTTCTCGCTCCACTGATAAACCTCTTCAATACGGCACTCCTCTAAGTGCCCTTGGTTGTCCCATCTCTCCATGCTTCATGCAGTTGTGTCCAGCGTACTTTTAGAAGCATGTGTCATCTCTTCCTCCTTCCTCTTTCTGAAGTGAGAACAATCTCAAGGGGTTCAAATGATTACCAAATGAGAAATCTTTGGCTTTCAGCATGGATGTAGGGAAAGAACTTGCAAAAGACATCTACCAATATCTCCCTTATTCATATAACAAGGGTTCCCTCTCAGATAAAGTAACAAATATATTTTGTGGGTAAGTCAATTAATTGTAGCCTTTGACATTGTCAGCTTTAAAAAGCTCTGCATCTTTTCCATCTTTGAGACGCTCAAACGTGCCTTAAAGGCACCCAACCACTCATAACACACTTGAAGCTCTGTTGGTTGTCAGTTCAAATGCAAAAACTGTGTGAAACTGCAGTTGCTTGCACCTGTTTATGTAGCGACACATGCAAATGGGAAGGAAGGGGCTGCCAAAAGCACAGCAGTAGGGTTGGTTACTGATCACTGATGAATATAACAATTGTGTTTTCTCTTGCACTTGCAGAGTATTGTCAAGTCGATGGGTTGTGTTCTCTTGGCACCTCTGGTAAATGAAGTAGTTAAAAAAGACAAGAGTCTTGATCACTGCCAGGCTGCCATCACATATTTGACCAGGGTAGGTGCAAACTATTCATCTATATAATGAGACATGTTTCCTATACATTAGATTAAATGTCTGTTCTGTTGTCTAGACTTGCAAACCAGATGAACTCCTGCATAGCTTGCTTGAACTAATTGAAGACATTGATCCAGATGCCATTTCTGAGACCATCATAGCTCTTGTTCCGCATCTTCTAACAGGTATCAAAGCTCTTTATGTGCTACTATTACTTACTAGTACTGTACATCCTCCCCTCCAAACAGAAATACTGTCTGTGACATCTATATTTTATGATAATTAATATCTTGTTTTGTCCGACCAAAAAAAAAATTTTAAAAAATGACTAAAGCTATTATTCGATTATCAAAATGGTAGTGGATTAATTTTCTGTCAATCGACTCATTGTTGCAGCTCTAGGTATGACAAATAAAGTATTATACGAAGGATTGTAGCAACTTTATAATGAATTATGCAAGTGTTATAAATCTTACTGCTGATATTCCCTTCACAAAAATGAATTAACCCTTCCTGTATTTTTATTATTATTACTATTAAATATGGCCAACAAATATATCCGTGAACACTATCAGTCATACAGGTAACTGGATGTGTAGTTGTCTCATTACTTCTCGACATACTCATGGCTGTTTTGCTGTTGATAAAGCAGTTGTTCAAAAAATGGTATTTGGCTCCCCCTGCTGTAATAATGTCAACTAACAACAACACTGTCTTGAAAAGTGCTGCTGCGGTTGGATGAGAGAAAAGCAGCTTCTGTGGGTTTGGCTCTGTCTGCCCTGCAGAAGCAGCTGTCCCGGCTGCCTGTGCCTTACACCCAGCAGCAGGAGGAAGCAGATGAGTACGGTCTATGTCGCTGCTGCACCGCCTTAGCTGTGCTCACAAAACCCTTCATAGAGGAAGTGAAGAGGAAAGACGGAAACAGTGTTACTAGCACAGAGGATGAGGAGCTTAAGACGGAGCTTCTCGAGTTGTAGGTTTCTGTTTCTGTTTGGTTGAGTTGAAAACAGCATAATGAGGTGTTAATGATAAATACACATGGCCTGTGTGGTTATTTAGAGATCAAGATTTGTCTCTGTAGTTTTTACGTAGTTGATCTATCTATCTACCAATTTTTAACAATGTTGTAGTTTAGAGTTCCTTCTCTTGCTGTATTATTTTGGTCAAATCAGGAAAAGCACAGGTGCAATTAATAACATTCATTATGGCTGCATTACATTTAGGTGATCCAATTCCAGGTTCTGGTGTTGTGAATGCTCAGTCACTGACATGGTTTACTGGGAAAATGAAATGGAGCCATTGTTAATGTTATCATTCACACCTGTGCTTTTCCTGCTGTGAAAGTTCAATATTTCTGCCGCTAAAGGGTCTATTGGTTTTAGTTTTAAGTGTTGTTTCCGTTGATGACAATGTATATTTAACACTTTTAACACCATGTTTAAGTTTACTACTATTTTACAATATTAAACTTGGAGGTGTAGTATCAAAATCAAATGGTCATAAGAGGCTTAGTGATGATCTGTTTTTCGGTGCAGCTGTCTGAGGAGCTTGAGAGAGCCTTTGCTTGAGGCTGAACTGACCCGAGACAGAAAATCCTCACTGTGGCTCTTTGCAACAGAGATAATGGTAAATGCATGATCCTCTCTTCTTCTTTTCCCATCAAAGGGAAAGCAGTCCTACAGTGGAGGACTTTTCAGTGTGATATATTTTTTTAACAACCACTACACAATCCAACAGGTCACATTACCTGCAATCCAAGAGTCTCTTCCAGAGCTCCTGTTCTTCAGCTCACTGAAGAAAAAAACATCACAGGACATCAGTCAGTCTATGGAGTCACGAGCATGTCTAGCGTATCTGCTGTTTGTCCAGCTCATCGCCATTGACAGATTCCCAGCAGTATTCAGGTAAAATGAGAAGACATAACCTGGTCAGCCTGATGCTGACACACGGGAGACTATCCTCATTGTAACTGCACGGTAACAAGATATTTACATTGCACTTTTTCCTGCTGTTCCAGCCCTGTGTTTGTTCTTCAGTGCAACATGGAATACATCAATCAGCTGCTCAGTAGGTACGCTGCTAAAACAACATGAAGTGAATAAGGTTCTTATTTTAAAATGATTTTTTAAGTATCATCTGTCATATATTGTTTCTTTGACAGCAAAAAGGAGTCACACTTACTCAAAGGACTGGTAAGTGCATATCAATATTACTCTAATTTCACAGAGCTGAGATTTAACTGGAAACACAGAACTAAAGTCATTTTTTCTTGGGCATAATTGTGTATGAATCAGGCACTGTATAGAAAAAGCTTGGAGAGTGTGCAGGACAACAGCCTTCCAGTGAGTCTACTGGAGCTGAAGAGCTTCTACAATGTACCGCAGGTAAGACAAGCACGACATCAGCTCAAGTTTTACAGCCTTATAAGCTGCTTACAGAATTTTACCGCCATATATCATAAAATGACTACAGTTTATCTGCAGGGCTCAAGGGTTGTTTATCAGTACAACTTCTTCATTCAACAATGACTTTGTGTACTCTGGGTTTGGGCACTGACATCTATCATAAGTCTCAGTGGTCACAAACCAAATTTGTCATAAAATGTTACGTGGCACATCTCTGCTACGGCAAAAATTATGACCAAATACCAGTGATCTATATACTTCAGGTCAGCTGTCATGGTGATCAAATGATACACTTGTACCGAATGCAGAGTATGATTATTTTGGACCAATCAACGACATTCATGCTGTGCTGAAATTCACAGAACCTGCGGCAACTTCTCACTGACTGCCCGATGCAACATTTGGTGAGTATACAATATTCATTGATAAGAAGAATGTATTCTGCACCTGTGATAATATGAAACACATGAATTTTCTGGATTTTCTTTGTGTGATCACTGCTTCCTCAGAGAGAATCTGGACTACAGGTTTTCCAGCTCTTCATCAATAAATTAGATGCTGAAGCAAAGCACAAGTTCTTCAGGTGAGAATATCATCAAAGAAGAAAGAAAACACCAAACCATGAGTTTATGTATTAATAGTACAAAAAAATACAGGATATGCCTTTCAAAAGTTAAGCTTACATGCTCTCTGTGGACTAGTTATGATTTGTATATTTGCTCTCAAGTCACATGATTTTTTAAAAATATTCCATTGTCAGATATATGTAGTATCTACTATATACTGATGTTTCTAATTATTTACTTCATAATGAATAATAATTTTATTTTCATAGATTGAACTAGTTTAAACTTAACTACATCTGTTGTTTTCCACAAAATCATGTGCTAATCTATATATTTTCCTCATACTTTTTTTATTATCAATAAACTAGTTAATGTGCTTCAGTGTTAAAAATGTTGCATATGTTTATGTAACTCCATTGGAAGGGGATATATCTATATTCTACTTTCTTGGCTGCATTCTCTTAGCATTTGCAGCCACTGCATGTTATACTGATAATCTTACGTTAATGAACAGAATCACATTTTCTATTGCAGGTGCATGTTAAAAACCAGCAACCATTCAGGTGTAGAAGGTTATATCATAAAGAACATCAGGAATCAAGTAGAATTTTCCCTGAAGGTGAGTGCGGGCGTATGTAAGTCAAATGCATGAATTTGCATGAATTTTCACCTTTGTATTTTTCCTGAGTCTTAACAGCTAAGAGGATGTTTGATCTGTTATTGAATTTGAGGGTGTTTAACCTGTGATAACACTCCTCTAGCCGGGCAATGCCAATGAATGGTTCCTGGGAGTGGAGTTTCTCTCGTTGCTGGGACTGGTGTTATGTTTGCCACAGGGTGCTGAGACAGATCTGCTTCACAACATGGACAGGTAATTAAATAAACAAAGGTTTAACTTACAGACAGGCCTGCTCATGTCCTACTTTTAAGTCTACACTAGGCATATCTATTAACTACACATAACATATTTTGCTGTTTTCCAAAGCAGGCCAAAAATCTTTGCTAGACTGAAGGCAGTGCACTCTGGGGGAGTCAGTTTCCCTTTACTGACAGTCTGACTATCTGAGACACAAAGTCTGGACAGTCACCAAAGTCAGAAGTTTTTTGAATCCTACACATAGCTGCTTTTATTTGGCCAAATCACAAACCACATTTATACAAGAGATGCAAGTTATAGACTTGTATCTCCAGTATGTTGTGGTCTTTGTAAGATATATGGAAAACTATATCTACAACTATAATGAAGGCAGCATTTCATGAAATATGGAGCTAAATTAATGTAGATTTAGATGTAAAACTACATAATCAGATCTAATTAAGTTACAGATGTCTGTGGCTACTTGTATTTTTTGAAAACCTATCTCAACCATGTGAAATGTGGCTTTCCTGCAGAGAAACAAAGATCTGTAAATGTGAGAACTGGAAACCATTATGCAATGCCCTGTCTCTGTTTATCCAGGACAATGGAGTGTCTGAATCTTCTGCGCTACCTCCTTATCAGAGACAAAGAACTGAGGAGCAATGTAAGTCGAGTCTAATTCAACACTTTCACTGCTCTTCTGACAGCTAGCTCGGTTAATGCAGAAAGCTGATGATTTACGCCTCCTACCTTCAGGCAGATGTGTGGGAAGAGCTGTGCAGGATCAAAGACAAATATCTCAAAATGCTGCGTGTGTGTATCAGCATATCAAGAGCATATTATTCAGCTGAACTGAAGGCGCTGATAGAGGATCAAAAGCTAAAAGCAAAAGGTAGGCATTGGCTGCTAATCTGTGTAACAAAATGACTTTCATATAACCTTGCACATGGCAGTACAGTGTTAACATTCTGTTTTCATAATGTTTCCTGTTACTATTGTCCTGCTCTAGAGGCCAGAGCTGCTGCTAGATCCACAAAATTATTCAAGAGCATAACGGTGAAACGTGAGAAAGTGTCTAATATGTCCCCAGATGTCCAGAATCAGGTACAGAAACTTTCTTTCCAGTCACTTGTCACAGTTGTTTTGATCTTGACCTCAGTAAGACTATTCAGCTAATTACATGTGTCATATGTCTCAGGTGTTGCAGAGTGCTTTGGTGACATTCGACCTGATGGAGAGTCTTATTGTCCGCATTGAAGAGATCACAGAAGAATAGTTTACGGCAGAATTTTCACTTCAAACCATTGAGTTATGATCTAAACATATTTGTTTTATTTGTCCTGTTTGAACAATAAAAACATTAAAATCATTAACAAATGTGTGAATTATTCTCTGCCAAAACTCTTTGAGGATGTACATCAACTGTTCCATTCAACAATGCCAAAACTGAACAAACTCTGCTAATATTGTATGTTCAAACACATCTTTTACCTGTGATTTTGTATATTCAGTGGTTGAACACCTGCTGAGGTTTACAGTATGTCTCTTAGCATCTCCCACACAGAACTGCTTTCAATGATGTGAGCCCGAGCCAGAGACATCCGGTCCCGGATACTGTCTACATGGGGCTTACTGGTGGCCTGCAGACACATTAGCCTTTGCTTACTTCAAAAGTATCACAAGAGTACATAAGTATAGTTTTATTTATCATACAGAATTACCATTTGTGTGCTGCTGTTATCTTTACCTTGGCAATTGTCAACATACCGTTGACAATCTCAGTAATGTTTCGCACAGGCAAGATCCTGAGATTGCTACCGAAGAATCTGAAAGAGGAAAAGACTTTCTCAATAATTATACATGTATGACTGAATGAATCACATACCAAGAATCAGTAGGGCAAGTTTTAAGATACTAATAAAAAACATTAATGTTAATTAACTGACCTGAACAACCACGGATGGAATGCAGTTTTATGTGTTGTGATGTTTAGTTACATGTATTATATGTCTTCTTATATATGTTATGTTTTTGTTGTGTGTGGACCCCAGGAAGAGTAGCTGCTACCTCAGTGGCAGCTCATGATGATACAAATAAAGAATAAAAATAAGAATCACAATGCATATGTATCCTTGTTACAATAGAGCAAAACAAGGAGGTAAAACTTTCCCAGATTATAACTTGAGAAAGTGACTGAAGTCATAAAAACCACAAATTTATTTACCTGTGCTGAATCAGTGACAAAGTTTCCAATTCCTTTTTCCCATTGAAGGGGGCATATAGAAGTAGAAAGCTGTTCCTGTGAACTTCCACAAACTTCTTTATCCGCTCAATGAGTCCTGACTCCTCAAAAGGCTCTGGGAGATCTTGAGGGTCAACCAACAGAAATGCAGTACCTAGGCAAGTAAGTTATAAATGGCATAATTTAATAATTATAAATATCAATCTTATGTTCAACTAAAACAAAAAATGGCATTACTTGTTCACTGTGAGGCTTATTTTGGACAGAACATCTATGACACATAGGTTTAATATTTGTAGTATATGTATTGACTGTATATAAATATTGTATAATATATAGCTAATGTTTGCAAGTTTGATCTATTGATATACAGTTTAGGAGTAACGTTATGTGTTTTCAATTTTAGCAGCTCCACAAAGTACTAATGTGGTATTCTGTATTTAAAACAGTAAGAAAAGTGCATTGGAAAACTGACTGCCCAGAGAGCTCTATGGGGACAGTGTGAAGTGTTTAAGTTACCTGACAGAGGAAAGATAAAGGCTCCGGACACCACACTATGTGAAAACCTGATGCGGTGCTGCTGCGCGCCCAGCATTCTGCTTGTACCATGGTTCTGGTAAAAACAAATAAACATAATTAAAACAACTTATCTTACAAATTCCGTTAAAGGCCAGATAAGCGTGAATGAGTAATGTTTGGCTGCAGTCATGTAATTTTATGGTTTGTTTTGGTGATAGTAACGTACGTTAGCAATATAACGCTAGCTAGCAAAACTATTTTCTTCATGTTATCAAATTAACCGTTATCTGAAACCAAACTGTCAACATGTGTGACAGTTCAAAATTTAAGACCAACCTGGAGTGATGTGCTGACTACAACGGTTGTTTTCCACTGTGGAGTCGTTTCTTCGTTTGTTGTCATTTCCTTCGGGTCGCTGAGTGTTAAAGGACCAGTTTGTGAGATTTAGTGGCATCTAGTGGTGAAGTTGAAACATGGCGGTGCAACATGGCGGCCTCCGTGGAAGAGGACCCGCTCCCTGTATAGATATAAAGGGCTCATTCTACGGTAACAAAAACAACCATTCTTATTTTCAGGTTATGTACACTGATTAAAACATTTTTGGACACAGGTGTGGTTATTAGTCATGCTAATTTACTGCAACTGTGTTTTTTGTAAGATGAACTATCCCTCCACGTGTCACTGTAAATCATTTTCACTACAGACATTTAAGTTCTGTTAGCAGCAGAAGTAATAACAAGATATGACATTAACATTAATAAAAAATCCACTATATTTTAGTGTACTAGTAAGCAAATGTTAATGTTAATTAATGTTATTAATTACAGCTGTTTCCTGATTTGACACATCAGTCTGTTATGTAAAAGGTCTTTTGTGTGTTGTATAAAAGAGCCTTAAAGAAAAATGACAAAAAAAGAGAATACAGTTTTGAACTTAATCAGTATTCTCTATATGTCTGTGTCTCCCAAACAACAATCCCTCAATGACTGGACAGTGACAAGTGTTCTTTTCTTCAGAAACACAAACCTTTATTTTCAATATGACATTAAATGCAAGCCAGTAGGCCAGTATTATTTTTCTTTAAGAAACTCCAGTCAACCATATTATCAGAAGACTGCCATGAGAAAGACTGTATTTTTTCATAATCTTATTCTTTTCTAGAACTTTGAAGCAACATCAATTAAACAGTCAAACATACAAAAATATCAGCATGCATAACAGTCTGTTTGTGTCAAGAAACAGACCACTGAGGGTTAATGGGGAATGCAAATCAGTTGCTGCAAAGAGTTCTGCAGTGTCCAGATAAAGACAGAGAAATAATTTCTTATAAATAATAATAAATTAAGACAAAGTTGATGTAAAGATGTTCAAAGTTCATAGAGAAGGTGTCAACTGTCCGGCAGGCTCTCCTCTGTGCAGTCAGTGATGCGTTTCCAGTTCCACGATGGTCCATTCTCCCTGTGGAGAGGCAGCGTCTTCTGGGGAGAAGCTGGTCACAGTGATGCTGGTGGAGGAGTCCTCCATGGGCGAGATGAGCTCTGCCCATCGCTTGAAGGTCTCCTTCTCTGGGGACAAGAAGGCCTGCGAGTCCAGGCAGTCACGTGACAGGGACAGTGTCTGCTTGATAAGGTACTGGGCCAGGTTGAGCTCCTCAGGCACAGGGTTTATGACGCCCAGATTGGACTCATGGAGAGGAGCTGCCTGAGCAGGCTCCAGTCCCGCTCTGCAAACTCACTACTTTTATCATTGTCCCCTATCTGCTTGTCTTCCTCTCCCTGCAGTTTAATATTCCTGTCCTTGTCCGAACAGTGCTCAAAGGTTTCTCCCACATCCATCTCGTAAATGGGAGAGAGGGCTTTGGATGGTCGGCGGTCATGTTTGCAGGTTTGATCCAATCTGTCACAACCATTGTCCCCTAAAAACAATTGACAATACTGCAAAATGACAAAATGATTCATTCCTCCACAGTTCTTTTTTCATTTCAGAGACACTACAATAAAACAGATTACTGAAATTTTACCCTTAATGCAACTGCGTCATTTCCCCACAGTGAAGTCAGGTGATGACAGCACAGTGGGGAGGAGGTGATTGATGGTCCATTATGCTCGTACAGTTTAATTTAATAACAGTAAATTAATCACTTTCAGAGTCACCAATCACTTGAAAGATGGATGTCATGGGTAGACAGTTGCCTTAAAGGTAATGCACAGAGGATGTTTTTCTGAATGCATCTCTTTATCCACCTGTTCAAACAAAGTAAGCCATGCATTGCCAGCACCAGTAAACTTTGTATTTGTCAGTAAGTACCAGTGATATGTTTTGAGGATTACGTGCAGGTCATTGAGCGAGCAGACCTAATGAACAGTACTGTCACAAAAACCTAAATGCAAGCAACAGTGATTTACTTAGTAGCACAAAAATGGCACACCACCAAGTTTCTTTTGACATTCTTTGTGTTTTTCTAGTTTTAACAATTTCAGCAAACGATGAAGTAACAAAATAATTGACATGTTTGCATGGGGATATATCCTCGGCAATGGTGCAGCAGGATTTCTTTTTCTGAATATGATCGTGAAAAAAGAGAGACATGGCAGAACCATGACAGCTGCCCTAGAAACACATCACATACTTTACAGAGGAGGCTACTGACACTACACAAAACCTACTGAACAAAAGCTTATAGACAACAAAACACAGTTTTCTTAAAAGGTGGACATCTACATATCTAGACACAAGTCTACTGGGCATGACAGAAGGCAATGGAAAAAAAAAATACAAAAAAATAACGGGTGGATGTAAGGGAATGGCAAATTAATTTTAATAGTAGCATGCATGTGTGCAGTGCAAAAAAAAACCCAAACAAACAAAAAAAAGAAAAACAAATAAAAAACTCAGGAACAGGTACATTCTCCAATAGAAATAAAGATAAACAGCCAGGAGATGCAAGGGAAAAGTTTCCCAGCACAACACACTTTTCTGAGAAGCAGTGGCAGTTTAGTGTCGTCTATTTTGTACAAACATTTTGTATTTGTCCTTTATGTCAGGTAGTCACGCTACAGAAATTTGAAAAAAATCATTACTTGCTTGTCATTTACCTGAACACAATTTTTAAAGGGGCAACATATAGCATTTCAGCATCAGCTAATCTTTCAAAATGAATTTTGACATGTTGGTACAATTACTGTAAACAAAAAGACCATCACAGAGAGGCCCAGCCCCATCTAGTGACACTACACTGTATTTGACGTTGTGTACCACAAGGTCAAGATTTGTTTGTAGCTTATGGAGCCGGACGTTTGTGTTTCTTAAAATGTCAATGGTGTAGTGAATGAAAAGCTGAACATATTTATCCTTTTCAATAAAGCAAAAGAAAATGCAACACACATGGATACAGAAAGAAGAGACTCGCTGTAGCAACATCTTCTGAGATAAGATGCAATAGTGTTTATGGGAAATGTAGTCTTAATTTTAAGAAACACAAGCCTCATCAATATCACTATCAGCAGAATGATATAGAATTATCCCAGCAATGGTGTAATTGTCAAAGTAATTATACCAACAAATCATAATCAATTTGGCAACATATGTTGATGTTCAAGTGCTATATATAGCACCTTCAACAATGTCAAATTATCTATGGCTTAAAAAGGCTGTTCCACTGCATAAAATAAATGACAAAAATAATCAAAAAATCTTATTTTTATGTACATAAAAGTGCATTGGTATAACTATGTCACAGGCCTTGTCAAAAGGCAGATTCTTTTTGACAAATACAATTCTATGATCAGTCTTCGTGAAATGTACTCTGCTTTCCCCTTTTTTTGTGTAAACTGAGTTACCAAGGCTTAAATGCTCTTCTGCCTAAAGGTAGTTCAGTTGATTAAAATGTACAGTTTAACTGTTTGATTGTTTAAAAGGATATTGATGTTGCAAATTCAAATTTACAACAGATATACATTCAATGCATGGAAATGAGAGCAAGCTTTTAGCTATGAAAATGATGACTACTGATTTAATTTGAATTTGAACTTGTATTTATAACTAGTTACTAAACTAGTATGCTGGATAATATCCTTTTTCTGAAGGAGGGATAGTTATATGCTGGACGTAGGTAAGGTCTAGGAGTCAGAGCAAAGGAGAATAAATCTTGCAGGGATAAACTGTACCTTCACTGATGGAGTTTGGGGAAAGAAGATGGGATTGGATTTGGGGTCTAGGATCATACATTACCTGCTGGAGATTGTGCAGCATGTACAGGAGAGTCCCCTGTCAGCTGAGGCTCATTTAAGTCTAGATGTAAATCAGCTTTCTTGCTTTCTGGGGGATGGGTGTGATTTTTTCGCAGCCCTCCATTGCTGTATTGTTCAGTGTGTCGCAGATCCAGGTGACATGGCCGTTCCTGCGGAGGGATGTCTCTCATGTCAGCGTCTGGGAGAGGGCCGCTGGACTTCACTCCATCCACCTGGATGTGATTACTCTCCTCCTGCACAGGCTCCTGAATCTCTGTAAGGAATACAGAGGATTTTTCTTCCTGTTCCTCGTTGTGTTTTTTGTGCTTCATACCTGCGTTTTCAATATGAGAGGGCAGGTGATTCCTTTGGTGACTGGAAGGGGCACAATTAGACTGAGGAGCTGTAGAATCAGACTCAAAAACATCACAGGGGGTCACAGCGTCATCGGCCTGTTGAGGTGGAGTCTGGATGCCGCCCTCTTCTGAGCCCAACTCCTCACACTCATCAACAGAGAGCAACACTGACCTCCGGAAGTTAGAGGTCGACTGGTAGTCGGGCTGCTCGTTATCCTGGTCCGCACCATCGTCATCGAAAGCTAGGTTGACGATCCCCTGAAAGTGTGGTGAGGGATCAGTGGGTGGCAGTGGGTCCTGACCCGGGACCACTTCAACTTCTGACTTTTCATCTTCTGTCTCCTCTTCATCGTCGTCTTCCTCTTCCTCCTCAGAGGAGAAGAGCTGGTGGTCGGGGACGCTCTTTACAGTCACAGTGGCCTCGATTTCTGAGTGCTCCTCCTCTAAAGTAACCTCATCTCTTTGCAACCACGAACGGGGACGTTGTCTTACTCCCTCCTCCTCACTGGTGGTCTCTGCCTCTCGCCCACGCAGCCGCACCTCCACTCTCAACCCGGCCCCGCCTTCGTACATCTTTAACTCCTCTGGAGTGCTTGTATCACTACTACTGCGACCCAAGAAGTCATGACAGCGCATGGTGCCGCATTTGGACACACCTCTGTCGTTGGAGCAGTCGTCATCTTGTGATCCTCCGGCGTCGTAGTCCTCTGAGCGGGGCTTGATGTCGTCAGAGGACGTGGTGTGCGTGCTGCCAGTCTCAGACTCTGGGCTGACCTGATGGTGGATGCCACTCCAGGAGTCCTCCAAAGGAGTATCAGTGCTTCCTATGCTGCAAGGGGTGTCTATGGGGCGTTCAGTATCCTTCGGTGAATTCGGGGACCT
The DNA here is from genome assembly GCF_914725855.1 of Thunnus albacares. Lineage (NCBI taxonomy): Eukaryota > Metazoa > Chordata > Actinopteri > Scombriformes > Scombridae > Thunnus > Thunnus albacares. The sequence goes on along the minus strand of NC_058114.1, from coordinate 29,923,531 downwards.
GACCTCGTGAACTTGCCCTCCACTGATGTGAGCAGGGATGACACCGCTTGGAGACTGCTTCCCTTTATTCCCTTCAGACTGTTTGCAAGCGTCTGCATTAACAAATCTGACATGGGGGATGTCCTTGGCTGTTGGTGTAACACTGGTCTCATCTTCCGCTTCATCAGTGTTTCCTGACTGTATTTCAGTTTTCTGAAGACTCTGCTTAGGGCTTGATTCTACTGAGAGGCTAAGTGAATCCCCTCCGTCGTGGCTTGGTGGCTGTGTACTGTGTGCTGCAGGCTGGTCAGAGGGCGCTAACTCTGTACTAGCTTTGTGCTCTGCAACATCACCAGTGTTTTCAGTTGGAGCGAGTTCAGTTTTACCAGTCGCTGCCTCTTTTCCTTTAGCTCCTGCCTTCTTGGAGGCTGTGGCAGCTGAGGTTTTGGAAGTTCCTACAGATTTTGGTGAAGCTTTCTCCGTAGACAATTCAGTAGTACTTTTCGGCTTTGGTCCCGACTTGGCAGATATTACAGAAGACTGCTTGGAGAGGGCTGAAGAGGCTTTTGCTGGTTTAGTACTTGATTTAGCTGAGGCTCCAGTTGCTGAAGTGGGTTTTGTGATCTTCTTCTTAGGAGCTTCACTGGCTGCTTTGTCTGGTGCTGAGGATTTCGACCCATCTTTGCTGTCGTCTTTCTTGGGGGAAGCAGGCTTTTTCATGGAGGATCCATGCTTGGAGACTAAATCAGAAAAAAAAACAATGTGAGCAGGACATAAATACTTCGCCAGTGTAGGAACATACATTTGAATTAAGCAGACTTTGAACATCTTACCATGGCTGTCTGGTGTACCTCTTCCCTTAGTGTCTGCTCTTGCTGCTGTTGCTGCAGTTGATGCTTTCTCTGCTGCACTCTTGACTTTGCCACTTTCTCTCACACTTGACTTATTGGTAGGACTGTGATAACAAAAAGGCAAAACCATAAAACAAAATGACCACAGATGTTTTACCACAACATCCTCTTCAATTAATACCTCTGACTAACATCATCATAAAAATATTTATGAGCTGAGATGCAGGGAAAGTAAATCATGAATTCATATTTAACACCAGCGGGGGGCAGCAAAGTTTTTTTCTCCCATTTTGTCAAGGGCAAGCCTCTGAGACATGAGCTGATTATCAATGCAAAGAATTTCAAGTTGATACTTGTGACCTTGTGAAGGATGTTCTGCCCAGGTTTTTAACAAACTCTAACAGAAAGTACATTTTTACAGTCTGAGATTCACTGTGTGCCAAAGGTTGATGGAATTTGAAATCTCTTCATTGGTTTACATCCCAGAATAAGTTTACCCAGTGCAGGTTTACAGAGTTGACCTTAGATGGACATCATCGTTAATAATATTACAGACCACGTTTAAAAAGTACATAATGTACAAATGATTGGTCTCATCACCTACATTGATGCAATTTTAGTTTAGCAGGGAGTTCAGTGTTAACTACTGAAGAAAAGAAAATTATCCTCCAGAAGACTGGAGTACATCCAGAAAAATAAAATTTGGATACTGCATGGATGAACTGTTAACGTTGCCATCTTTTTCTTTGCAAAAGATGTCAATCTGGTATGCAATAAGGCTCATATATAATATGTTTTATTAGGCTATCAACTATATATTGGCTACATGGAAGCTTTCCATGGGATTATTCAATATTAATGTGCTCCAAGAACAGATGGAGTTTGGATGATGCTGATTGTGAAACGGATATTTTTAACATCTTTGAAGGACAGATAAGAGGCTTGTCAGAAAATGCTCCACAGCTGCTTTCATCCCCCTGACAGCTACATGGGGTCCAAAAAACAACCAGGTGATACTGTGCTGCAACATCTGCCTCGTTTTTCCTACACTCACATTAATGAACGTGTAAAGATGTGTATATTTGTTCTCTAATGATGTTGGGTATATTGGCATTCAGCTTATATTGCAACTTGGCCTTCATGTTGAAAATGTAGTGAGGATGCTACTGAGATTCAAACTTGTTCAGACTAAATTCAAGTTCAACCTGCAGCTGTATGGAATGGCGTGTTGTAAAAACAGTTGTTAGAATGCTTTACTAATGTTTTTACGATTTTCAATATTTGTAAATGTTGTATTTCATCAGTTTCTCATGATGACAGAAATTTCTGGATTCTTATAATCACTTTTTGGGTTTCTCAATCACTGCTGTCCCTCACTTGTCAATATAGCACTGATACAGCATAACAGCATATAAAGTTGGCAGAGTCTAGTCAGAGTCTGAGTAGTGAGCAGAGCTGAGTTCATTTGGCTCAGAAATGAGAATAAAACATCTCAAATGGGTTATTTATTTTCTGAAGGTTGTTAATCCGCAGCTTTAAAGTGATTTTCCTAGATTTTGGTTCGCACACAGACAATTATGAACAACCGAAATGCTTTCTGGAGGCACTCGTGAACTCTATTGCTGCATATACTGTACTTGATGACTTGATGAGGGGAAACTGACAAGGATATGAATTAGGGCTGTTAGACGTTATGCCTAGTATTTCATTGAAAACACAAGCACAGATGAGAGCATACTGACGAGCACTGTGAGTGCGAGAGTAAAGCTCACCTGCTGGTCTTTGTTGAATCGGATTTCGGAGGTTTTGTCAGTGGGGATTTGTTTGCTGCCTTAGCCTGGTGTTTGGGCTTTGCTCCTAAAACACAGAACATAAACCACATGCGCTGTTGCAAATAGTTTGTCAGGGCGTACAGTTTTGAGAACAATCAACCAAAAGGGTAGCAGGGATACATGGGGTCGGTGAACGTGCTACGCTGGTAGTGCATGAACTCACATCACAGACATTTAGCCAGTCACTTTTAGGGTGGGGTTCAGAGACACAGGCTACCCTCTTGCTCTGTTCCTATATCTTTTGTACCAGCAGGACAGACAGCTGAGGCCCACTTTAGCAGTGAACATGGGTATCAGTCGGGATTACCCCACCTCCCTAAAACCATTTTTGCCACAAAGGCTCAAAGCGATCAGTCACACCCCCCTGTGTGACAGCTGTACAGGGCTTTGACCTATGCTGTTCGGCTGTTCACTGATACCAGCAGGCTGCCAAGGACAGCCTCATTCGCTTTGTTTTCCCAATAAATCAACATTCATACATGACACTACCCAAAAATCCCTCTTGGCCATAGCACAACATTCATCATACTAATTGGTCCGCAGGTCCTTTCATATCTCCGCTACAGTATTATGCCTGAAGCTGACTGGCAACACTTCACTTTAGCTACAGTGATGTCCTGCATTGTAATTGTCAGTCAAAATGATTAAATATTAAGAAGTCAATAAAAAGTGTAAACCTGGGATGGAGTGGGTGTCGTTGCGAGGGCTGCTGGCACCGTTCTCTGGCGAGGCGCTGCCTGATGTGGATGAAGCGCTGGGATGAGCTTGGGTGGTGCCAGCAGTACTGTCAGCCTTTCCTGCTGAGCTCTTCTGAGCCTTCATTACTGCTGTCTGGCTTGTAGATGTGCAGCTTGGGGGAGAGGTTTTAGGCCTCGCACCTGGGTTTGGCTTCTTGTCTTGCTCTTTAGCCCCATGAGAGCTTCTGAGGCCATTGGCACTGGCTGCATCCCGCCTGGCCCCTGCAGCTCCTGTGCCGTTGACAACTGGTGCGCCAGACGATGCTGTTTTTCCTTTTGCTCCTATACTCCGGTCTCCTGGTTTCTTTACATTCTTTGCCTTGGATGTGTGACCATCCCCTGGTTTGTTAGCTGTCCCCAGTCCATCAGACTTCATGGCTGATGCAGTGCTACGGGAGGAAGAACTAGTGTAGTCGGACACCCTCTGGGTCCTGTGCACAGGAGGACTCTCAGGTGCAGATGAAGGGCATTTCACAGCCCTCTGCTGCAAGAAAAAAATCAAACATATTACTCATGTAACTGTAAGACTGGATTAATCAGCAAATAACCAGAGGGCAGTCATACGAAACTGAGTAATATTAGGACAGATGAGTACGAGACACTGGAGCATACTTACCGTGTGTAACATCAACTTAAAGGTCTGCAGTCTGTTAAGAACTCCATAGTCTGTTCTTATCAGCCAATCAAAATCCCACTACTGTAGCTCCTGCTGATTATTTTCTTTTTTGTTTATTTCTTTTTTGTTTAGCAGATGTTAATGGGATGAAGCCCATTGGTGCTTCTTTCTTGCTCTACTTTATGTATCAATTTGTGAACTTTTGCAAGTTAACTTAACAAATCAGTAATTCCTTATTGTCTTTTAGTGTTGGTATAACAATTACCTTATCTGTAAACTGCTTCTTGAAAGTTCAGAGAATTAGTACTGAGTGCCTAGAAAGTGACTGCTCTGACTGCATAAAACCATTTCCTGCAATCTGTAGAAGCTTCACTGCTCTAAACCACTCCTGCCTGGATCCCCTCAGCCAAGCTTATCTTAGCTATACATCTGTTTAGAGAGGCCCTGCTGTTCATGTCATACTATATCTCTTTGCTATGAGGGTGGGGCATTTATGACATATGGCCTCCGATGGCCAGCGACTATAATCACTGCCAGGGATTACACAAACTTACATGGATTGCTCTGAGCTAAAAAAGGCTCATATGATCACATCATCAGCCAAGTTAAAGTCACAGATCTGATTAACAAGTAAAACTTCAATGATTTCTTGTTTCTGAAACAGAAATAAAACTTATAATAGAAGAACAAATGTTAATGCACTGTTGAATAGTAAAATTACCTGTGAGCTAGTGAATACAGGCTTTTTACCAAGTCTTCGACTGTCCCCTTTATCAATAGCATCTGTCAAAACAGGATAAAAGGAAGGCAAAAACCATCAGTTAACCAGTTGGTATTTCCTGCAAAAGAGAATATTCAAATACAGGCATAACACAGATGAAAAGGGTTGCACTGATGTCTTTCAGGAGGCTGCCTAGGTCCTTCATTATGTTAGCGAGAGCAGCCATTCTCTTCATTCACAAATTCCCATTTCCACACCCAGTGTTGACGCTTTGACCAAGAGGAAACAAACATTAAATCAATGGATCGATCAGTTGGCCACGTCTGGTGAACAAAGCGAAGCTGTTTCTTTATTTCATATACAAACAATTTCAAAATCTAAAGATTTATCTTATTTAATAAAAAAAACAAGCATTGTGAAATTTCTGCCTTTATAATGTTTGCATCTGAGACCCGGAATCCAATTACACTGGCAAGAAATATACCAGTAATAGGCACACGCTGATACCAGTCAAATAAATTATTCATGCAGTGCATTTCAACACAACTAGCTCAACAGTGAAGAAGCAGCGTATTATTTGTATTTGTGGATGTGTCTAATCATGTGCAGACTCACAAAGACAGAATTTCAGCCTTTCACTCCCACCCTTTAAAAACAAGCATGGCGCGTCTGCTGCATTTACCATGTTAGCATACACTCATCTATCCAACACAGTTTAAGAGGTACCTCAGAAATGAAGCAGAAGCACTGGCCAAACAATAAATGTGGTAGCTGTGTAGAAAGAAGCCATTAAATGTTAAATCAGCAAGCACCATATTTTCCTAGGGCTTTGGTTCATCTCTAATGATGCAGAGCCACTGCTTCAGCACTAGGCTGGGTTAGAGGGAGAAAAAAAAACACACACACACACACACACATCCACACACACACACACCGCAGCATGAATATCCTGTGTATGACTGGAAAAAGAGAGCTCAGAGATACAGCTGCCAGATTATTTCCTTACCTGCCAGTATCCTCTCTCTGTGTTTGGACGACAGGGTCTCCCATCCCTGCGTGTGGCGGACCGCGTAAAAGGTCTGAAGCAGGAAGGTCCACAGCCGCCCGCGTAGCGTACAAATCTCTAGCCTGAACGGCTGGCGGTAACACAGAGGAGAGAGAGTGAGGGAGAGGAGAAGAATGGAAAGGGGTGCGCTACGGCACAAGCGAATCAGCAGCTGCTTGAAGAACCTTTCACCATGGCAACAAAAACCCCTCCCTCCCCTGACTCTGCCCCTCCCTCCCCCTCTGTCTCTGTAGCAGAATCCACTTGAGCTCCCTTGAGCAAAAGCAGTGATGTCACCGGCTGATGCCCATACTCCTGTTTCCACGCCTGATTATAAAAACAGGGCTGGAAGGTAGGGAGGAGCTACCTCTACCTCCTCCTCTGCACTAACCACACACACCCTTTCACCAGCAGATACACAGGCAGATTAGTGAAGCCTAATCCATTCTGCCATACTGTACGGTATTTACTGGGGTTATGCGCTTTAACTTGTGCAGCCAGGTCACTTTCCCCTGCAAGTCATCTCACGAGCTTAACCTGCGTCCTCTGACAATAGACTTTATTATTCTGTGTTCTTTTATTGACTGATTACACATAAAATTATTTTTACCAATCCTTAACATAGCTGACAGTGTATTTAAGATTTTAATGGTACAATTTTACAACATGTTGGACCACCACAAACCAAAATTTCAATACTTGTTGATGCATCGACTCAGAATCACAGTTAACTCAGTTTATATTTAGAAATGACAAGGCTGTACTTTTGTTATGGTCAACAATTCCTATGTGACGACAAAAACTAAGAGTGTGTCTCTCAATACTTTTCCCCAACCTGGACTTGGCGCTGAGACCAACAACAGGCCATGAATATATACTTTCACTTTTTTGAAAAGGCTAAATTATTTCCTAAAACAGCAGGTCACTGTAGTTTTAGCAGAAGTTGCGCCAACAGGAGTAAATAGTGCATTTGTTAGGCACTATTTTCACAGGTGGATTTGGTGTGTTAGTGAGTATTTACAACAGCAGGACAGTGTACATGTACAAACTACTGTGCTCATGTTCATCATGATGAATTTCTGTGTCACCCAGTGCAACTGTGTGGCTCACTGTGTTTTTTTATGATAAGAAAAATATAGAAAATCACCAAACTTATCCTTTAAGATGATATTTGAAGTAAAAAAAATAGAGTTGAAGGAATTGTGCATTCTGGCGCTGTGATCTGACATTTAAAAGTTAACTTGTTATAATTAAAGGTCAATGTTTTTTGTTCTGAACAATTATGATGCTCTTGTTACTCACTGGCCACAGGGTGGCTGCATCTTTTCTATTATATTATGTCGTGTTGTTAAATTTAGAGAAGTGCAGGAGGCAATTTAATATACAGGAGATGAGTTTTATATAGTGAGGTTTACACTAATATTGTTTTTTAAACCAACACTAATATCCTAAATCTTTACATTTGTATCTACTGATAACAGTAGATACAAATGCATTTTTTTCTATCTGAATATAAAATAATACTCTTTATTTTGTTTCTTATGTGACAGTTGTACTAAGTTCAAGTCAGCATGGTTAACAGTGTGGCCAATGAGGTGAAACTGTAGGGTTTTTTTCTCTTTGCTCAACTCAACAACTCACAGAAAACATTTAATAGCTGAGAGTCACCCTTAATATCTATTGAAGGATTATAGCTATGCTACAGTCACTCAATAGTCATTTCAGAAACCTTTGTTCACCCTTTCATACCAAAGCTGAGCGGCATCAGACCTGCACCACACCCTGGTTAGGAGCAGGGTTGCAAAGCCAAATTGGACAACCCATGCTAACCCATTCAGATAAACCCTAAACACAAGTGACCCCAAAGGTCCTCGTTTGGTCTGGAAAGCCAAGTAAATGTGGAGTTTGCTCTTCCAAAGCTGTATACTAACCTGCATCCAGAATGAAGTAAAGCACATGAAGACATAAAATGGTTGTTAGTAAAGATTGTCAGGTAACTAGTTTCAAGAAAGAGGCAATCTGACAGAGAGCAAACATTTCAAACACAAGACAAATGAATGAAGGGTTGTGAACTCAAGTCAAAAGCATTATTCTGGTCTCTGACAGCTGGTCAGACTGTGCTGTACTGTGTTTGGAAGTTTTGTTTCTCTTCTCCAGACAAATAAAGCTTCCTAAATAAAACTCACAATGCTCACACATAAATACCTGCATATGAGCATTAATCAAAAATGAACAGGGCTTTATCTGTCATAAATAGCAACAGGCAGACAGAAAACAAAATCATAACTCAAGGTTCACTTACTAGTTTTTTTGTAGCTTTCAACTGCATCTCACATTCTTCCTCAATGGATGGAGTTAGATAGTTAGACGTTAGGAGTTAGTTTCTCAGGGAATCACACCACTGATTAAAATTAGAGTTTTTAAATGATGTTTTATACTCCAAACTCCATCCACTGAGAAGGACCATGAGATAAGTCCGAAAGAAGCTAGTAAGTGGACCATAAGTGATTTTTTTTTTTTGTAAAACTACATCTTGCTGAGAAGCGGACAAATCCCCATGTGTTCAGGTAGTCTTGGTGCATTAGTTTGGTCTGCAGCTGCTCTCTGAATGGACTGAACTAAATGAGCAAGTTTAATTTTAACCGCATTACACATATTAGTGAGTGTGAACACAACCTAATGGTCACAGAATAAGTTCTATTCTTGAAGAGAGCGACAAAAGGGTGAGTAAAAAGAATCTGCTTCATTTCACCTCCTCTTGTTTTTGCCCTCCCTGCTCCAGAGGAAAGTCGTCCTCCACGTCATCTCCACACAGATAGTGCACAGCAGCGAAGAGTTCACAGCAGTTGTCCACAGTCACACCTTCTCTGACAGCTGAACACAGCTTCTTCAACAAGGTCGGCTCTCGGGTAAACTCTTCCCTCTGTAATGACCCGACCAACACTAAGAAAACAACCTTTCCAAACATCCTCACAGTAAAAAGGAGAGTGATCTACCTCTCTGCCTTACCCTGCGAAGGTCGTGGAAGGCTTGAGTTAGGACGACTCTGGGGAGGTTTTGGACAATGACATTGAGGCTCTCCTCTTGCAGCTCTGTTGCCAGACTCCTCACCTGTTGAGCCCATTTGACTTCTGGGAGACTGCCAATCAACTGCTCAGTACCACAGAGCATGGTTACTGCGTTCTGCACAGTCTGAATGAAAACATTTATCAGCTAAACAAACTCTCTCGCTGAGAACACAAAATCAAATCAGATGAACACAATCCTACACAGAATCTCACTGGTATTCTTGCCAGGGACCTACTGATCAGTAGAGGGATTCCCTGATTGTGTAATGATTCTTGGCCAGCACCTGAATCTCAGTACTTGCCAAACATGAACAATGGTGCATTTGTCTTGCTCTACTCATAGAACGAACACCACATCTTTTGTAATGATGCAAGACATATTCGGCTATCAATAACAAGCCTGGATCACTCCCCATCTGTCTACAGCGACATCATATTCCTAAATTAGCTTGCCTTTAATAACTGAGAATTTAATAAAGGTCATCTTAGATTAGATCACATTCAAATTTCCTTCCTGTGGAAAAACACTGGAGAATGATTAGATGATATTTAGTGCAATTACATGAATACGGCATAGTTGATGACTCTAGGAAGGAGGAACTCACCATGGTTTCAGTTACAGCTGCTAGACAGGCTCTGTGTAGCTCAGGGGGCAAGAGGGAAAAGTTTCTCTCACACCAGGTCTTCACAAAATGTTCAGCAACCCACCTGAAAATACACGTGTTGTTTAGTCACTGTACTAGATTACTTGCTTTTGTGGGGTTTTTTTTTTTAAACAGGGTAGTTTGGATTCTGAGCAATTTCACAATATTTCCCCCAGTCAGAGTCAGATGAACCCATGAATGCTTTTTCTACATCTCTGCACAGAAACCCTGAGGCTCTGAGCGGCGGCTGGCAGAGCTTTGCTTGAGGGAACAGCAGAATGAGTGAGGATGAGAAGGTCAATAACGCACTGCTGCACAGAGCAGCGCAGCTCGGTTCCTCGTCATACTCGCGTGACTCATCAGACTCAGCAGAGACAACACGGCAAGGCCACGTCCCTCCCCACCCCCCACACATACCACTTCAAATCAGAACCAGCTCACAGTCTCGCTCAACACATCCTATCCCCCTGACCTACATTCACACACTTCTTGCCTGCTCACTGCAGTGTGCGACACAGCGGTTAGCATGCAGTAGTATCAGCTAAAGGAAGTCTCAAAGTGAAAAATTAAGTTACGGGCACACTAATGAGTGAGTGCAAAAGCAAACTTCTCTGAGCTTGATGCAGCAGTGTCTATAAAATACAACACTGACAAACAGCATTGTTTAAATTCAACACATAAATTTAGCTTTTACAATTTAAAAAAAATAAAATTAACAGGAATGTAAACACACTTTGCCTGAAATTGCATGTGTGTTCTTTACATTTATACAGTAATCTGCCATGGTCACTTATACAGAATTATGCAGCTGGATGCTGGTAACCTAGCAACAAGATGCTGATGTAACTTGCCATGGCAGGAACGGCGACAGGTCTGCATTGTGTGACATGACCTCAAAACGAGCATTTTCCCCAATTTTGGTGCACTTTTCCAAATAACACATTTAAATTTATTGTCAAGCTTGAGAAAAATAAAGGGACTCTGAAATAAAATGTAATTGCTTTTCCAAATGTTTATGCATACACTGTATTACAAACATTTCCAAAAAATCTAAAATGCGGAACAATTACTCCTGACACTCACCTCTTACACAGCATGTGGAGGTTTTGAAGGCCTAAGGCGTGTGTGAGGGACAGGCACTCCAGAACCGTCCTCTGAACCCCATCCATTGGCTGCAAACACAGTTATTTTAGACAGTGATGCTCTAATGGCTCTGTGACATACAGTAGAAACAGGCATATAGTAACATGGGAAGTAAACAGAGAGCTGTTACAGAATTATTGACACTGAGCATGCAGGCACTGAACAAAGTGCAAAGCAAAAGGAATAACAGGGATTTGTTCTTGGTGTTGACAGCTGTAATCTCAGATACTCCACATACTGCTACATGTCTTGCACTGAGAGCACTATGCTGAAAATCCTAATTATGATTTGGAATTAATAACATTTAAAATGGTACAATATTGACACTTTATATTTAGAGTGCATGCCATGTATATCGACTGAACACTCTATTGACAGGTGACGCATCAGCCTTCATTTCAAGCATACTTTAACTGGTTTCTGGCTTCACAAACTCAGTTGCAACTACAAGCAACAGACATTTCAGTGCCCAACACACCTGCAAATATGATGCAACTGCATTTTTACATAGGTGTTAAAGCTTTTTAATTTGTTTACATGCCATGGTGGCACACTGTTATTATCAAGTTTTATTTTATTTATGCTTGGGTTAAGGCAGGCACACTGTTTGACGTGAATCAATTTTCTTGAAATTTTGTTTCCAAATCTGGAAGAATAATGCTGATAATATATGTGCATCCTGAAATTATGTTCATATTTATCATAATCCTAAATTCAACATATATATTCTGAAGAATCAAAATGCTGCACATCTTAAATTTGGCAGGTTGCTCTTAATGTCATACACACAAGATTATGAAACCCATCCTTTAAGGCATTCATTTGTTTCTCTTCAGTATAGCTGACCTTGGGAAAGAAGCGGCAGTAGTCTCGAGTCAGAACCATCTGCACTACATCTTTCAGGCCCTCCAAACCCAACATGTCTGCTGCCAGCACCACCTGACTAAAGGACAGAAGACACCAAATACAGGTCAGCTTGTTTTCTGGGCTTGTGTTCTAATTTTGGACAGTCTGTTCACATATAGTACCTGGCGCTGGCTCCGGAGGGCAGATCTACAATTGCCCCGTACATGAACTGGAGCAGGATCTCCATCTCTTCTGGCCCTAAGCTGAAAAGATTGACATTAAAAACTGTTAACCACAGCCTGATATTCCCTATGTGAATTCAGGCACACAGTAGATGTATTTTTTCTGTCAATAATACTGCATATCTTTCCATAAACACAACTAAGAATGCTGTAAACAAAATCCACATATCATGCAGCACTCGGTCCACGTGACTGCAGCCCGAGGGCCACTTCACAGGTTTCCCCCGCACGTCAGCCCAGCCGCTCTCTATTCTGACAGGCGTGTCTTCCCCCGTTACCCTCAGATCAGTAATGGTGAGGCGAGTGACATGTCTTTCCCCGGAGGAAAAAATGGGCTTCATTTGCCTCTGCCGCTCTGAAAGGAGACTGCGGGTGGTAGTGGGGGAGTTGGGTGGTGGTGGGGGGGGGGCTTTTCAGTAGGCAGGCAGTGGATGAGAAGACATTTGTGTGCCTCACAGAGGAGGCAGTGCAACCTTAGTTGATAGAAATCTGAGCAAGCCACTGCCAGTGTGTGTGTGTCTGGGTATGTGGAGTTAAAACATGGCATTGTGAGTGAAACCCCATACTGTACAGAGCCAGCTCTGTTGCAGGGCATGAATTATTAATGCGGTGTATATGTAGAAATTCAGCTGATTGTTCGAGAACGAAGTGTAGAATTGTTAGACCAGGACTGGAGGTGTATTATTGATCCCTGTGTCCTGCTGATGCTGATGTACCAGTCTTACCCTTGCAGAGTGATGCACTGTCTGGAGCTCTCCATCCAACTCCCGCTCAGCATGGCTCGGAAGTACTGAGACCGCGCACACAGAATTGCCCTAGAAACCCAATAAAGCAGGCAGTTGCATGTCAGATCCACCCACCATTTTAATATTTCACATGTCATCCGGCAGGCCTGTGTGTACTTAAGTGGCTTTGAAGTGACAAGAAAGAGAACTAAAAAAATTCTATTGTGTGTTGTGTGGTCTCTGGAGACTGTTTATTCTCTCTGACGTTTCTAGACTGTACTGTCATTGAAAGGGAAATATACAGCCAATGAGGCGTTTACAGCACATAATTAGCTACATTAAAAGGATAAGACTGGTGATTTTTATTATTTATCTTATTGTCAACAAAACCAGCAATGAAATGATCCTTCTATCAAGTATTATCTATGTATCCAAACCCTGATATATCTCATTGCTCTGTGCCATGGAGCTCCATTATTGTCTAAAAACTATTAAAATAACATTAATGAGCGTTGCAGTGGGTGACATGTCCGCTCATTACCATGAACACACACACTGAAGTTTATTATGACTCAATTGCACATACACCATCCTGCTGCTGTAAATGCTCACTACCACGCCAAATGAGCAGTGATTTGCGACAGAAAATAGTCCCTTACAAATGCACTATTTCCTCCTGTTTGTGTAATGATTGTGAAAAACTACAGTGCCCAGCTGGTTTAGCACATCAGTTATTTATAAATACAATAAAATGAATTTAAATTTACATCTTCAGTAGGAACCAACGGGCTGGTTGCCACAGAGTTAGAGAGTCAGAGAGTATTGAGAGACAGACTAACGCATTTATACTTTGGTCTTTTCATGGTGTTTATTGACAATAAAAAAGAGATAGAGTAATGCTAGCCTTATCCTTTAAAAGCATTTCAGAGCCGTCATATCATGGAAGTCAGTTCATTCTGTTGTTGCAACCTTGTGATCACGTTCTCCTCTGACCTACCTCACACTGCTAATCCTTTGTGTGACTTCACTAGGGATTGACAATATGGATAAAATCCTTTATTGCAATACATGTAATTTTAGACCACAACAGTGGTGTACACTGTGATACTGCACGGTATATTTTCAACTGAGAAATCCTTTATAGATGAATACAGGTGGCAAATTAGCCTTCAGAATGTTGACAAGCTCACTCAATATCAATATACAACAATATAATTTGGGGATAACCATCAGTGCTTTAGAAAAGCTAAATCTGAGATATATCTTGATATTGTGATAACCAAATCACAGACGATATTAAATCTTTGTCATATCATATTTATATATTGATAAGTATCATAATGATTCATTGTCCCGTTCTACTCTCCATGATGTGTAGCAGATATACCTCTTGCTTAGAAAAATTAACAACTCAAAGTAGTGAGAGGCAGTCTTTTCTACAGTAATGGGTGGGGGGGGGGGGGGTTTGGACGTGGGGCAGGAGAAGCCGTGGCTCAGCCTCTGGTAGGCAACTGCAGCAGCTAACAGTGGGCCGTCATACAGATCACTGCTGCAGAGCTACCAAAAAATAGCCCAGCTTCTTCTCTCTGACAAGCGCTCGCTGGCTGGCTGCTCCCCTGAGCACAAGCCGGGAGAAACCAGTCTCCATGGTTACCGGCTACTACTACCTCTGCATCACTGAATGACCACCCACTGCTTCTCCACACTGGCAGAGTCAGCAGCAGATGTGCGACCTCCAGTGTGTTACATCTGGTAAATGTGACTGAGATGTAGTGAAATAAACATAATCTGACCACACCTGAAGACATTTTTAAGAGATTGTGCTTTTGTATTCCAGATGTTTCTATACGGATGTCTGAGAGCAACAGTGAATAGTTCTAACCTGTGGCAGGAGAAGACCTGCTCCGCCACTTGGATGGTGATGTCACACTGCTCACCCCTCTGGTACAGATCCAGTAAGTCGGCTCCGAGGCCTGACGCCGGCTCAAGAACGACAGCGTCTGAGGAGAAGTTGATTCGGATAATGAGAAAGGACAGGAAGGAGAGGGTGATGACGAGAAAGGCTGTGTGTGTGTGTGTGTGTGTGTAAGCCATATACACTGGTATTTGTGTGTGTGAACGAGCAGAAGTAGCTCTCATTAAAACCCACTTCACTGAAAATACTGACAACATTTCTGACAAAAAGTTTTCTGAGGCACAGCTAAATCTTGAATTATCCGTAGCGCTGGCCGTGCTGCAATTAGCAGTAACGACAACAGGGATCCAAATGCGATTAGTGGAAAAGTGGATTATGGCTGAGATAACATGATGTGAAGAAAGCGGGAGGGAGGGGCATGCAGCTGAACGGTCACATAACCTAGAATAAGCCCTCCGTGGAATAGAGTGTTGATCTGTTTACCTGAGTCAGTGGAACTATGAGGGTGCGTAGGGTCGGGAGCAGACGGCGTACTTTCTGGCTCACAGCCCTCCGTGTGTGGGATTATTTCAGCTGAGCGCATGCTCTGGTCTGCTGTGTACACTCGCCTGCGGGGGAGAGATTTTAAAGGTTAATGAAAACTAGACCTTTTACACCTTTAAATTACAATCCCATTTGATGCACTGTGTGACTTCAACTACACAGAATTTTCTTTTTTTTTTTCCTTCCAAACGGCAACTTCCTATGAGGTGGCAACCTTATGAATGATTCTGCATTATAGGCAACTTTTACCTTCCCTACTTCAAAATCATGCTGTAGCATTCTGGCTAGTTCCTCCAGTTCCTCACTGTCTATACATGTGTCCGTTTTCAAATTGCTCACCCTGCTTATTCTCACAGTGACAAAAAGGTGAGCAGAGCAACCCAAACATCTTTACCCCCCCAAACAGCTTCCTCCTACTGCAAGATCCCCAAATGCTCCCAGCACAGCATGGAGATGCAACCCCTTCTGTCACCTACCAGGCAGTTGTGCCCAGTTGACTGGAATACAGAAAACTGTCAAGTATCAAAAGTTGGCGTCAAATGCATGGTCAGCTTCTTACTGAGTATTCAGACCAAAACTAAAAAATGGAAGAGGCTGCATTGGTGAGGGCTTGTTTTTTCAGGTATTGGTGAGACGTAAAGTAATATTGGAGTTATGCGAAGGTCTTGTAGAGCTGCTTGTATTAAGGCAAAGACAAACACAGATGAAACGAAAAGTTTGGTGTATTTTGTTGAAATCTTTGTAGAAAAACGTGTTTATATTCCTCAAACCAAGATATTGAAAGAGGACTAAAACTCAGGTATAATAATGGTTTCAATCTCAGCATTTTTTCATTTATATCTCATTTGCTCACAGTATTTTAAAAAATGGGCTTACAGCAATCTAATTCTAAACGGTGTCATATTTAAGAGATTATTTTATTAATGCTAAATTGTCTTTGGTTGTTATGGGGAATTCTGACATCTCTTGTGCAGTGTTGAAGCAGGGGAGAGTCTCCCAGCAGTGTCACTCTTGTTCTAGTGTTACTAATGTAATTTGCCAACGTACTGCTGTTTTCCAGCAGTGCTGTCACCATGAAGAGTAATAAAAAAAGCCTAAACCATCTACAGTAAGTGATGCCCTGTGGTTCAACATCTCATTGTTGGCGATCAAACTGTGAAAGCCAAAAACCTCTACCTCTCCTGGACAGCTGAACTCTGCAATTTTACAGTTTCCATGTGTGAAATGACCTTTAAAGGAGACCTATTATGCTCATTTCCGGCTCTATATTTTTATTTCTGGACTCCACTAGAGTAGCTTTGCAGGATTCACAGTTCAGAAAACTCCTTATTTATCTTATTCTGGCTCTTTATGCCCCTCAGTTCAGCCTCTGTCTGAAACAGGCTGTCTCAGCTACTGTCTCTTTAAGACCTCCCGATGAACCCACTCTCTTCTAATGAGTTCAACACCCAACCCTAGTATGCAAATTAACCTATAGACCGACATGCGTGACCGTTCAAAAATATTCTCAGGAGTTAACCGATTAACGGTAAACTGTTGACATCCCTACAGTCGTCACAAAAACATATGGAGATATTTGGAGCTATTTGTTCAGTGCATCAGTTAGAAATAGTGCAGGGAGGAATAGTACAAGCAGAAACAGCCACAGTGATGATGATGTCTGATGACAGATGGTCAGCACCTCCAACAGGTAAACAACTTATTTTACTTTGCCGTATTGCGTAATGGAAAAACACTCACAACGTTCCAGCTCGACTGGAGTCATGGCTCAGCATGACCAGAGCTCCAGACTAACTGTTTTCACCAGCATCCTGAAAAACAATTTTAACTGTGAATGTAAACCATCCCAAAATCAAAATCTTGTTTCTTTACTTTGTAAAGTAAGACAGAGTTTACCTGGGCCCCCCCAAATCACTAAATCTGCTGTGTCTGTGTGAACTGTGTCTTTGCAATACATTTTTATATTTATGTAGCCCTCTATGTATGCTGCCTGCTGCGGTCCTGTCTCTGCTCCTGATAACCCATGTAGCCTGGAAAGATTGTAGCATGCTGAGCGCAACAATTTTACCAGCAATCTCTCTTGTATAACTGCAGAAATAACCGTTATTGCTGCAGAGCAGCAGCAGACTGCAGCATTGCTCTGCTACATTCACATTTTAGAGAATGAAATTAATATTTTCCTCATTAATGATGTATTATTTCACCGCTCATGACCCATCCGCTATTAAACCTTCAGTGCAGAACTTTTACATATAAATGAATGTCCATTACATTCAAGCCCTTGCCAAATGTGTTCATACAATGCTGATTAAGCCTATCATGGCCAGATAAATCTCACTTTATTTCACAGTATACAGAGTTTTTAAATCTCATGTTGGGAGGGACATTCCCGTGCTGGCTGTTTGAATGCACACCCAGAAACATCCCCCAGCCAAGCAAGCTAACTTCTGGTTAGCCCTCTGCTAACTTGAACAGGGATTAAATAATTTAATCGTGCGGCTCTTCTAGTCTTTCCAAATGTTATCGGACTGAGTGGATCAAATTCTGATAGTGAAACATGTCATTTCGCGGGGGCTGTGTGACCCTTGTGGCAATTTATCCACCATTTTACAGCTGCAACAGTAGCGAGGCTACAGCGTAGCCTATAACGTCAGCACATGTCGACAGTGTTTTTGTAATTACTCTCATTGCCAGAGGGGGGATAGAGTCTCGCACCCCAGCTTTAATCAGAATGTAATTCTTTATGACCTGCGGATTAACCGTGGTGCCCGCAGATATAACTGCAGTCATGCATCACTACTGTCCACATATAAACTATGTTTGATAAGTGTTTAAGGCTTAGTTTATGACAAAAAAGACCACAACAATATATTGAAATGGTCTAAACGTATGCTTTAGCTAATATACTCACACACAGCCAGAGTAGCGCTGTGTTTTGTTTGACCAGCGCAACATATTTGTGAGGTCCTGTCAGCAAGCTGTTTGTGACTGAGAGGATAGATGGACGGTACCGCAGGAACATTTCAGGTCTCCAGCTGAGTAGCCAGCCAGTGATAGTAACTATAGTAACAACATGAGAAGACGCACTCTATTGTAGTCAGCACTGGGTTCAGTTTGTCATTTGCTAAGCAATATTTTAAAATGAATAAATAAATAAATAAATAAATTTTGTCCAGGAGGCATCAAAGGGAAGATCTCTGTTCATCCCGAGCACATGTTCTACCGACCCCGGGATGACAGGACACCAGCAGTGAACTCGCACGCTGTGTGTGGAGCGGATGACCATATAAAGAAATCCGTCACAAGCCGATGTCAGCTCGGGCTGAAAGTAGAAAAAACAGTTGGAAACTGAGCGTTCAGAGCAGTCTGAAGCCAGTTTTTGCTCACAGAGATTACGTCTACATACGTTTACCTCATTATTTGGCACTTTGGCCACGTTCAATATGGACATCCAACATTGTAACATTATATGTATGACAGAAAATAAGAAAAAGCATAATAGGTCCCCTTTCAACAAACTTTGACTCCATGGTCATGTAGCAAAAACATGAACAACTCTTTCTTCTACTCCTAATTATAAATTGCTAATGAGACAAAGATACAAAGACACAAATCAGTGGATCAAAGACTTGTGCACTCCAAGAGACCACACTGCAAAGCCTTGATGAAAAGTAGGCAAACTGCTACATTAGAAACTTACTGCAGTTCATTATAAACACTCACTCAATTTGGGAATTGTGTCTCAACACCAACATGAGAGTGTGATGTGTAATTTATTATTTAACAGCATTGCAGCATTTGCAATGCTCCTTGAAACCAACATAGTGCCGATGCAGCAGCACATCTTGCAGATTAAAGAGGAGCACTTGGCGCCCTCTGTCAGAGAGTCACTGAAACTGCAACTCTTGGAGAGAAAGATAAATGATGTCTCTTGTGGCCCTCTTCTAAAAAAGCAGATGTGGCATTAAGACTACAAATGACACTATTAAGAGGTGCTTGTATTCATAAGAGACATTAGAAGTTCTTTGTGGAGGAGCAAGAAAAAGAAACCGCATAGCTCAAGAACCAAAATATATGCTGTGACCATCAAATGACAGATAACTTGTTCCTTCTGCCTACCTGATGAAATCTTTCAGCCCAGAGAGTTCATAGTCAGGCAGATGGATGATGTTGGGGTCTTTGTGCATCTGCCCCTGCAGGACACTAGGAGCTCTGGCCAACAGTACAGCTCTGTGTGCTCGGAGTTGGCCAGAGCCAGCACATAGACACACATCAGCCTCCAACTCCTCCTGCAGCAACCTGGGAAAACACATTACGGAAAACACAACACTTTATCAGGGGGAACGTGAACAGCTTTTCTTACTGATTATAAAGAAAATACCAAAACTATGGGTGGAGACAAGGTGGCAAGAACTTCACAATCAATGTAGTAAACAAAGAACATAAACAATGAACTGAGGCTTTGTTAACATCTCAAGTGACCTCAAAGATCTATGAAATTCAAAGATTAATCTGATGGCCTATTTTCCCCACTTCAGAGTAAGACAAGCACAGTCCTGAGGCGGTCCATTTCATCTTCACCATCATTAGCTTGCGCCTCGATGACTGATATGGGTGACCCAGAAATCAGTCCGCTTAAGGCCAATTGGCTGGTATGAGTTCAAATGCTGGTGCTGTGTCCATCTCTGAAACCCTCTGAGTGCCCAAATCGTTGAGCCACGCGTGCAACAAGGAGACTCACATCACTGTTGACTCAAACCCCATGAACTGCTCAAAGAGCACGTGAGCTAGTTCACTGTGGGCCTCCAGTCATCAGAGTAATTTACTGCTACTTTGCTCTATGCCAAGTTTTCTATTCCAGATCGACTGATCCTACTATCTGAGGAAAAACTCCACCTCTGGCTACTACTTTTGTGATAAAGAGCTGGATTTTACTTTCTCCATTGCACAAAATTTCCATCGACTGTTTTGTCTCCTTTTTTCCGCAGTTAGTGAATTGTTATGGCTCTCAAGACGTGGGTCGCTTTCACAGCTGTTGTATGGTTCATTTTGTCTGGATCAAGGGGTTTTTGTGGTTGTCATCCTGCATCATCAGTGCTATGTGGAGAAATCTTATTCTGCTGTCTGACAGCAGGTTATGCTGCACTTTCATGCTTCTTCTGTACCAACTCATTTTCTCTGGTGTCACAAAGAGGTCATGAAGAAATAACTGATTATGACCAATCATACTAACAGATAGAGATAGTAATAATAATATTATAGGAAGAGATAGTTCCTATGTGGTAACTATGTTTTAAAACTGCTAGTGTGACACAAGCTCAACACATCTCTGTTTCAACTTCTTTTGACTTTATGATTGATTGGGGCAAATCCCTGCATCCCTGTGCTTTAAATACCTACAAGTTAGTTGTTTTTTGTATTTGTTGAGTGTCTGATTATTCAAGGTATTTGCATAATTCATACTAGACTTTTTTAGAATTTTCTTTTGTTAGTTATTTGTTTGGTTTATTTAGATTTGAAGAAGAATAGAGCAACACTTAAGGCTCCTAAGGGTTTATATAGGTGGTCAGGTATAGGACCAGAATGCATCTGGGATGATCTATGTTTTTTTGTCGTTTTTTTTCATCAGAGCAAGAGAGGCAGCAGGAACCATGATTTCTTCATTCTATTGCTGGCTTGCTTGCCAGAAAGTGCAAAGACTTTGTTTGGACAATGGACTTCTCAGCCTGGGTACACAACATTCCTGTGGTGCATCAGAGGTCATTTGAATTCAAGTTTGATTATAATTATGGACAAATAGCCACTGCACCATGGTTACACAATGATTTGCATAAAATATACACGGACCAGTCGCTTATACAGATTACTTACAGTTACAGACTACTTACATTTCTTATAAGATCTCTTTCTTGACAGCTCGGGGTCAGATGATGAGTTTAACAGTAGTTAAGCATTTGAAGCCCTGCTAAAATCACATATCTATTTTCATAGTTTTCACTTTCACACCACAAATAAACCACACCGGAGTCTTGGAAGAAGACTGAGACAGTTTCAGGTGGTCTTGGCTTTGTTTGGTTTCATGGTTGGTTTTGCATTTCTTTGTTTGGCTTGGCGTCAATGCTGTCTAAATATATTGGATTTTGTGATAGTAGATATGTGACTTTAGGATTACAGCTAAACTACTATTAAATCCATCTGCTAATTGTGAACGAACAAGGAAGTGATCTCCTGATCTGCACAAGCAATATACAGCCTGTTTTTATACAAGATAATTGGTAATCATGATAACACATTTGCGCATCAGCATGTGAGTGCAGGGATTCTCTGATAAATCAAAGTGAGGTATGTAAAGTGAGATTTGCGTGTCTACTTTAGCTGCTCCTCATTAAAGAGTTAAACAGGTGAAACATACAGTGACCACACACTAACTATCCCCATAACATTACAGTACAAAGTCCATATGACTGTCAGTTTACACGTCTTGGATCATTTGTCATAAGTCAATATGCACACAAAGCAGGACAGAATTTAAAGGCAACAATGTATCTATTTTTTCCACAGTTCCTCTTCTACAGAGAAAGAAACACATTTTCCCTGAATAACAGAAAAACTTCTGCTTCTTTTTACTCAGTCATAAGTGTGCTGGACATATCTCAATGTGACACCAAACCTGTAATCAATAAACCTGCCTGGCAGGTTGGGCCAGAAAATAAGTGTTAGACTTGTTTTTCTATGACTATAATCATCATGATTAAACTTGATCTACCAGCAGGTTCTTTACACTGGTAAGCCATTAGTGACTGGGTGATAGCAGACTATTCAAGTACCTTAAAGAGAGAAGCAGCAGCAGTAAGAAAAGGCCAACTGACTTTTACAAGCTCACAAAATCTGAGTTTTTCTGTGTCACAGCCTTGTACTGATTTGACTTGGGTGGAAATACATGAAGACAAGGGTCAACGTTTAACCCAGGCCTAATCAGTTGAGTGCATACTGTCATGTAACTTACCTGTTAAGGTCTGCAGACAAAGCAGATGATAAACATCTCTTTAGCTGCTCTTTGTGTTTGCGCTCTTTGGCCTGGAACTCTCTTGCAGCCTCTGTGGTGATCATGATTTATTCTCTTCTCTAAAACAAAGACAAAAAGCTCAGCCTGTAAAATTGTAAAGCAGCTCTAGAAGAACACTACCAGATAACTAATGGCTGCTGTGTGAAAACAACTGAGTTAGTCAAGTATAGTCAAGTGAAACAGGGCCTATAAGAAATGGCAAAAGGCTTAAATTGTGGCAAATATGCCAGCTGACATTGCTTTACTATCAAATATGACAGAATACAACAAGCCACATATGCTTTACTCTTTTTTAATTATAGGACGCGGATGCTAACCTCACCTAGATACCCTCAATGACTTAACATGATGTCGACTGCTGTCAAGAGTGCAATACCTTTCTTCACCACACAGACTGACTTACGTTTACCAGCCGTTTCAACCCAGAGGGGCGCTGTTTTTCTCATTTTAGGAGAATCAATGAAAAATTTAAGAAACGTAGAGCAACTGCTGTGCGACCAAGACTATGATTAAACATATTACCATCCTTATTATTAAAGAGCCTATACGAACTTCGGTAGTGGCGGAAGACTCCCTTAGCTTCCAGGAGAAAACACAACTGATAACATCACCAAAAACAACCAGCTTCTTTCCATTTGAAGAAGAAGTTTCATTTATTCATAATTAACCCTCATCCAAAATAAAACACACTCACATACCTTCGCAGACACATATATTTGGTCTCGCTTTGCCCGGCACTGTGTTTGCTGTGAGCTCAATATTACAAACACTCTCATTTTCCTCTCTCGGCTAGCATGCTAGCGCTAGCTTTACACATGAGCCACCGCTACGAGTTACTTATGTTCTTGAACCTTAAACCCTGAATGCCTGGTGACAAAATACAGAGTTGAAGGAATAAACTGCAGTCTGTCAGTATGAGGTGCGGCGAAAAGCAGAAGTAGTAGCTTCGTAAACGGGCTGACACACTGACCGATGTTGTTGACATCACCGCTGCACGCTGGTCGCCACCCACTAAGACACGGTCTGCAAAAAGGAGAAGGAGCGGACAACTCGTCACAGCCGGAAAGCTGCTGCACACGCGCAGTGCAAGTAAGAAGTGAGTCGTGCCCTCAAATGATGCCTTCATGTGCTCGAAACTGTAAAGAAAACAGTTAATACAAACGCATTTGGTTTGGTCGGTGACAATGGAAAGGTTATATGACATAAGCGTCCTCTGGTGGTGCTCTCCCCACCTCAGAAAGGAATGACTCAGAATATCAACTAGGCTGCATTGAGATATCAGGGTAGCAATGCCATTTATATCTGAAACTATGTATATTATTTGTTTTGCAGTTAATCAGACTAAACTTGGTTCTTTTTTGTTTCTGTATTGTTTTAAATGTTCCCCCAAAAACCTTGTCTTCAGCTATTATGCTGGAAAAGATTTGCCATTGGTCATCCTGGATAATCTGTATCACAACGCTCACTGTAAACTGGCTTCCTTACTCATCGATCCAGCTATGAGAGCAAGCACATAAGAGGTGGAGATTTTAATTTGTTTCTCAGCAGAAAACCCAGTCACTTATATAGACAGGGCCTAAAGGGAAAATCATCTAGAAAATAATTATTTTTGTGCAGCAGCAGCAGCAGCATAGATTGGACAAATGGCTGGACTGTTGGGATTTTAACACATGTAGGAATAAGAAAATTCACAGCAAAAAGTAGACTTATAGGCTTTTGTTTTATAGTATATACAATGTATTCAGTCTCATTAATTTCCTTATGAATGAAACAAAAACATTCTAAAAGTTAAATATAATAATTATGTGGAAATACACTCCCATCTGTACAATATTCATTTGAAATACTGACCTGGAAAATATCATTTATATACCCCCAACTGGTAATACTAATATTTCCTACTGTCTTTGAAGGCAGCAAAAGAACTTGCCGATAGCTGCCGTTGATGTCATTGACTCCTCCTGCATCATTAGTCCTATTGTATGATGTCAGTGCAAAAATTGATTGTAAATGTTTGAATCAGCATTACACAAAAGATGAAAAATCTTCTGGTTAGACATTGATATACTGCAATGCAAATGCAATATTACTACCACTTTATAATACTAACAAGGCATACATTATGGGGTTAAGTTGTAACTAATGGGTTTTAAATAATTCATGAATGCTTTATAGATTATAAATAATGACCTTTCAATAAGGACAACTCTTGGGTTTCCCAGTTGTAAAAAACTCCATTTGGCAGGTGTATATTTGTCTTGTATTCTCCCCTGGACTGCAATAAATCCAATACAATGTTTTTTTTTTTTTAAAAAAAGCTCTAAATTGTAAATGGTTTGTATTGGTTTAAAACAGACATAATCATGCATTGTCTGAGTGTTCGCTTCTCTAACTGGCCCAGCAGTGAATGTTTGTGTGTATGTGTGTTTATGTAAGACTGTGTATCTGACTGATGAATATACACCTCAATGGGTCTGTTGGCATATAATCACATGATGAAGGTTTAAATATGAACCTTCAAAAATATCTAAATGTTTGTTCTACAGACTAGACCCAAAATAACCAACTTCAACTGCTGTGTCACTCAACTCGGTGCTATTTTTAACATCACATTCTTTACTATTTCTATTTCTGGTGTTTTTCATAAAAGCTTGCAGGGACTGTTCTGAGACAGTGCCAAACACAGGGGGGCATGAGACACACCACAGAACTTCAATCACACCACCGCTGTTATTTTCTTAAAACCAGCCGGAAATTTTAAAGAGCTGTGTAGTCCAACAGATTGACACTTACTTAGTTTATTTATAAAATCAAATGGTGTAGACCTGGCTCAGTGAATTTCAAAATGCAGTGTGTAGGAAGAGATACAAAAGAGCACAATAGTCAACCATCACTGACATTGCTATACAGGAAGATCAAGAAAACAACATTCTCTACATTTGAGCAATTATCTTTGAGGAAAATATACAAAAAAGAAAAAATCCTTTAGACAACACTACCTGATAAAGGGAGTGGGAGAGTTACGGCTCCCAAAGGACTGTGCCCAAAGTAGAGTGGAGCGACCCAGTGAAACATACAAGTATAGCAGACGATGCCACATCCCAATCTCTCAGGACATCTTTACACTGCAACAACTCGAAAGTTAAAAGGCACCACACAATACAAGTCACAAGGAGATTCTGCCACACATTTGTAATGCTGTAACCGACAAACTTTAAGGCGGATGTCATGTGCAAAAAACATCTTGAATATGTGTCACGCGTACTGCTGAGTGTCCTCTCCAGTGAAGTGTGCTTTGATTCTTTCCTTTACTGCTGACGTCTTTAAAAAATATTTGAAATGTGTAAGATTTTAAAGAATGATTGCATTATCACTATGTTGCTTGGTATCACAGGCATATTCCAGGCTTCCAGGAGTGGCAAGTGAGAGGGGAAGAGAGGGGCTTGGTTGGAGGAGGCCTCGGTGTGGGTTTAGTTCCTGTAGCTTTTGCGTCCCTCTCCCTCCTTGAGGAAGGTCCATATGAGGGTGTTCACGATATCAGGCTGGTCCTGCTGTAGCCAGTGGCTGGCCCCAGAAATGATGTTGAGACGGAAATGGTTTCTGATGTACAGGCGGCATGCCTCGGCCATTTCCTGCTCCAAGAACGCGTCGCG
This sequence comes from Thunnus albacares, assembly GCF_914725855.1. Classification (NCBI taxonomy): domain Eukaryota; kingdom Metazoa; phylum Chordata; class Actinopteri; order Scombriformes; family Scombridae; genus Thunnus; species Thunnus albacares. The sequence continues at coordinate 29,897,905 of NC_058114.1, read as the reverse complement.
CTCACCCCACAGCAACAGCACCGGGGACCTGACGTGATTCTGGTTCAGGGGCAGGGAGCTAAGAACAGAAAGAGAAAAGAACTTTGTTGTTTGAGAGATTTTAAAGGGAAAACTTTAAAATTATTTACACTGTGATATTTCAGTGATTATGGAGTTTGTTGACACTGACTGTATTCCATCTGAATGAGTTAATATGATGTTAATAAGAGACAACTTCATAGCATGAATCTGTCTCCAGGATAGTGTGAACAGCCTTATACTTTTGTTTGCATTACATTATTGCGCAATTTTTAAGCAAATTTCTAAAGTTTTGGCAAAATAAAACTTGAATCAGTGAGTGTTTCCACAAGCTAAGAGGATGTGACAAAATAACATAATTACCCTGGCACCAGTAACTGCCATACATCCTGACATTTGCTGCCTCCCACCTAATATAGTATTTGTGTTTTCTCTTGTTTTTGGAATGAGCAAATGTGTCTCTGACAGCGTGAAAGGTGTTTTGGTCTTTCTTGTGAAGTCGGGACATGTAACTGTGAAGACGCAGAGGCAAACACCCTCAGATCAATGTGATAGTGTCAACTTTTCTACTTCAGCCAAGCGTGTAAACTGTTTTGAGATATTTCCACTTTTTCTCCCACATTTCTGGCATTTCCACTCAGTTTTTTTATGTACATAAAAATAGTAAGTCATCTACGTTCTTAGAGACTGGTTCCAACGTTATCATCGAGTATATTGGAATCGTATCTTCAGAATTTCCTCTTCATTAACTTTAAAGAATTTCTTTATGTCTCACCAAGTGCGTGCTGGGAAAGACTCCAGCTCCCCACAACTCTGGACAGGATACGTGAATATACTGTGAATAAAATGGATGGATGGATGTTGTTATGAGTTTATGTATTTGTGTCCCTGCTGCTTAGATACAGTATGCGCTCGTGAAGAGGCTAATTGGGCATGGGTCAGTGATATTTCTTTTATATAAGCATATAAAAGCTATTCTGAGATAACTCGTTTGCTTGAGAAGGGAGCAGATGGCGTGCTCAGCCATGCACGTAGAGTTCACATGTCAGAAATACATTCACTGAGATTTTTTGATCTGATTTGTGATGATTAGTCTTGGCCAGCTAGTCAGTTATACATAAAACAGTGAAGGTGTCTGTAAATATAAATATTTGACTGCGTTGTGGCCTTGAGAGAGGGAGAGGCTGTTTGGTTTTGCGCCCCTTGAGTGCTCCAACAGTAGAGGGCGCTACAAAACAAGACTGGTACAACATCCCTGTATCCAGGAATCAACCTGTACATATCAGCTACATCAGTTGTGGTTGCACTATGACTATGTTTATCCGTCTTTTGGTGAGTGAAATATTCCCCACCTGAAGACATTCCTGTAATAGTTGAGGGCTCCAGTCAGAGCTCCCGGCTGTGAGAGTGCATACAGATATGCCTCCAAGTCCTCTGCAGTGAGCCATCGGCCTTTCCTCCCGATCCCTGTGCTGCGGCTGGTGAACAAGGCTTTCAGAGCCTACAGAAAAGACGGCAGAAATCAGCGGGTGAGTTTGTGCGATTGGTGCAGTTTGATCAACATTTTCAGAAGGGCGTCCATGTCACTGTAATACGAGTCAGAAAAGGTACTTCGGTGGTGAAATCAGCTTTCATGACCTTCAGTCAAAGCTCTGGCACCGTGACTTACTGCTGGCTCAACAACAATACATGCTGTGCTTCTACTCCTGAAAACTCCAACTCAGGCATATGGGAATATTATGAAGTTTTACATTTAAATAGCAAATGTCTAAAATACTGGAGAACACTATATCAGTGTCCTTACAATGAGAATGGATTTAGATATAAAAAAGAAACATTTTATTTGCTTTCTTGCAGAGATGAGAGGATCAATACCACTCTCTACAAAGTGGGGTCAGTCCGCTTATCTAACTCTCACCAAGAAAGTAAATAAGCGTATTTCCAAAAATGTCAAGCTGCTACTTCAAATAAATTGAAAGAAAAAAAACACACACACAAAAATCTAAATTCAACATTTTTAGACCCAAACTGTATTTGTAACCCTGAACTGTGAGCACTTTTGACATAATTATAAAACTGATAATGTTTCAATATTGTAAGTGATGCTACTGAATTTGAATAGCAAAAAGAAAAAACAATAAAGAAAAAAATCAATATAGGCCTTAATGAGGTCAACATATGATTTGCTAATACTCTACGTTTATACATTTTCCCCAGTATGATCATCTTGTTCACTACAAATAACCTATTTTACAGCAGACTATTTTTAGAGTTCACAATGATGCAAACACTAAAAATAGACTGTTACAACATGCAACATATACCGATGCACATGCATATAAACACCCATGCATGCACACACAGAGAAACACACACACACACAACCTTGACCTTGAAACCGCTTAAGCCCACACACAATAGACCACCTTGAAATCATTGATGGAGAGCATGAGCTCCGGGAAGCGGGGCAGCTGGAAGAAAAAGAAATGACTGGATTTCAGCAGCTGGCTCGGGTGACGCAGAGCGTAATCTGAAGGAGAGAAGAGGAGAGAGAAGTTCAGTTGTTCGATTGCAATTAAAGGGCAAGTTTGTACACGCTGCAGGGTTGTGGACGTGATAACTCTCAATGACTTAGCCTCTCGGTCTGTATCCGTTAAACCAGCTGTTCAAGCTTCACATTAACCTCCTGTAATTAGCTTCTCATCATCTTCCCCTTAAGGTAGAAGAAGATTTGCCAGATGGATGCAAACATGCAACTGATGTAATAATTCTTCCTAATTAATGATAATAATCATGGTAATAATCCAAGAGCCAAACCAGAACCTCGCTAATTAGAATGAAGAAAATTGGTTTTCTTTCACAACATTAAAAATAATGTCTGAGGATCTGTTTGTTCGTTTGCTCACAGTGGAATCATACCTGCGTACACAGATGGATGGGGACAGTTCAGGACAATGAGTTTTGTCACCATCTCTGGGTAGTGAATAGCAAACAGCCACGCGATGGTCCCACCCCAGTCATGGCCAACGAGGCAACATCTGTTGTATCCTTGGAAGAAAATCAAATGCACATTAGACGGTTAATGTAATAGAAGAGCAGCATTCTGACAATAACAACAGAAGCTGGATGTTCATGCTAATGTTTATGAGAGCATAACATTGCCTGAATACTGTTCTTGCTGCTTTATTGCTGGCTTCCTCCCTCAGAGGACATTGACACCCATCAAATGGATGTATTTCATGACATACAGCCAAATGCAGATCAAGGTCAAGGCATCCGTATGAGGGATTCTGATCATATTACGGATCCACTTCCAACAAACTAATCCCCTTACCTGCCCTACCACCAATTACACCCACTGGTATGAATCATCCCAGCAAGCCTCATCTCAACATTGATATGACAGGGGTAGTCATACAGCTGAGTTTGGGAGCCACTTTTGGAAAATGACAAGAGGGCCACAGCTGTTTCTGCTGACTGTTTTTCAGTGTTTGCTTAGAGTGCTAATAGTTGTTACCAAAGAGGGAAAAGGGGAATGCTGCTAGCCATGCACGGTCAAAGGACAAACCTGTGATTAGTGAACAGCACAGTGTAAATGTGGACTACAATGTGGACTATGTGGCTTCTGTAGTCCAACCACAGACTGGAGAAGAACAGTTATGACACAGTATCATCAATGCGAGCATCCCACTTCCTCTGAAATGTCCATTAAATTAGTCATTTGGACAGCAATGTGCTTCACCAGATATGTGCTTAGCTCTTGAAAGTCTGTTAAGAAATTAACAACTCGAATAATGGAAGAAGCTACAAAACATAAACTACAACACCTTCTCAACAGCACTTTCTCAGGGAATGTAATTTTTTTTTATGAGAGACATGTTCAAAAGCCACTTGAGCATATTTACAGGCCACTATGGTGCCTCTGGACATTCATTAGGTTAGAATTGTAGAACAAAGACTTGTTACTGCCATATCTAAAGCTGCTCTGCTCAGTATTTTTATATGAGCAGTGGCAGACCAGTTGGCTGTGTGTACTGTGAAAGGGGTCGCTCATAGTGATGAACCCACACCCACAGAGAATTATCACTGGACTCTGCAGTTCTCCTCAGCTCTGCAGTCGCCAGGCGGACATAAACATGTCTCCACATGAATGCTAATGTTGCCCACTGTCTGCTGGATGTGTTAAACAGCCAACTGTTTGCTAACCTGCAACAGCAACTTTATAAGGTATGAGAAATGTCAATAAGTGCCAAAAAAAAATCAATTATGAAGAATGTAAGAAATTTTTCAATTAATGGATAATTTCGCTTTATTATAACTTGGTTCCCTTTTTTCATAGTCTTGGCCATCATTTCTATAGGTTATAATAACACTGTATTCACCAAAGTAAGATATGATCTGGGAACACGACACCATCACAACACACATGAGCAGTCAGACAATCCGACAGGTTGCAGTTTAGCCACGTTTCCTAAACCACTTTATTTTGAGGAAGTGGATAAAAAAAACTGCTAGAACTACAGTATGTTCAGTAGGTCAATTTTGAAGCAAGAAGTCTGTCTGCAAACTTTGATGGATGTTTACAACGGACAGTATGGATACAAATTTTGCCATTCACCTTTGTTTTCTCCCAAATACTGTCTGGTTATCTGACTGCTCATGTTTGTTCCTCCATCTGACTTCTTTTTGGTGAAGTCAACACCTTTCTGTATCTCAGCAATTAACCTGGTGAGTACAATGTTATCATTAATGACTGGAATGATGGCCAAATCTATAAAAATAAGCCCCAAGTTGTGAAAACTGTCTTTTAATAAATAATACTGAACAAGTGGTGACAGTGCATATGTGTCCTGACTCCTGTGCTGTGTAGCAAAATATAGACATGACTGTCTGAATTATTTCAGTTTTCATGTAATCAGCCCCATGACAGAAGCTTTAATATACTTAAATAGGAGGTGACAGGTGTGAAGAAGAAGACAACAAAACAGCTCCTTGACACCATCTACTGTACTTTGAGTCATTAAATCATTTCCCTGATGTTTCCATGCTGAGACAGGTTATCTGATATAGTCTGTGACCAGTGCTAAAATAACAGCAAAAAGTGTGATGTGCTGGCCAGCAAAAGAGCAAAAACTGTCACTCTGACCAGATAATTATGAAGGGATGCTGGTGTGTGCAGACAGCCTCGGGCCAGCCATGGAAGCTTCCCCGTAGTGTTAGCATGCAGTCAGCAGGCTGTGGGCTCTGTATCTGCACAATGTCCCATATTCAGTAAGAATGAGTCACAGGAAGTTTGTCATGCTATTCTGCAGGCTTGAGGGCTGTCCGCAGTTTAAGACTGATAAACAAGTTTATTTTTGACTCTAGACACTGTCAAAACATCCGTCCGCTCCTTGGAGTTATTTCAGATTGCAGATGCACAATTCCCTCACCTAAGTACTCCACGATATCCTTGATGTCAGTAACTAGGTACTCGAAGCGGTAACTTTCAGTGGAGAGTGGCAAGTCTGACTCCCCGTAGCCCCGCATGTCGATGGCCACCACACGGAATTCACTCTTAAACTCCCGCAGCTGGTAGCGCCAGGAAAACCTGAGGCACACAAACAGATACAAAGATTACTTCTTTTATCTATTATTTCTTTTAACTACTTACATACCTAAAGAGACATTCCTCAGTTTGCATCAAAAACTGAGTGCACACATTTTCTGCACTTTTATCCTTTTACTTAATCTAGTCTGAAACTCATTACTCAAGACATCTGTGCACCAGCAAAATGGCTCTGCCAGTCCAGATGATTCAATATGTGGTGAGACAAAGGATATAATTTATACGAGAGCAGCATTACTGTCCTTTAAAAGGGGTATTTCACTGATTTAATATTGCACTTTCATAAAGTTGGGGGACTCACAAGAGACAGTTTTTAAGAAGAATGGCCAAAACTAGGGACTTCTAGTCCCTAGTTTTGGGGTCAAGCCCCCAAAACACTGAATCCTGTGTTTCCCATGATGCAATTTGACAGTGTCTTGCATTTGTTCCTCCCTGCTGGGTAAGTCTGCATGTCTTTTAAGATCCACACCCCTAGTTTGTCATGCAAAATTTGTAATTTTTCTGTCAAGAATGTTGAGTCTTCAAGCCCAAACTCAGACAACCCTGATTAGATCATCAGGGTTCTTTTTTTCATACTCAGAGCCACACACACGCACAGGTTGAGTAGTACTCAGTGCGTGACAAGTACACTGAATTTTAAGTGTAAAATCAGCATCATCCCTCTTTAAACTTTTATACTGTCCAAATTTGAGGATAGGTACAAACTAACTTCACAAACTTTTCTTCAAAGCTAACACTCAGCTTTCTTTCCAGCTGAGTGAAGGTCACCTCAGTATAATAGAAGCTGTTTTAGATTCGAATCCGCCCACTGATCATGTGGATGACTTCCTAATTGAAGATCTTGTCGGCTGTAGAGGCTCTTCATCAGGACTGAAATCCCCCTCCTCCTCCTCCTCCACTGCAGAGCAAGGGGGAAAGCATGATGCAGAGCTCTGACTGTGATTCTGATGAGTCAGGATAAGATCCCGGCGCTGAACCCTCAGATCTTAGAATATAGATGAGGTTTAAAGCAAAGTAAGCCTCTCTGACACACACACCCTACCTTCTCATTTCTAAGAGGGAATTAGCACATTTTAAGAAAGTGTTAAGAGTTCTTTCCAACCATCTCACTCTCAGCAGAGTTGAGTTCATCATTCCTGTGAAGAATACGGCAAGTGAAGCAGAAACAGCTCCCCTCTACACACTAATTAATCCCTGTCCTGTCTGCAGCTTAGATAGTATGTTAGAGATATGGACAGCCTTACAGCTCTTGACAGCCTCTTTGGCCCCAATCCAGGAGTAACGACACCGTTTTTCATTTCACATCAGGGGGAAGAGATCTTGAATGGTTTAGACCATTTCCCCCCCCCAATGGCAAATCATGTGTGTGAATGAGGACTCCTAGCTGGCGTGGATTTGTTTTTGCAGCCCGGGAGCCAAACCGCAGAGATTTAACAGTACTGCTAGAGAGCCAAGCACTTCTCATAGTCAGGGGAATTTTTTTAGAGAGTTGACTGATGTAACAAACGCTGAGCACTGAGGGGAAAAAAAATCTTACAGTCTGCTTGTCTGTAACCGTAACTGCCCCCCACCCTGATTGCTCTTTGACCTACCAGAACTCAGGGAAGCCGTGCAGAAACAGCATGAGTGGCTTTCCTCTCTCTCCTGCAGCAACATAGTGAAACCTAAGGCCGGACTCCTGTATGGAAAGACACACAGAGATTTGCACTTAAACATCAAGCAGGCACTCTTAGCTGAAGCCACTTAGAGGGCACGAAAGAACTAGTCAGCATTCATAAATGACCTCATAAGTGGACAGTAATATAATTATCTGAATCAGTGCACAAATGAGAATCAGTATATCACAATCCTGTAATATTATGCATATTTGTGGATCTGTTTTTCCTAGAATATTATCTAACTGTTCCAATAGCTTCACATTTGTTTAAGTCTTTCTTAAGACAATACTGACATGCCCATAAATGTACAATGAAAGAGTTTTTGGTCGCTGCAGTTGTTCCTTCTGTCCCTACATGCTGTGAGTTTTTTTCCTGTTGTCCAAAAGCAATTCCAATTTAAGCGATGGCAATAGAAAATCAATAGTTCTGTTTTAAAAATGCATTGTGAGAGTCAGTTGAAGATAATTTATGAGGCTTCTGCAGTCAGACGGAGTGGGAATCTTTCAAAATGTGTCATTTGTTTCTCCTGACAGTGTTTCCTTCCTGATCTGATGTAGAGTAACTTGAGTATTTCCATTTTGTGCTACTTTGTACTTTTACTTCACAGCATATCAGAAAGCATTTTTTAATCCTTCCACTACATTTATTCAGCTATAGTTAGTAGTTACTTTGCAGATTAACATTTAACACACAAAACCTATGATCGGCTTATTAAATGTGACGCAATGTTACAGATTAAACTACTCAAACAGAGGTATACAGTGTTGGATCTCCCTCGACCAGCTATAACTTTAAAATGCTTCTTATATGTTAATGTATCAATCATCATAATCCAATAACAATGTCAAGAACAATCCTGCTGCTTAATGAGTACTACAACTATGTATACTTAAAGTTCATTTTGCTAATGATACAGCTAGTTAAGAAATATTTTGGATGCAGGACGGAGTATCTTTATATTGCAGTACTTTAACCTTGGTAAAGGATCTGAATGCTTCTCACACTACTGACACTCGGCTTTTTTAAACAGACATGCCTGGGTATTTAATTACATAATGTTAAACACACACAGTGGGTTGTTAGTTATAGGCTGGCAGCCCGCCGCTGATATCTGCATGTGCAGACGTGAGGCGGAGGAGCTGTTCTTTCAGCACCACCTGAGCGCAGCGCCAGCAAGCCGCGACTCCGCCGAAAACGTCTCAAAAAACACAAACAGACGCCTCATGATTTGCTCAAAGATCAGGCCTGTTTGGCTGTCCACGACGCGACACGGCAAGCAAGGTGTTATAGCATTTCACAGCTGAAAATCCTAACGGGAGAGGCTCAGACACATACACATACACACACACATATACACACACACACAATGGGCTTTTTCCCCTTCACAGAGACCAGACACCTTTCATGTCCAAGTGCATGTGTGTGTGTGTGTCTTACCTTGATCCGAACATAACAGTGGGTTCCCAAGGACGTGTCATTCAGGCAAGCCGGGGGAGTTTCACGAATCACCCATTGGAAGGTTGTTGTCGGCCTCAAGATGATGTTCCACCAAAGTTTGAGCAGGGCTACGATGGTGCAAAGAGCACAATAACCGTATATCAATGACCAATACCCCAAAACTCTGATTTTCTGCGCAAGTCTGATTAGAAATAAGAGCAAGTTGTGGAGCACTCTCGCCATCTTTACATTGCCGCAGGAAATCAATCCAGATCACGTTACCTATTGATTTCTTTCTGTTAATTGGTCGTTTCTGTTTAAGCACTGCTCTGACAATGCCGTTGTTTCGTTACCAGCGCATACGCACGACTGTCTGAAGGGAGGATCCCAACAAGCGGTTGAATGGGACGGTGGCAAGAGCATCACGTCAGATTTCACGCTTGCGTGTGACAGCAGTGGCTGTTTAGCAGGAGACGGTGTTGTTGACTATACAAGGCAAGTCCGAAATCAAGCGATAAAGATGCGATGCGGCGCTTTACAGAGATTTCAGCGCAGCTAAGAGGCGCTGTTAGGCAGATATCTCTGCACACCACCGGGGATTCACGCCGGTGTTATTAGAAAGACAGCGCGCACATGTTCAAACATGATTTCACTGTTCATCAATGAAAAATAATTGTATTCATATTCCATTATAGCACCAGGCAGGTCTGGAACAATAAGTGTCTGTCACGTGATTTAATTAGCAAGTCCGATTGGTGTTTTTCTCTGCAGGTGTGCGATGATCAGGTCATGTAAACCAGACACAGGTGAGCAGTTCAACTTTCTGTTAGAAAACACAACTGGGGTCACGATAACACACATAATAGAGCCAGTTAACCAACTTCAGATTAGCCTAATCTCTCACGTGACTGCTGTGTAACAGATTAAGATCTTTGCACTCTTCAGCGCCGACATATGGAGCCCCGAGGCTGACAAAATATAACTGAATACATAAATACATTAAAATGAAATGGATTGTAAAAATAAATATAGCTAAAGCTTTCCTATTTGGATTTTTTTTTTTTTTTTACTTTGACATCATTTATAAACTAAAATTTAATTGACTTTACTCTGCTATTCATCTTTCACCAGCTCATTTTTGAAAAAAAAAAACTCCTTTGTTTTTTTAATTTATTTATTTTATGGTCTTGGCACACATTTAATCATTTATCTATTCCCTTTTTCCCCCAAAGCAAAATTTGGTGGTAAAAGAAAAGAATAAAACTGACTTTTCTTTGCAGATTAAAGAAAAAGTATAAATGCTTTATTTTTATTACAGTCCATTTTAATTATTTAACTAATAGTATTATTTATTTATGTATTCAGCCATTTTCTTGATTTGTCTGACAACCTTTTTCTACATTAATCAGTTTAGGGCTCCACAGTAATAAGTTGCTCATTGCAGTAAAACTACAATATCATGCAACTCCTGTATACTATAAGTGAAGTATTCATCAGTATTAGTAAATCCACTTGACATACAAGAGATACACACACAATGATAACTGTGTGCCTGTACAACCCATTGTTCCTTATAGAGCAGGGCAGGGCCAGCATCTCCAGTGATGGACGTGCCCTGAGATACAAGCTGGATTTATCAAAATGGGCTTAATTACTGGAAACAAATTATTTGGTATCACATGGAAGAATCCATCTTCCATTTCTATGTGATGTGTTTCATTACGACTGGATGTAGTAATGAAGTGATGCAGATCGCTTAGTGAAAATAGCTTTATTATATTGAGTAAAAAAAAAAAAAAAAAAAATACTCCTATTTATTTTAGCATATACAAACTGGAACATACAGAATATGCTGATAATGTCCAAAAACAACTTTGGAACAGCCAGAACTGTATGAACAACAAAGTGCAGTGCATGTACAGTTAACACATGTATGGCATTTTCAAGTAGTCAAGAAAAATAAGGATCTGAGATTCATTCAATCCCACATTGTAAACACTGGTGAGAACCAAAATATTAAAGAAAAATAAACAAACGAAATAAATCACAGGATGAGTGCATGTAACGTGTACATATAAACAAGTATTTTGTCAACAGTATATATTTTAGAGTCAGGATGAACTTAAATATGGTGATAAGGGTTCACTGACTGGATAACTGCAAAACTAGAACAACACTGCACATTCCAGCAAACATGACAACAAAGTGGCATCTTAACTACTGTGTGGACACATTAATCAGCTTGTCATGCACAACTGTCAACTGTAGGAGGACTCATTCAAATGTGAAAACAAACAGAAAAACATGCAGGATTCAGGTTTGATTTATGACAGTGCTTCACCCGATCATCCCAAATTCAAGAGTGCATCAGTGCAGACATTTACCAACCATTTCAAATACAAATTAAGGGCAAGACCCGTTTATATTTTATTTAATGTTTTTTACAATTAACATTTTAGACTCAAGAACATACATCAGCTTGTAGAGAAGTTGTCTCTTGTGCCCGGGAAAGTTATTCACTGAGACAACAAATAGAAGTTTTGCACAAGGGGCTTATTTTTCAAGTAAATCCCAGGTTATTTTCAGTCCAGGTTGAGCTCAAATGTAGTCATGATGTCCCGCTGCATAGTCATGTCAATACCAGACATCTATAGAGAAAAAAAGAAAAACACAAAATAGTTATTTGTAAAATGGCATTTTAATAATACCAAGAAAAACAAAAAGCACACTAAAACATGGACACTCACTGCCTCTCGCCTGCGACGCTCTTGCTCCTTCTTGCGGGCCATCTCTCTTTCCCGATCCACCGAGGACTGTGTGGTTAGAAGTTGTGTTTCCACGGGAGACTTTGGCTGTTGCGGCTCCATATCTTCGGGAACATCTAAGGTGACCTCTGTGCAAACGCTCTCTGGTGAATCAGGATCTTCTTTAGCAGGTTGTGGATTTTTTTCTGTTTGGCCTGATAGGCTAAAAGGAGAATGTCCTTGTTATGTGAAAGTTGCTCTCTTTAAAATCAGACATGAAACTTCTAAGAAAATACTCATTTTGTGTATCAGTTTCCATTCAAAAACTTGGAATTAGACACTGATACTGAAGAATGTAGTCTTTGCTGCTATTTTAGCCTGGAAAATAAAATGACAATAAAAAAAAAAAAAAAAAAAAAAAATCAGAGGAACGTCTAAAGAAAAGTATTATCTGGATGTGTAGGAATACCCCTTTTCAGGACTCTCCCTCTCCTTGTTTTCTTCCATCTGTTTCTTCTTCAGTGCTTTTTCACGTTCTTCCTTTTCTATTGCAGCCTTACGGAACTGCTGGAAGCTCTCCTTTGATGACTTGATTGCAGTTGAGTTGACTGACTGTCTCACCAGTCTTGCCCAAGACTCAGCATTTTTCAGAACAATGTCCTAAACAGAACAAATGGCCATGTTCACATTTACCACAGCAAAAAGGATCATGTTTTAAGCTGCATTCATTGATTTGGGGCTTTTTCCTGGGAATAGCTGTCTATTGTTTGAGTGGCTCACATACAGCTATTTATTATTTACAGTGATATTTATCTTTGGTCTTGTTAAGCTACAGTTAAATATAAGTTGTGTCAGAAAGCTGATTTAACCAAAACTTACTTAACTGTATTCCTCAGTTTAAAATTAATTCATGTTCCTGAGTGACCCACCCTTAGTGTCACAATCCACAAAATTGTTCTTCAATTATTCAGGAAAACATGTCAACACTCTACAGGAGAAGTATACTAAGTTAAACAAAGCTAACCTTTTTGGGGAGTTGGGTTTTTTCCTGATCAGCAGATTTACTTGCTGTGTTGGTGTAAGGCACGTTAGTAACCTGACTGTCAGGAAAATCTTCAGGGTACCTGAAATCTAGAACGGTGGTTTTTAAAATGAGTGTTCAGCAATAGTATTAGTCATTTTAGAAAAATGTGATATCAAAACTAGAGTCCTCAAGTGACTTACTGGGCCTCGTCTCCTCTTTGGACTGCAGTGGGCTATCTGTCAGAGGGGACAGCACCGGGCCCTGCTGAAAGGTGACATGTAGTTTTGATATTAGCAATGCAGTTATCATTTGAAAATATTCAGATCCAACCAAGCAAACAATTATATAAAAAATAGAATTGTGAGAATACGGTATAGGTCATGTTGTATTTAGACCTTTAATCAATCCATATATTTTAGACATTTTTTTGTGATTCTGATAGAGCCTGAATACTAAAATCTAATTAAATAAATGAGCCAAATTTGTTGACATTCACACAGTTGTTGGAAATAAATACATGATGTCACAGTGGGTACCAAGATGCATGCCAACTAAATCACTGAAAGTTGAAAGAGCCGCAACACTTTAATTGCTAAAACCCCTGGCTGATTAAACCTCGGCTCAGGTTGAAGTTTGGTGGAGCGATGCTCAGAATGACCTGATGTCACCAACTCTGTGTGCAGTCCTTAAAAGAGGTGTGAAGAGGTCTAATCAGCCAACATAAGTGAAAACATCTAATGTGGCTGGGGCTTAAAAAGACTTGATATGCCTTTAAAAGCACTCAGATGAAGATCAGTTTGTTTGTCGTGAGGAGTGCTGCATAGCATGCAACAACAGTTGGATGATGTCAACTGTGGCTCTGCAGGAGCTTTGTCATGTCTCAGTAAATAACCCTGATGTTGTCATGAAGCCTACAAATTTATAACAAGAAAGTCTGAATTACAAACTGTGTTTTTCAAACAGGGAGGATCTAACAAAAAAAAGAAAATTTAATTAAAAATCTATTGAGTTGCATTATGGGAATTGTGGTATGTAGTGCTTTTGGAGCTTGACCCATACTTTCAAACTTCAAATGAACTAAAAATCAGGATAACTCTGCCTCTGTTGCAATTTTCACCTTTTTTCCAAATCGGACTCTTGAGTACTATGGGAATGCAAAACTTAACTACTGGAGTACACCTTTAAGCACTACTCATTTGACTGGCTGCATTGAGCAGCATTAACAAATCAGAACAACTGCATAAGGCAGCACATCCACTTTAGATTCAGACCATTTTCAGACCATTTAAACATTATACGTGCAGTGTTTCTGCTTTTATGAAATACATTTGATGAGTAAACAAACAGAAATGATGTATAATAGTCTGGGGAAATTAACTCTCTGGATTAAATCTGAGGTTACGAGTTTTGGTGTTATCTTAGACTCAGATCTAAGCTTCAGGTCCCACATTAACATCATCATTTCCACCTTAGAAACATAGCTAAAGTAAGACCATTTATAAAATCAAAAAGATGCAGAAAAACTCATGCCTTCATTTCAAGCCAACTTGATTACTGTAATGCACTTTTGACTGGCCTCCTGAAACCACTGAGAGACTTCAGCTCATTCAAAACAGCTCGGCTATTAACCAGAACCAAGAGGAGAGAGCACATTAGTCCAGCTTTAGCTGCTCTGTGCTGGCTTCCTGTAACATTTACAATTAACTGTAACATCCCCCTCTTTACATATAAAGCCCTTAATGGGCTAAGATCAAGCTACATTGCTAACTCCCTTGTTACATATTTGCCCTCAAGAACACTGCGCTCATCTGATGCTGGTTTATTAAGATTCCCAACAACAGCCAAAGGAAAATCGGGGATGCAGCCTCTGTCAGTTATGCCCCAAAAGCTACAGAACACACTACTGATAGATAACAGGGAAGCCAGCTCACTAGATATTCTTAAAAGAAAGCTAAAAACTTATCTCTTTACTTTAGCCTTTAACTAGCTTTCCTGTCTGCTCTGAATTTTACTGGTTTTATACAATCTATATATATGTTTTTCCTTTATTATTATAATTATTATGTATTCTATTTTATGTGCCAGTGGGTTTTATCTTCCATCTTGTGTTACACATTGCAAAATAATTCGAGCTTCTGCTTATTAAGTCTCAAATTACAATCACAACACCCTTTTAACCCGTTTAATAGCATTATCAAAAGGGTTTTATTTCTCATCTTATGTACATTTACATATTTTTATGTTCATATGTCTTTTATGTCTTTCTTGATGTCAAGCACTTGGTGCGTGTAATTTCTTTTGCATGAGAAGGTGCTACACAAATAAAATGATTATTATTATAGTAAACATGAGATAACTGTGATGCACTTGATCTGGAGATTTCTGCTCATCTGCTTGTAAAAACCCTGCAGGTGAGCTGAAGTTGTTATTGCTGCTCTGTGGAGGCCTTCCTTGGCTGTACTAGCTACTACTGAAATATTATACAACATATCAGCAAAGAGGCAGAAATTACACATAGAACCTTTATGAGTGAATAAGTTGACCTATGTGATCTTATTAATACTTTTTGCCCAGTCTTATTAAAAACTTGTCTTTTTAACAGTAATAGCAAATGGTGTGTGTAGAGCAGCGGTTCTCAACCTGGGTTCTGGGGATCCCCAGGGGTCCTTGAGGTGGTTCAAGGGGGTCCCCAGAAAACTGGGGGATATTTTAATTTCACTGTTATTTAATTGAGTAGAAGTTAGCCCGATGACAGAATGTATAAGAATGACTATTATGTTCATAGGTCTCACACTCTTCACTGTACCAGTCTACAATATAGAAAGTTAATGATTAAATCTCATCAGATGGGGATCACTGAGACTACATCTTATCAATTACAGGTCCACAGCCTGATGTCTATCAATTTGGGGGTCCTTGACACCAAAAAGGTTGAGAACCACTGGTGTAGTGTGTTGCCGTTTCATTAGAAGCACCTCAAATCTGGTGGCAGCCCAGTCTAGCAAAATTCCTGGCGATGCCATGGGGGACAACAGGGCAGACAAATCTGTCAAACAATAAATGACAGTCACATTGATTTTCAACACGTCCACCCAGAGTCACTGTACAGTAAAGCTGAATCAGCATTAGTTTGTCCATTTTAAGACCAGAATAAACAAAATCAAGTGAAAGGCACAACAAAGGGTAGTAAAATTTTAAAAGAATACACAAGCACAAACGTCCATTTAAATGGTCTCAAATGGTTAAACTAAAAACAAACAAACAAACAAAAAATTCCTTTAAGTTGACATAAGTTGTAAGTGCAGACTTTTCCCCATGCCAGCTAAATGTCAGCCTATTCTCAGTTTTTCCAAAGCTTACTGAGGGATTCTTCCACAGCTTTAACACAAAGATCCTGTACATTTCTATACCTGAAATTAAAGATAAATAAGCATTACCTGGAGGTGACAGAGTCATCTCATCATACGTCTGGTCTGCATGAGGCTGTGTCGAGTGGCCTTTACTTTGTGCTAGCAGGGACTGCAGAGCAGGAGGAGGCTGGCAAGTCTTGACTGGGGCTTTTGACAAATCTTTCATCTCCAGTATATGCTTATTACAGGCAGTGCGAGTCACCTTTGACTTAAGAAGAAATTGCATTCTTACATTTCATTATAACCAGCATTTGTCTTAACATGATTCAGTTCTGAGTAGATACTATCAGGAAGTAGATGTATTTACCTTTGTCTTAACCTTTTGGCAAGAGTCCTTCCCTTTCTGCTTCTTTGTTTTTGGCACTGAAAGACATGAACATTAATCATTCACAGACTACAGATTTAGGCAGAGCTATTGTATTGGATTGCATTAAACCATACAGGTGTTCCTAATAAAGTGCTTAGTGCGTGTATACGGTACTAATATTCATAATATACCATTTTTTACAGTTAGTATATAAGAAATCAAGATTCTACACTGTTTATTCTAGTAGCAAATATTGCAATACAAATACTGTGCAAAGGTAATCAAACTGACTCACAATGTCACTGTCAGTTAAAGCCAACAAATATATGGCAAATGTTTTCATCAAAAATTCAATTGTAATCTATTGTTTTCTGAGATGTTCCTGGAACTGTTTCTGCACTGTCACTATCACTTATTTTTTTCCAGCTGTGAATAGCTCCTCCATTTCCTTTGTGCACTGCATCACATCAACAGCACACTCAAAAGTCAAGGGCTTTTTAGTAAGCATACCAACTATATATTTTGACTATCTGTTTGTTGCTTTTCCAAGTTTAACACAATACATATTCAAAACCTGCCTAGAATTAGTGTGTTTGCCATTGATTTACCCTGCATCTGCCATATTGTTCATTCTTTAATTTTTTTTTTTTAATTTTACTTCTTTGTCGGGTAGCAATTAACATGTGAAACTAATTAAAATCCAATATATTCACAATGAATAAACAAAAAAATAATAGTGAATTGGAATTAAAAAGAAAACCAAACTGGAGCAAAAGAACAAAAAAGTCTGCTGCTAGAATAAATCCAACAAATCATAAGCAGAATTTAGTATCACATGTACAGATGATGAAGATGCATGGAAAATAACTGTAAATAAAAATCAATGTAAGTTTATTCCTCAAATGCAAAAAACAGGCTTTACTGACCTGTACATTACTTCAGTTAACATTTCATTATGACCAATGATATTTTGTAGAATTACTACAAAATATGTCTCTGAAGTCATGTGCTCACCTCTCTGTGCTGATGAATAGCTTTTATTCTTAAAGTCTGTGTAAAGGAAAATGAGAGATTTCTTTTCAAACACATTATATATGTTAGAAAATAATTGCTGAAAACATGTGAAAAGACTGAAGACTATGTAGTACTGAATTCTGGAGTTTGAGTGTTAAACTGTTTTTCACCATCTCTGTGTTCAGGACATTTTGTGTGGGCCTCTATGACGTAGAGGGGTGACTAGCATTGTTTTATCAATTGTGTATTTTTATACAGGAGTTTGGCACCAGCGCTGTTAACTCAGAGGCCTTCAGCAGCATTTCAGAGAAAACAATGCTGCTTATTTTTCTCCACGATTGTGAAACCTAACTTTACATATTTGGCGATTTTTTCAATCATTCAAATTTAGCTGGGTGGTTAATAACACATTTTTCTGTGGTGTGATAAACTCAGTACAATATTTATCAGTGTTTTACATGGACTTTAAGTTTGTTAATAGGAGTATTAAAAATTAAGGACTTTTACTTTTATCTTTCTAAGTAGAAAACTTTACTTTAAGCAGTTTAATAAATATGGGACCAGATGTTTTCTGAGCAACTTAACAGTATCTGAAAATCTTGTTTTTGTTGACTTAGAGCGGTTCAACTTCTCATCTTGATGTACTAATGTGTACTCCAGGATGTGGCAATACACCGTGACATCACTTTTGGGTTACAGGATAGTTTGGATTTTTTGAAGTGGGGTTGTATGAGGTAGTTATTCATGGTCAGTGTATTATCTGCAGTAGTGAATTACCGCCCCCCCCCCCCCCCAGTTTGGAAAAGCAGACAGGAGTACCAGCACAGAAGCTAAGCAATGTACTGCTGTGGACAGAGCCAGCAGCAACATGCATTTTAGCCACCTAAAAAGAAAAGAAGAAGAAGAAAAAAAACAAAAACAATATCAGTTTAAGTGTACACTACATTTAGAAAAAAAAAAAAAAAAAATGTCACCACTTTACCTTGCCGCCAGGCAGCCCTTTCCTTTGGCACTATATTTTTAGTGTACATTGATGGTTTTTTGTTTTGGTTGGGTTTTTAGGTGGCTAAATAGGTTTTGCTGCTGGCTGCGTCCACAGCAGTACAATGCTTAGCTTCTGTTGCCTGTTCTCCTGTCTGCTTCTCCAAACATACACTGACTATGGATAACTACCTCATACAACCCCACTTCTAAAAAAATCTGAACTATCCCTTTAAGTTACTTTTTAATTTTTACTTTCACTTATTATCTGATGTTATGCTGTGTACTAATAACACAGCATACCAGACATAGATTGATGTACACTAAGATAAAATTCCTGAGCTATCAAATATTTTACTACAGTAATCTTAATAGTCATTGGGACAGATGTGTGCATCTTTTCAGTGTAAACCAATAATAGAAAGTGTGGGTGAAAGAATGAACACAATGTGATGAATGTAAAAAAAATACTAACAATTTCATATTGGGTGTGCAACCAACAGAAATAGGGTTTTAAATGTAGTGGTAAGCCACCCAGCTGGATTTTACCCACGGCTTCTGTCTTTTAAAAGAAGAGAGGGGAAGGTAAAACAAAAGGTAGGTGAGGGCAAAGTGCTGAGGAGAGCAGCTAACCTGATTCAGAGTCACTGCTATCAGAAGCACTAGAATGACTACTACTACTGCTGCTGCTGTCAGAGCTGGATGATGAGCTGCTGCTGCTGTCACTGAGGCGTGACTGGCAGCTGAGGTCAGGGGACGCAATGACTTTAGCTGTTAACAAAAAAACAAAGTGTCGAAGTCAAATTGATGTCATTTTTACAACCAATAACTCACACGTAGAAGCATAATTGTGACAGTTACACCGTTAATAAGATTCAGTTCTTACCTACAGGCTTTTTCTTTTTAATCAAGTCCTGCTCTTTACCCACAACCTGAGATCTTCCAGCATCCTTTAATTTCCCAGTCTGCATTCCTTCAGTGGGCTTCACTGGCTTTTTTTCTGCAGGAGAGAAGAGACAATAACATTCCATTATCATAGTAGAGATCATTTATGAAAGCTTTCATTTCACAAATTGAATCTGATAAAAAAAAATTTTAAAAAAGCTGTACTTGCAGACAAGGGAAAGCTTTAGAGGAGCAGGACTGAACTGTACTTACTGTTAATGCTCTTGTTGCATTTCCTCAGACATGCTGCAACAAACCTCTGCAAAGCTCTCAGTGTGGAGGTCTTGAGCATTTCAAAGTCAACTTCAATCTCCTCTGGAGCAGAATCTCGCAGACAGGACTCCCTGGCATGAATGATATTCACCAACTTTCCCAGTTTGTCACCAGGCAGCTTGTCGATGTCCAATTTCAACTGTTTTTTCTCCTGGTAAGTCATTGGTATTGATGGAACCTCAGCCTCACATTTTATGGGTACTCCATGAATATTGTGTTTGTTGCCACACCTACATACACATACAAACATCTAATATTATCAACAGAATAAGCTGTAGAACACAGTTCTACATTACTGTATTGAAAAATTAAGTGAAGCGTACGTACAAAGTAGAGCTCTTGTTGGTCATTTTCTCTACGATAGATTTGTATTTTGAGGATTTGTACTTCAGCCTAGCAATATCCCTTTCTTTAGATCTTTTTTCCTTTTTCAACTTCTCTCTCTTCTTTGGTTTCATCAGGGGATCTTGGGTAAGTCTCTTCAGCTGATCACTTACTGCTTTCAACTGAAATCACAATTAAATAAGATGCACTGAGGTGAATAACAAAATCCCAAAATGTCATTTTCACTGTCTGTTACTGCCATGTAGAATACCAACCCGCTCCTCTAGATTGGCCAACTGCATGGCCACCTCTTCTGATGAACCTTCTGGCTCGGAGGAGCTTTCACTTTCAGAACTTGCTGAAGTTGATGGACTTCGAACTCTTTCTCCTTTTCCCTTGTCAACTCGCTGACGTGGTACGGAACAACCATCTGACTTTTGTGGAACCTTCAAATATCGGGCCTCAAAAACATCCTGTCGATGGAAAATACAAATGTTTTTACAGCAGTAACAGACATTATATGTATAATATTAATAATGTTTCAACTTATGGATGCTCCGGGGCAACAGTTACAGACTGACACTTCTCTCTTAATACATATTATACAAAACACAGAAGAGCACAGTGCAAAACATATTAAAGCATTAAAGCGTCATGCATGTTTTCCTAATGCAGAACTGTCGACTGTATCTTAACTGAGCTGACGTTAGTCTTTTTATTTAAAAAAAAAAAAAAAAAAGATTAGTTCATTATTGAATTGGTACTAAATATAAAGTAACATTAATGACTGGAACTGAGAGTAGATCTTATTCAATTGTAGATCTTACTGTAGAAAGTTGGAATCTGTGTAGAGAAATGGTAGATCAATTACCATTAGATTCTGGTGTATCAGAAGATTTAAATATTTAATGAAGGTAACTGTCTGCATCAAAAACACTGCACACATTCCTGCTGCGTCAGGTATTTAACTGAAAAAGAACTTTATAGATTTTTACGACAGGTGTAAGTGACACTTTCAGGTGATTTTGGTGAGGTGTGCACATCTGCCAACAAGATATAAAAACAGCTTATGCAGTCTCAGCAGACAGAAATGTTTATAAAGGGGGCACTTTTTCATATATATGCTTATACTGCCTGTGCCAGCAGTCAGCGCTGAGTACCAACACCAACAAGATGTCCCATGCATTTCCATTCTAAATCATTACAACTAATCATCACTTGGATGTTTGTCCTACTGATTCAACAGAAAAGATCATCTATACCTGCAGTTTTCTTGCCATGTAGACTACTTCATGTGAAGGTGGATTGTATTTGTAACAGTTGGAGAACATCAGTCTGACATCAGCAGCAAACTCTTTTGCATTTGCGTATTCTCGCTGATCCATTTTTTTCTGAGGAAATAATATTTTGAGTCAGTACAAAAGTGTTACACTGTGTATGTTACATTATATTGAAAACAATGTTATGTATTCCAACTATGCATCATAATCAACATACCCTGATGGTGCTCAGGTCCATAGGCTGTTTGATAATGTCATGGTAGTCGTGCAAGCCTAAAGCCACCGCATCAACAGGGGTATAAAAGGGCCACGCATGTGCATAGTGCCTCTTTGAGAGCATCTCCTTCAGGATATCGTTGCAGTACCTCAGCTGCTCAGACAGCTTGACCTTCTTGTCCTCAGAGGCAGGCAAGTCTTTCTTAGGAGGTTTGATGGGCCTTCCACTGCCTCGTCTGGACAATAATATGCAAGGTGCTGAATGACGGTCAGCAAGAGATGTCTCGCTGCTGGTGATCGCTGAGGTGGTGGAGGTTGTGGGGTCTGATTTCCTCTTAAGACCTTTTTTGATCTAAATTAAATAGAAAAATGCATGTAAGCAGTAAATCACTACATCACCGTAAGTTAGACCAAAAAGCGAGACAATTTATTTACATTTTGGCATTTAAAAGTTAGGTTCAAGGCACAATGTGCTTTAACATGCTTTTCTGGACACAATACTATGAATGTCTTAAGTTTGTGAAACATTATCAATCTGTATCTTTGACAGAGATAATTCAGTGTGGTAGAGGAGCCTCATGACTACAAGCTCATAACAATAATCCTCTCAGCTCCTGTTAGTATTCAGTCACCTACCAACAAAGTTTGAACCTGCTATGCTTCGTCTACATCACCACACTCTTAAAAAGATGCAGTTAATTTCATAACTTAAGTAAATATAATATACAAGTTGCTGGTGAACCATTCAAATACTTACTGTTGCATCAATTTGCTCAGAGAGCTGGATGGGTGGGATGGAATGAGGCACATCAGGAGGGATGACTGTCACCGTCTGCTGGAGAACAACTTCTGACATAAGGGATCTCTGCTTTAATGCACCTGCATGACAAGAGGTAAAAAGAGTACATGTGTAAGAATTGGATACAATGTTGAATAGTAGAATGAAGCAGCACAATTACTGTTCAGAGGTTACAGCAAGATTTGTGTTCTAACATGGCAATATTTGAGGGTATTTTGAGGATTTAATCCTCATTTTCAAATTAATCTGTAACGATGATGAGGCACCACAAAATGAATACAAACCCAACAATTTAAGGTTCTGTATCCAAAAGAAATAATATGTAATATCAGCCTGCATCTGTTCTTTTGCAATATACCTGTGTTGTTCTTCCTCCCTTTCACTGGGTCTTTTGTAGTAACTGCTGTAACTTCACGCTCTTCTTTCGGCATTTCGGAAACTTTCTGCAAAAAAAGCTTCTCCAAGGTCTGAGCCATGAGTACAATGTCATCTCCAGGCTATGGAAAGAAAATATGTAACATTACTCACAGCTAATTTTCAATAGGACTGTTATTTCTGTGTGTACACTTTGAAATTCACTTTGCAGTTGTACATACACAGCACTAAAAACAACATTCTCTTACCCGATTATACATATAGCAGTTGGTGAACATGGTGTTGAAGTCTTTTATACATTCAAGTGCTTGCCAGTAATATTTGTTCTGGAGACGCTTCTTAATAGTGCTCAGATCCATAGGATTTGTAATAATTGTATAATAATCCTGGGAAAAAAACAAAAGGTATTGACATAAATACACCAGTCTCTCTTTCCCAGATTGCAGCCTTATTTAACTCATCCAGTAAGACATAGTGTGTAAGATTTAATTTTAGGTTCAAACACTGAATACTTAAACTGACGAGTTAGGGGGAAAAAAAAAACAAAAAAAACAACAACTCACAACTGCATCTCAAGAATACATTTAGAGTCAGAACTTGATGCTACAATCGATCAATTGATGAGAACTGAATCACTTACTGGCAGACGCAGAGCTACTGCATCAACAGGCTGGCGGAAGGGCCACGAAAATTGATGCCTCCATAAAGCTTTGATCACCACCTTCTCCAAATACTGCAGCTGATTGGTCACACGCCCAGGGGCCTTGGGATTAATGACTTCAGGTGGAGGGGGATTTCCACTCACAGTTGGACAGACTTTCACATCAGACATTGTGTTGTCCAAAGGCCATGAAGAGGGAAACTATGGCGTCGGAAGTATGGCTTGCTGCAACTTAGCTCTCATCACACATTTTCCTAAACAAGGAGTGAAGAGTAGTTTCCAATGCTTCAGTAAGTATTGTAGGTTAATACAAACTCAATGCTGACACCTAGTCCATAGTCATAGAACATTTACTGTATGTCAACAATCTGAAGGACAGAACCAATTGTACAATCATGGCTCTCAGTAAGAACATTCATTTGCTGTCACAAAAACCAATTATCACGTAGCATGTTAAGACAGTATTATGCCTCTGCTCACGGCTGTCGACGGCATGGAGGCATAATAACCTACAGTAAAATTAGAGATAGTAAAAATGACATCTGTTACCAATTCTAATTCATTTATTAAACACATGGTGGTTTTGATAACTGGATGTGCCTTATTTATGTGTGCATGCATTGAACTGTTTCATGGTTAACTATGTAAAACCTAAGAATTCACAGAGCATTGACAGTATATTCAAAGCCAGTCAAATAGATATGAACACTTGCCTCTAACTAGAGAAGCATCTTCACTACTAAACATGGGTAATGCTGCCATCTACAGCATCTCTAATTGTACTATTCAGAATTTCAGCTCTATTCAATATTTCAAAAGGTTAAGTACTGAAAGAGTAATAGGGGATATGTCATACTACAACACTATAGTACGCCCCACAGACACTGCCATGTAATTATGTGGAAAATGGTTTACATAGGCCAAGTTAAAGGCTTATCTTACTGTGTATCTGTGTAGGCTGGAGGCATAATAAACCAACTCTGAAGGATGTTTTGTATATGCTCCTAATTACCACTCATTGCAATCTGAAAGCAAACATTTCTGAATAAACTTAAGATTTCAAGTTTGTTCTTTAACAAAGATCTTCGTAACTGATATTATATACTTGGTGTTTGCTCTTCTTCTAAGCCATTTTAAATGATAACAAACTATATCTATGTTATTGATGCAAATAGTCAAATTCATTAAGATCCAGGCAGGTTCAAAAAAGTGGGGCCATACAATTAAGAGTTTACATTGAGGACATAAGTGTAATTCCTGCCACTTTAACAATGATCTTTTCAATGTCCAGATTTATTTTCTTTTCACACATCCCAAATTATTCATATTTTATTTGTAACCCAACCCAAATAATTTACATAGCAAGTTCTGTTTCTTATTTCCATTTTATTTTTCAAAAAGATGACAAGTGAAGACAATACTTTCATACATAATAAATCCAGAGAAGCCCAGGCTGGGCCTGTCTAATGAACTTCAAGTAGCATATGACCTACACTTCAGCCACTAACAGCAAGATGTATGTGAGGAGTTTTAACATTCAACTGCTAGATTGTAGATCATGTAGTATTTGATGTTCACAATTCTATCATACAAAAAATATATTTACAAAAAATAACATTGACCTTTTTGGACATACTACAGCTGAAAACAATCACTCAATTCATTGATCAACAGAACATACTAATAATCATTGGCTGTTTTCATGGATTTCCTCTGTTGCTGAAATCATTTATCAAGTAAAACCACCATTTACTGTTTCCAGTTTCTTACCTGTAAATATTTCTGCTTTTATCCATTAATTATTTTCAATCAATTAGTAACTTGGTCTATAAAATGTCAGAACATGGGGGAAAATGTCTACCACTATTTCCCGAACCCCTCCTTACATGTCTTGTTTTGTCCTGACCAACAGTCCACAGCCCAAAGATATTTGGTTTACTACTGCATGAGACTAAAGAAACCAGAAAATATTCACATCTGAGAAGCTTGAATCAGAGAATTTGAAAACAGTTGCTGGTTAATTTAATAGTCTGCAACTAAATCGTTTTATTGGCTAATCGTTGCAGCTCTGAATGATTACTGTATCCAGGTTTCCTGTCTGTTGGTCAGACAAACAACTTAAAGACATCATTTGGAGTGTCACGACCTTGCTAAGATCATGGCGATTGTAATTATTATGGCATTTCATAGAAGCGATTAATAAGTTATTTGAAAACATAATGACTAGGTAATGGATTATACAAATTATTTGTTGTAGACCTTAAAAGTTACAAAAAATACCAAACACAAGACAATGTTATAATGCATCACTCTCTCCTACTGTAAAAGCATGGTGTGGGAGGTTGTCTTCTGTTTGGAGCTATCCAGAAATAGACTCAGTTCAGTTATAAACTCAAACTCTTACACTCTTCAGTTTATGCCCAATATTCAAAAGTAAGAAAAAAAAAAGTCTAACGGGAAAATCTAATTAAGACTGGTTGGCAAAATCTGATCAATCAAGATTGTGTCTTTAATTAAACATAAAGATCACTGCTACAAAAGTTTGGTTATAGTCAAAGGGAAAGCTTCTGTATAAGGGCAACATAAAGTACATAATAGTAGACAAAATGTATATGACATGAAAATGAGCATGGTGCGCAGTGTACACAGCATATCTAAGATATCAAAACTTTCAACTTCTGCAGCAGCTGTCTTGAAGGCAACCAACAGACAACCATTCTACCACACAAATGTAAGTATAAACCCTCTGAAACATACTAGCTCTGATGGTTTGGCCGTTTGAAAACACTACTGACAAAACCTGGTCCTGCATGTCAACACAAACCAAATAATCTAGGATAAAGTAAGCTAAGGTTAAACATGTCAGAAGCAAACAGAGTACAAGAGGATGATTTCAAACCTTATCCGGCTTCCTGTTTACTGTTACACCCTCACAATAAACTAATAATAGCCATTACTGCAAACACACTGTTGCCTGACATAGTGTGGTTGTATTTAGGTCTGTCCTGAACAGATGTAACACCAAACCGATCTGTCAATGCCTTTGTATTGTTTCACGCCATATGAAAGCACACCCATCACTTTACCTGCCATTACTTTTAATGTTGTGTTGTTACAGCACTTTATTTAAAATCCACTAATTTGTAATGTCAGTATCTTAAACATTTAGTCGATGACTGCATTAACATAAGGACAATTTTAAGCACTGAGATGCGTAAATTCTCTTAAGATCAGCTTGACATCCAATTTAAGGCTTTACAAACATCAGTGGCGGTGTAGAGCAAGAAGCGTGGCTGCATGCTGCACTGTTGACATTGATCGGGCCAACACGTGAAGTCACAAACACGCCCACCGGTTAGTTTAGCATTTAGCTTCCACATTGCTAAGAGCACGGGTGAATTGTGAAAAATGAAACGGACTGAGTTGTTGTCAGAGCCTCGCTTTAACACTGCAACAGCTTCGTTAACGTCCGACGACTTACGTAAACGGCACAATGGTAACGTTTGCCTACGCAGTAACATTCAGCTACTGTTGGTAACCACTATGAAAAATGCTAACGTTGCTAGGCGAATTTAGCCGCCACAACTTTAGCCTGACTGCTAGTTAACTGACATATCGGCACAACAATAAACTAGACAGCTGTCAGTTATATTGTTTAACCTAACACAATAAAGCCCGACACGTCTTATCAGGGGCATTTTCACTGAAGAATCACTTCACGCAAGCGTCTGGCGTAACGTTAGCTAACGTTAACGCAGCTAACGTAGAGCTAGGCGTTAACAGTTATGTATTGAAATGCGGTCGACATTTAACGTTACGGGCTCCTTACCAACTTATGTTAACTTAGCTGGCTCACATGTTTGACTTGAGCAGTGGAAATGACACCAGCTACCTTAATAGAAGTACACGTTTGGCAAACATAGCGTTTCACAAACATTACCTTCCGAGATATCACCGGCTCTTGCGTTCAACTCCTCAGTGGCAGACGTCTCTACGGCAACTGCCTCACATTTATACCCTTCTGCTGCTGGCGCCACGACTGATTGGTCAAAACACCACCTATACACGTCTACACTTTGCTTTTCTGCACAGAAACAACTACTTTCATCGAAAAAAATAAAAATACAACCCACTGTGTCACCAGCAAATTTGCACCTAACTAGTTTTTTTTAATCATTAGGTAAATATTTTTACTGAGTTCTTCCAAAGCAAAATGCAACAACTCGATGTCACGGAAGCATCCTGGAACATTATGAATCGATGCGAATACTGATAGTCACCAAACCTCCTGTAAATAATGTCACTTGTCTTGAGTGTTCGTCTGTACAGACAGACCGTGTCAGCGGCCAGGAAGCGGTACTCTGACTGCCGGAGGAGGGTGAAGTGTGTGCGGCTCCACGGGAACGGAAACGGTGATTTCACGTGCTGATCCAGAAGCGGAAAACGTGGTTTCACTGAACAGGTAAAAGCTACCAACCGTTATCCATCAAGAAAAACTTACAACATCAATTATATGATATACCACCATTAAATTTTCTTTTTGCGGGTTATAGGAAACTACACGTTTTAAGCAATAACTAGTCTTAACATTCCCCAAGCTACAAAGATGACTGCTTTGCACGAGATGTTGTCGGATTTTGATGTGCTGGAAAATGCGGTAAGACTGAAGGAGGAACATGTCTGGTCGGTATGTAGAATCACCTTAGTTTAAATAAGACTTTTTCTTACTATAGGCGAGAGCCCACAAGTAGCTTAGTCCAATAGTCCAGGGTATTACAACGAGGTGGTGAAGTTGGACTTTACGAGGGTCACCCGAACTACGCAGAAGATTACTTCCTGTGAACTGGAAATTTGGAACCCTGAACAAAAAACAAATATAGATATACATAAATGGACAGCTGATTTTGATGTCTGAACCAATTAAGCTCAGTTACTTTTATTGTGTTCATGACGCATTACAACGTGAAGACAAGGTTTCAATGAAGTAACAATTTAAAAAACTTGGTTGCCATGGACTAGCATCATCAATAGCATAAAAACATCTAGTCAAGTTAATTTGTATAGGCCTATGCCACTATCACGTTTCAGTGGTCTTTACAGGTCCACAGCATGGTTTTGACCCAGTCAAGCCCTCAAAACACAAAGTCCTACATGAGCTATTTCAGTTTATATAAATAATTGGTCATCATTAATTGCTGAATCAAAAAAAAATTAGGCTAATCCTTAATGCCTTTTCCCTTACATTGCAAACATGAATATCATCCATGATGGTGTGGCCCGTATTTACTAATTATGACTTGTCTGGTGCTGTCTGTGTATTGTATATAATGGTTGGTAAGCCAATTATAATGAAAAATACAATATGTTTGTTGTTTTGTGTTTTTTTCATTCATTTGAACTGAAAAACATAATTTGAACACATTGAGGCAAGCAGTTGTGGTCTCATATTTACACAATGGTCTTTAAAAGGCTGGATTCTTTCCATTTACTGTTGAATTTACCTCAGTAATTTAAAAACTTTTTTTTTTTTTTTTTTTTAAATCTTTAACATCAGCAACTTAGACATAGATGTTGTTCTATATTCACTCTAAAAACGCCAATTAAAGTGACTTGGAAAACATTACACTTTTAAAACAGCCAATACTTCACAGGGGGGATATTAGACTTCAAACTAAAACCCTCTTCTTCATCAGAAAGTCCACAAGATGGAGCCATAAGCAAAAATGTGTGATTCAAGCCAGAAGCTTGCGGAATGTGAATGTGCTGTGTTCTTCATACCTAAAGTGATTGGCTGAAATATTTTCAGTTTTTCATCAATGAGAGAACTCTTTTATGATGTTTCATAATGTTATTTAACTCATGAAAGCAAATGCAAGAAGGTGTGTAGAATATGTTAGGATTAGGAAAGGTTAGTCTGTCATAGAAGCACCCCTGAAAATCCTACAGTTCACAGTCAACTACATTATATTTAGCATTGTACTGTTGCAAAGCAGTTTATTTTTCATGCACACCTGGAGCTGGAGAGCACTATTAGTACATTTTATGAGAGCACTGCATATGCAACATGGCAGACTGCAGTACCAGCACACAAAGTGCAGGGAAGTTTAGACAAGGAAATGAATGGACTGTGAGCCAGATTGTCAGATGTCGCAAATGAGTTTTGAATCTGCCAATAAATACTGACACAGTGTCTGTTCCCCTGACAATGACAGGAAGCTTGTTCAGGAGGGAGGAGGTCATATAGGAAAAGGCCCTGCCTGCTGATGGTCCAAATGTGAGGAGTAACAAGGGATATTTGTTTATCAAAGAATAAATATAAACTCCACAAAACAAGTGAGTGAACTAGAAAAGTTGACCGCTGATACTGATTTACTCAGTTCTGTATTCAAGTGTGTTTTTAAATTACTTTACTTGAGTATTTCAACCTTTATACTTCTACTTAATTTCAGGGGGAAATAATGTACTTTTTAGTCCATTACATTCATTTAACAGCAATAATTACTATAATTATTAGTCACTTTTTAGATTGTACATACTGTACATACTGTACAAAGCCCTTAATGATTTTATAAAAATGTGATACATTTTTGCAGACTAACAACCCAACAGTAGGTAAAGTAGTTAGAATTAGCTCTCTGTGGACAGCTGCAACTTTAAAATACTGCTTGCACAGTGACACATCACTAATAATTAATTAATTATTTATTCTAGTAATAAATATATAGTAATATCAAACTGACATGGGCCATTTCATACATAATGAATACCTTTACCTGTGGTACTTGAAGTACATTTTGCTGCTAATACTTCTACTTTTGAATGCAGGGCTTTTACTTGTAATAGAGTATTTTTACATCATAGTGTTGCTACTTTTACTTAAGGAAAGGATCTGATCACTTCATCCATCACTGCTGCCACTACTACTACTTGATTATCTGACTCATACAGTAAAGAATACCTAAAAATACATATGCAGCAGGCTTTTCTGTCTCAACATTACCTCGGTCTATATCATCCATAAGAGGGCAACAGAATCCACATATTTGTGTTTACTCAACGATAACACTAGCACTGTGTATGAGTGTATGGAATGTGTTGCTTACAATTTTATCATTCCATGTCAAAGTGCTGCATTATAAACTACTCTCAACATACACAACAACGCCCTTGAAAATCCAAATTTATGAGCACATTCCATACTTTTTGGTATTTTTCAAGCCCTTATTAGATACAGTGGATGAGAGAGGAGGAAATGTAAGACTCCAGAATAGACAGCAGGTGGGAGAGGTGCTGATGAATTGTTTAATAATTGGCTGAATTAGTATCACCAGAGACCAAGTTTAATGTGCTGTTGATAAAAGATGGGAAGTCTTTTAAGAAAAACTTAAGATGTGGTCTATTGGCATGTGGTTTAGTTTTTAAATGAATTAAAAGAAAAGTCCACACTTAAATAAGATTCAGATGTGTGTCTGTTATGATTTAAGGCATAAAACCCAGCATTACAAGACAAAATCATCTCATCTTTTCTGCTACTGATAGGTATTTGAAATCAAAGTGAGAACATATGAGAGACTGTCCTGGGCCATTCAAAGTCATGGTGTAATGCCAAGAGCCAGCTGGAGTAAAATGGAGTTTTAATGTTGAGGTTGTCTTTTTTTTTTTTTTACTCGTGGCCTTTATGCGATTGAGAAAGCATGAGGCAGTGAATCCCTTTCCACTCTGGCCATCTGATAACTCCCTGCAACTCAAGTCAGCAGCAATCCAATAACAATCCCTGCCCAAATCAAATATTTAGAGTGTCCCAAGGACCTTTCTGGAAGAGGGACAAAGCAAAGGCGGTTTCACCATGATCAGAAGTTATTCTACTCATTAACAATGATCACTGCAACCTGATTCAAAGTAAAATAACTCTTTATCATATCAGTTGTTTTTTTTATCAGATTGTGCTCTCCAAATATATGTGAAAACGTGTTTCATTTTATTCTACTTTGATTTTATTTCTCCCTTCATTGTGGCTTAAAAATGGTTTTAATGCATTTGCAGTATGTGCCTTCTGTAAAGCACTTTGAATTGCTTCTGTGGTTGAAAGCTATACAAATAAACTTGACATGCCAATATGACTTGAGAATGTAACATAAGTGAATGTATTAGCCTTGCATTGAGAGGCTACGCTGCTTTTTTTAAAAATTATGACTTAGCAATCATAGGGTATCTTAGCACAATTACACATTAGAGTAAAATAATTATTAACAGTTTATTTACAGTTTGTTTTTCTCACTGCTTTCCTCATGCATTCATTATAAGATGTTAAAGCTCCAACAGTTTGGAACTGCACTTCCATGAAGTTGGCGGACTTGTGAGAGACAGACTTAAAAAAGAATGGTCAAATGGAAAGCACCAAAATATACTGTATCTTTTTTGTCCCCTAGTACGGGTCAAGCTCTAAAAACACTGGATCGTACATTTCCGTTAATGTAACTGTATAGTGTATTTCCCTAGACACCCCCTGCCTCCTAAATGCCAACATCTTTCCATCAACAAACCTCCGGTTTGTAACACAGGCTTTCAGTTATACATGTTAAGCCTCGAGCGCAAACCTAACATCATCAGGGTTATTTTTTCAAACTTTGGAGAGCGCACTCCAAAACTACACAAGAAATGATATAACTGTTTTAACAGGCTGAGTAGTACTTACAGTAATGAGGTAAGTGAATTTCATGTAATATTGGTGGAGTGCTGCCTGAAAAGTATATTGCATTATGGTTGATTGGTTGATGAGTGAATCATTTCAAATACCACTGTGCAACAAAAATATAAAACTGAGCACGCAAAATCAATCAAAATCATACAGTAATTGCATAAACTCTGCATATTAGCAAATACACCCATAATATCAACAGTGAAAATGGACAATTTCTTTAGAAAATGATTCTCATGTAAGTCTAAATTATCTGGAAATGCACTATAGTTTAATTCTCATATTACATTCCAACCTAATACTGAGATCATTTGTTATTATATGCGCTAACACTTGGTGGCATTTGCACTGAGTGTCATGATAGCTCTGACAGAGCAATGTTGGACTTGACAGCCAGAGCAATCAACTGGGTCAATACAAACTCAAAGACTTGAGTTACATTAATGGAATGTGAAGATGCTTCAGATTGCACGCATCTTTGATGCACTGTTACGCTTTCTATTCCCCTTCATCTCAGCTGTATTCACAACCCTAACACAGTGTAAATAAACAAAGTGGAACACTTTAACTGAGACATGCATATGTATGAGATGTAAAATAATTTGATCCCTTTGAGCGCTTCCTTGTCAACTCTCAAAAGCAGCATATCAGTGTGGTATTTTTTTTTTGTTGTTTTTTTTCCGTGTGTTTTCCACAACAAAAGTTTCCTTCCCTCTTGTCACAGGTGCCATCTCATTAGTGGTAAATCACTAAGCTGACATTTATGTTGTACCCAGTCACACAGCATCTCCCTTTCAGTGGAAATCTGATATCCCAGTGAAGCAATGCAGTATTTGTTCAGGAGAGATCTCACACAGAGAAATCATTCTGCGCACAGTTTAGTGCTTGTGATTAGGGTTGTGGGGTGGTGAAATTAAAGTATGTGACAAAAATGTCTTGTGAGAGCAGTCACAAAATATTTCACATCCTAATAGTAAAAGCCACCAGAAATTTAAATATGGAAATGGATGAAAAGCCAAATGCACAACTGATGTTTATGTGTATTGTGATTACAAAGCTAATAATATCCGGCCGTGTGCTATGTTCACAATGAAAAGCTTGAAATGAAAAGTTACTCTTAACTAAAATCAAAAGCCATAATATACAAAAGGAATGAAAAGGATTCATATAGTCTTTTTCACTTCGTGTAAGTCCCTTTGAAGAAAAGCTGCCAGATGAATGTACTGTAATGTAACATGTGCTTTCCTTTCTCTGAACCCCCCAAAAAACATAAAATATCCAAATGATCTCATCCATACCAATATCACATGTAAACTTGTCACTATTCTGGTTGTGCTTGGTTGAGCATTTAAAACCACCAAATTGAAAAATTAATAATGCTTGATGAACACTGTTCCTTAAACAGTGTATGACATGCCTTCAAAGGTTTTTTCTGCCCCACAAGAAAACCAAGTATTTCAGTGAAAATAATAATAAATGCATATTCATTACCAGTACTGGAACATACAGTATACACCTATATCATCAGCAGATATTAAGATATTACAGCAGTAAAGTCTCATGGTTGATGCTGTATGTTTGCATGTTCTTCACATGCTCATATAAGTTTGTGAAAAGGCATTCAAATCAGGTAGAATGGAAACTGCCCATGAGTATGATCTATTTTAGTTCCTGTGATTGCCTGATTTCCCCCTCCCCCCACCTATTTCATGTTTTCCCATTAAAAATGATAAGCATGTAAAAAACAAGTCTTATTTGTTTTGGAATATTTTATTAAACAATTTTGTTTAATAAAATATTCCATGTGATGGAAGGGGACCACAGGGTCAGATCATTTGGGCGCATCAGAAAATGATTTATAGGAGGGGACTGAAGCACATTTCTGCAATACAAATGTGTTATTATGACTATGTTTTTTTTGTTTTTTTTTTTACTGTGTTTATCTGTATACGCTTGTGAAATACTTTTTCCCCCCAAACCTCTACTGATAACTAAAACTGGAACTCTGATTTTACATCTAGAACAACTGATAAAAGTGCTTTCTAAAATGTATTTTTAGTTATACTATTGCATTTGCCCCTGAACAGACTTTCCCCTTTGCCCCAACTACAAACTATAGGTAATTTTGTACATGCTATCGTAGATAGTGAACATAATATTGCACGGAATACAGCAGTTACTGATGTCTGAAAATGGATGGATAAATAAAAGGTTTCTACTGTCATCTTCATCAAATTTGTATTATTGTATTTGTAAAGATATGTTTTCTGGCACTACTGAGTATTATCAACAAAGATAATAATGTTTTTGCAAACCCATGACCCAAGTCTAATCTCGTCTCAAATGGTCAAACCCAAAAGTTAGATATGGATGAAATGATGCTTGCAAACCAGTCAGCCCTGCTCTTACAGTTCTCTACTGATGCTAAATGGGAAACTGGCAAGGTACATAAAAAAAATCACTCAACTATTGCATTGTTGCATCTATAGGCCGGAGATATAGCCTTCACCATCCAGTGGGACAGCCTCTGGCAGGACAATGGCTTGCCTTTATGGGGAGTGGCCCTCTTTCCTGAACCCTGCTGTCCTACTCACATATACATATGCAGAGCCCTCATCGGGCATAATGTGTTAAGCCTTTGCTCCTCCATTGAGGAGAATAGAGGTGAGTGAAAAGCCAAAAGCTCCAGTGTGGGACATCTGTATGCTGACTGCACCATCTTAGGCACAAAGACCAGGTTGGGCTGCAGGCAGACCTTGGTGAGCCTCAGGGTAAACTGCAGGAAGGATGGATGGACAAAGTCTGTACGTCACTCACAGGCTGTGCTGTGGTTAAAAGTAAGAGCAATACTGATTTCAGTGAAACAAAATTCATACCCACCACCTCTATAGGCTCAAACGGGTGTTGTGAGAGGGCGTCCAACACTACAGACAGATCCCACAGAGGAACCAGGGGCCTGGAAAATGGGAGCTTGAGGCATGCACCCTTCATGAAATGACAAAAAAGAATGCTGCCCCACAGGCTTATCCCTGAGGCCTTCATGACAAGCTGAGATCGCCACCAAGTACACTTTAACTGTAGAAAAGGCTTTCCCCTTGTCTATTAATTCTTGCAGGCTACCCAATGCTTGGATGACCAGGGCGGCACTATCATTTGCGACAAGCCATGCTCTCTCACCCTGGCTAGGGTGGGGGAGATTAGGCTGAGGGGGAAATGCATAGAGCAGCACGTTTGGCCATGGGTGGGCCAGAGCATCAACACTCAGAGGTGTCTGAAAGACAGTGGACACTGAGTATTTTCCTGCGAGGCAAAGAGATCTACAGGTGCTTGGTTGTATTTCTCCCAGCACTTGTGTCACTCAAAGGGACAGGAGCTTGCTGCATGATTATCTCCTGAGCTAACTTGTGTAACTGCAGTGAGCAAGTGTAGCCCTGGCAGTTGATGTCCGCTAGCACAAGTCATCCAGGATGTGTCTGTTGTCATGGTTTCCCTGGATGACCCCATCCCCAGTGCGACACCTGACATGAGAACTGTTGGGTCCCTCCACTGGCAGAGAGCCACCACCCACAGTGGTGATATTTTCACCTTGCAGCTATGGGGACAGCGTGAGCACAGGTGTGATGCTGCAACCCAATCCTGAGAATACCTCATCATTAGAAGCCCCAGATGTACAACAGATATCACTGAAGCCATGAGTCCAAGCAAGCGCGGTTATAGTCTGAATGATACAACTTCCCAGCCGGAAGAGGGAGATACAGTGTGTAAGAGACGCTAATCTCCCCTCTGATCGTGTGACTCGTAAAGAGAGGGAGTTTATGTTGAGACTCAAGTATTCTGTACATTGCGTGGGTTCTACTCGGCTCTTTGCCCAGTTTATATTGAACCCAAGATCCCTGAGATGATTTATCACTGTAGCAGAATCCCTGACTGCCTGTTCCTGCGAGTGGGAGCATATCAGATAGTCATCTATGTACAAGAAAATTCTGATGCCACTGTTCTTTAATGGAGACACACTTGCTGAACACCCCCCCATGGGTGTTCAGCAAGTGTGTGGAGGCAGCTAATGACTCCCTGAAAGGGATGGGTTGGTTTTTGTAGGCTCTGTCCTGATAGGCAAACCTGAGAAACTTTCTGTGTGCAGGATAAATGGTAATGTGAAACCATGTATCCAAAAGACCAATTGGATTGAATGACAGAGCACTTTGTGGTAACATCCTGAATGTGTATTTTCATAGGTGTCTGTTTAACACATGGAGATGTAAAATGGGGTGAAAAGATGAGATCCCCTTCTTTGGAATAAGGAAGTAACAGGAGTAAAAAGCCTGTTGAGCTTACTCGCTCAGGACAGCCCTGATCACTCGTTTAAGAGGGATGCTATGTCATCCTCTAGGACTCGTGCTGAATCCCCCTCGGTTACTGTAACTAACACACCGTTAAATCTGAGTGGTTTCATAGCAAACTTTTGTCTCTAACCCTGAGAAATAGTGGACAAAACCCATGGGTGAACTGCACATGCGCACCACTGGTCTGCCAGGGCAGGAAGTGGGCCCTTGTAGTCGCACTGCAAGTCATCTCCGGGACCTGGAGGGAACGTTGAAGGAGCATGAGTTCCACCAGCGGGGGGTTAGGGGGCCTGACATTGTTTTGTTTTTATTTTGTTTTTGGGGAAGCATTTGCCCTTGGCCCTGGGCCTGGCTGTAAAAATGCAAGCTTTATTTCTGTTATTTCTGAACAGGGTGGAAGTGTTTGGTGACACTGTGACCTGCTGCCCCTGATTCTCCTCCTCTTGAATGTGAAGGGAGAGAAACTAAGAGAGGACACCTGAAAAACTGGAAATCACCAGGGTCTCTGAACAACAAACTTCGGGGTTTTGTTCCACTTCCATTTTCCTTCTTTTCTTTGTGGAAGGGGGAGAAGGAGAAGTTGCAGTAGGAGTGCTACGTTGCATGCTTCTTCTTCCCTTCCCCATAGTGAGAGGGTCAGTTTCTTGCTGCCACTACAGAGTCTTTGCCCCATGGCCTTGGGTTTTCTGACTGAGGCTGCTGGTTAGTCTGTTGCCCAGCTGTCTCGAAAAGGCATATGTCCTTGGACTCAGCTTCTATCATGTCCGCCCAGCTTGATGTGGCTCTTGGCTGATGGGTGCTGGTTGTGGCTTTTGGGGTGGCTCCTGACAGGCATGGGTCCTGATTACTGGCCACCACCACTCTCAGCCTCCTTTCTAGAATCTTTTCTGGCATTGATGCCGGTGGGAATATGACTGGTGGTAAGCTAGAAATCCCTGAGCATGTTTAGCGCCCATGTACATGGGGTGAGGGTCCTTGTCCGAGATGGACACCCCGTATGATGCAGCCTTTTTAGCCTTCCGTTCCGACCCTTTGGCGGCTGAAGATATGTCTGGAAAGGAAGAAAATTGTATAGATATTTAACCACACTAGATGCGCCGTTAGCCTGTTGGTCAGTAGTGCTAACACATGGGGTTTAACCCATGCTAACTGCGTACTGTAAGCTGGAGGGTATAATGTTACACAGTCACTGGCCACACCGGTAAGCAAAAACAGGGTAGCCAGAGGAACAGCTTGCCTTTACGCAGACACCACTCCGAATTACCCTGAGTAACAGCAAAGTACACTTCTTAATCAGCAAATGCAGAATGAAGCCAGAAACTGTGTTGGGTGACATATTCTGTGTATTCTGAGTCTGTTAACTGTTGAGCAAATATCCAAGCTAGCCTAGACGAACTCAGGGAACTTTGTATAGATTCATCATGGGAAGAGAGCGAAAATGATTTGAGAAGTGCTAGTCAATTATGGTAATATGAGGGGCATGCCCCGAGCACAGTTTGACCTGTCTATCACTGTTGGTCACGCTGAGGTGATTCCTATGGTTAAACACTGAACAATGTTAAAAAAGAACTATACAGAATGAATCAGAATCACAAGTAAGCACAGGTGGCTGTTATGGTAATGCCAAAGATGTTTGTATTGATAGTGTACATTTTTGGTTGCAGCCAAAGTGAAAAAAATGAAAAAGATTATTTATCATTTGTGTTATTGTGACTATTCATTTCCTTTTTTTTAAAATAATGAATATGTTTTTTCACACTACATGACAAAAAAGAGGGGAAGCCATCAAATTATAATGCAAGAAAATTATTTAATGGGTAGAACACACAACCTCAAAAAAGTTTAAACAATAAATCAAAATGGATTAGTTTGAGGACAACAGTATAGGGTCACATGGCAAATGCCATATGATTTGGCCACTGTCCTGAATGATTTGCCCTGTTTAATGCCAATCTGATGCTGTCTCCAGCAAAGGAAGTGGGACTCCCCTGTCCCATCTATCTATCTATCTATCTATCTATCTATCTATCTATCTAGTTTATGTAGGCCTTTAGGTTTTTAAAATATAAATGAAACTTGGTTCAGGGATGGTTGCAACAAGGTGTTACAACCGTCCCAGTATGACCAGTCATGTTTTCACCACATGTTAACTAGCTCGACTGCTAGTTTGACACATGTTCGCCATTTCTGTTTTTAGCTTACAAAACAGTGATTCTAATAATACTTGTTTGGATTCCTAGACAAGTACATTTTTTACCTCAAAAAAACACTTTCGCTGGTAACTTTCTCTGAGAGTTTCAAATGTGGCTCCTTTTTTGTAAGCTAGAACACAATCTAACTGAGCATGTGTAGAGTCAGTGTAATCACTGGAGCTTGTTTCTGATTGGAGGAATTCAAGGTGTTACAACCATCCCATGTTACAACTGTCCCTGGTCTCCCCTACTTATATCTGTAACAGTGCAACTTGTAAAATCTTAATCGGCAAAGTATCTCATACTTACATTTGTCAAATAAATGCAGTGAAGTAAAAAATATATTCACCTCACGTAATATTTCTTCCTGAAATGTAATGAAGTGTAGGTATAAAGTAGTATAACATGAATACACTCAAGTAAGTAAAAATGCCTCAAATTTGCTCAAAGTGCAGTAATTTTAGTAATTGGAAGTAATTGAGTGTTTTAATGTTACTTACACTTCAAGTGTTACATTACTATGTTTCCATTAACTTCCTCTGTCCCCATTATACTTTTTCCAACAATAACAGATATTTAAGCCATTTTTCTGCAGCTACAGATGCTCATCATAAGTGCTCAGCTGTTGCAATTAAGTGTGCATGACTTGCAACAAGACTCATTCCTTAGCCAGACTTTCCCATAATCTGGCATCAAGAACCTCCATATAGATACAGATCACTCCATGGGCCCTTATGTGATAAGAGTGACCTACAGCAACCCTATACAATAACATTTTGCAAGTTTTGTATAGAATTGCACATCTGTCTGCACTGTAAACGGGGACTGAGTGCCAAGACTTTAAAGTATACAGTCATTAATTGTTAAACCTGGGCTAATATTTGTATGATCGGTCAAAATAGCTGAGTGAAGGTCCGCCCGACACTCCTGCAGGGACCCCCGAGGAGACCGCGCGCCCGCATTGGGAAGCTCTGCAACGGCCCATCTCGCGCACAGCTCAGCCTCCTCCCTCCAAGCGCCGCCTCCAGATGAAGCCCTCACTTAAAAAGCAGATAGATAGTAAACTGTTTAAAACTTAGAGTCAGAGGGGCTGTTTTTCCACTGTTATGTAAAATATCGCGTCAACTTCGTCCACGCTTCCTCGTCAAAACAACGGAATGGAGTGAACGTCCAACCGAGAGAGGAACGACTCTGATTTATCCGCATCCACCAAGAGCGACTTTAAACTTCAACCAAGTTTACTTGGACATTTTCTGGAGACTCTGCATGGTACGTCCGCTAGCTTTCAAGGACTAACACTTTGAAAAGTTACCACTTAGCTTGTTTCTAGAAGAATTTGCTTTATCAGAAGACTGTCACTGTGCACCGTGTTTAAGGATACTGTAAAAATAAGCATTTACAGCGCTCGCTGCGTTAACTTAACATCTGTCTTGAATCCGTTGACATGCAGCGTTCCTTCTTGAAGCTACAGAGTTGTTAGCTAATAGGTACTCATGTTGATATCCACTGTTCAGGTCATGTTTTATTTAAAAAGCGTGAATTAAACACATGTAAACAGACTGCGTATCCAGCGCATACAGAGGGATTCCCTTCAGATAGAGAACAGCGTGATGTGTAGCTCACTCCGCTCCTTTGTTGGTAACCAGGAGCTCCTGTGGGATGAAACGTGACTGACAGCACAGCCGCGCCAGTTTAGATTAAACACTGAACAAAATCAACAGGTATTCCTGTATTTACTCATGACAGCGACAGTTGCCAGTTATGAAGAGCTGTGTTGCTGTGTATTTGTTGTCATTAATGACAGTCAGAGTTTTGCTGTGACAAGGGATGAAGTTTGTAACAGTTTTGGATCCTGGAGAAACAGCAGCGTAGATTAATTGAATTAATCAGCACTTTTTAAACAGTGTTTACTCTGATGTGTTGCACCAAAGTTTACACTAACCTAAAACAGATTATCATCATGTATTATTCTAACCCTGTAGTCTATATTGTATCTGCACATTTCAACATTTTCTCACATCTTAATCGAAAATGTACTTCAATCTGAAACATCTGAATCCTACATTCTTACCCAATCAGCTCTATTTAATGATTAGATGGTAATACTTATACTTGCTTATTAGAGCATGCTATATGATGCACCAGGACCTTAAGTCTCATAAACTCAGTATTAAGAGTATTGCATATGAATATTGAGTTGCACATCATTTACAAGTATGAGAGTCTAAACTGTGTGCAGGATGTTTTTAGCATATCATACCTCATTCAGAGCTGTATTTTTGTGATGGAAACAGATGTAGGTTTGGTGGTGAGTCAGTCTTGTGCCTGTACACATTGACACTGAAAGATGAGAAGTACTTATTTAATATCACTCATCAGGTCATGTGATCACACGAACATCTAGAAGACTTACGAAGCAAGCGGGTGTCAGATTAGTAAGTCTTACTCATGTACCACAACATGCAGTTGTATTACTGTCTTCACTTCTGGCTTTGTGATTACGAGAACATATATGCCCTCTGGACGTAACAACACTTAACTGCAGTGTATGCATATGTGATGACACAGATGTAAGCCAGGCCTTTAACACTGAAGTGACCACAAATATGCAGCTTGGTTTCAGTAATGTGCAGTACGTTCAGTCTGGGGTCTGCACGTTCTGATGCATTTTCCAGATCTTCTCTGGGTGAAATAGCTGCTCGGCTTAGACGGTCAGGGTTGAGGAGAAGTCACATGAGGTGATTTGAGTGTTGCTGCAACAAAACCAGCACCGTGGCTGGAGCTTTTGGAGTAAAACCCACACACAAAACCCAAAACATGTTTGAATAGTCAATGGATAAGCTTTGTGATGCCTTAAATTGAACTTTAACAGTTAGTTAAAGCAGTGATAAAACTTTTCAAAACTCTATGTGGTCTTTCAGAATATTTGTCCATCAGATATTTCAATCTTCTACCCAACAGAAGAGTGAGTAGCTTTACATCGCTTTTCTTTGATTTGGTCTTTGCCTCGCAGAAGCTGTTGCAACACAGTTTACCTTTGAGTCAGGGAGGAGATGAAGGTCAAGGAGGGGCATAAATCAAACAGAGGGCACTGGCTCTGCTTCACTAGCTGAAAGTGTAATATTTGTCATGATCTTTCAAAATTACTTCCCAGCCCCTCCAGCTGCCAAACAGTGAAAGGCCCTTTTGTCCTGTGCAGCTGCTTGCGC
Source organism: Thunnus albacares (assembly GCF_914725855.1). NCBI lineage: Eukaryota > Metazoa > Chordata > Actinopteri > Scombriformes > Scombridae > Thunnus > Thunnus albacares. Next base: position 29,856,389 of record NC_058114.1, on the reverse strand, counting down.
TGCAGAGTGATGCACCTTAGTTCTTTGTGCATCACTTCCCATAAACCCTCTATGGTTCACCACGAGCGAGATAGATGCACATCTGGCACATACGCTTATACTAGTCTCAGATGCAACTTTTACCACATGGGTTTTACGCAACGTCACATTCTACAGAAGTTACAGTTGCAGTTTTGATGTCATAAAGAATGCGGTATGACTCAGAGAACTCATTTGCTACTATTTCTGTTGCCATTCTAAAAAGGTGTTGCTTCTTGTTGCTGCAGAGCATGCCTAAACCGAAATAGCCACAGCCAAAAATAATAAATTGATACCAATGTAGTCTGTCAATGATTTACATTTGAATGCTTTATTCAGTTTTTGTAAAAACATTGAGGTAGATTATTATGATGTAGAAGCTTTTTAATTATTTTAGAATAAATAATAGCCCCTAAAATGACAAATTGTGTTAATGTTTGTCAGAATGTCAGCTATATATTCCTAATCTGTTTTGCTGTCTTGCTTTATTCAGTTGAGAATATCCTCTGCTTTTCTAGTCTTATCTGGAGTCTGATCATCACAGCTCACTGCTTTGATGCAACGGCAATGATGTCTCGCTATCTGATGTCTTTCCACTTTGTTGTAAGCCTTTTTGAAGCGTGGCAGCCAAGGAAATTAAATGAATATACAGTATATGTTTTATTTAGAACTATACAACATCATGAGTGTGTTTCTAGGTTGATAGTGGCTTTAAACAAATGACCCACTATTCATATGAATGTCATTTAAATCTTCATGGTACATTCATGGTTCATTTGTGAGGCTCAGATTACAATTCAAGATTTCCTGACTGGCACGGCCATCCAATCCAGTCCAGCTCCAATTACCTTGTGCATAAATGACAAACATTGACATCTTAACTCAAACGACTGAAATATTTACATGAAATAGTTAAATGGGGGGATATACGAAACATATATGATGATCTTGATCAGGACATCACTCATTTGATTAATACAACACATGTAATACACAGTTTTTAAAATTCCTCTAACAACTGCTGTGATATCCTTAAAGAAGTCATATTATGCCCCTTTCCCAGTTTAATATTTTGCTTTTTGTGGTCTATTTATAAACATTTGCATGTATTTATGGTCAAAAAACACCTAGTTACAGCTGTACGAGCCCTGGATGCAGCCCCTCTGTCTCACTCAGCCTGTCTTGTGTCTGCTCAATGCCCCTCTCCTCTGATTGGCTGACTGTTTTCTGAGTGATGTACACCCAGGCCAACCACAGGTAACGGATTGTAGCTTAATGTACCCATTAAAACCAGGGCTCTGGGTTAAACTCACTGGTAAAATAGTGATGACCACCGCTGAGGATGATGTTATCCAACCTTTGGAAGGCTGTGCAATGACAAATTAGCTTCCTGACATCCAACAACTGTGCAGCATTTCCTCTGCTGTCTGTCTCTCCTCTGCTCCACTCTGTGTGTGTGTGTGTGTGTATGTGTGTGTGTGGAGGGGCTAAGCCCCGCCCTCGGTGAAATACAGAGAGCAGAGCAGAGGAGAGAAATCATAAATGACAGCAAAACGCAATAGAGACTCTCAAATGAAACAAGTACACATAAATTAGGTAAACAACATAAATAAACATATTTTATAGGGAAAACACTCAGCGTATAGTTGTGACATCACAACCTTACGGATCTCAGTGTATAATAGTACATGCATTTTTTGCACTGTCATGGTGGTCAGTGTTTGGGGTTAAATCAGAAAAGTTAAAGCTTTAGGCAAGGTCATGCTGGTTAGCATGGTGGTGCTAAGCTGCTTACTCAAGACCCCACTGGAGCATCCAGTGTTTCCTGACGCTCTCAATTAAAGTGCGTTAATAACCTGTGGCATGTTCCTAAGTGTTTCACACCCAGCGAGCCAGTCAGCCGTCCCACACTCCTCAGAGGGTTCTTTCTGACCGGCCGCGGGCATGGGAAGGTGTGTGCAGCACGGTCCTTTGAAGCATGCATGACCCCCAATTAACCTTCCCAGATTAATCCCCTGGTCTACAAACTAATGCTGCTCTTGTCTCATCTCATCATTCCCACAGGGTATATTAAGCAGAGCCCGGTTCCCCACTGTTTGTCCACGCTGAATCACAACCCACTTCTTTTGGTTGACTTTCCCTACTTTTGTTCACTTTACAGCTGGAGCTTGTCGCTGACTTCCTGTAGACTGCTTCATAGAGAGGGAAACCTTTTCTGAAAAGCAGGAGAAAGGCCCGTTCACCCACCTTCTCTACACTGGAAGCTGCAGGATAATAACACAATGGCTCGAAGATCCACTGTTCCCTTGTTACTTCTTGCAATGTGTTGCCTGGCATCTGCAGGTAAGTTTCTCTCACTGCTTATTTGTTTAAAATGTGAAACTAATAGAGCTGCACTACTGTACATGATTGTTGTTTGTTTATGTGCGTTAAAAGCAATTAGATAATTACATTTTTATTAGCAGGTGCCAATGTCAGGAATGAATTATATTGACTATTGTATGCACCAAACCTTGCAGTCCTGTGTTGTCACGTTTGCCCACTCTCTGGGATTTTCCACTGTTTCTCCCAACATGCCTTTCTAGACAGTGCTTGTCAGAGTAGTGAGTAAGGGGGATTTACATTTAAGAAACTGCTGACAAGTTCAATCTCAGAATGCAAACACTCAGCAGGCTTACATGTATCTGTCAGACTGATTGGAATGAACTGACGTACTGCCAGATATCCAGTAATTTACAGCCGTTGAACAGGCCAACCAGAGAGAGAGAGAGAGTGAACAAACTCATAAAATGGCTACAAACATGAATACAGGAAACCAATGTGTGCTAACATGGTGCTGTATCAAATAATGTAGGCTCTGGATGATGTCATTCACTGCCACAACACACCCCATGGACCTTATCTGACTGAAGGGGAATACTGTGCCTCTCACTCTGAGGAATGTGCATGTTACTTATGACCTTTTATACTCAACAACAAGTACTCATGAGCATGAGCGACAGTTTCCTAGAGTGATGAGACTTGTATCTGTGACACCCTGCCGCTCACTTTACTTTGTCACAGTCACTTCTATCTCTTTAGATTGTTCTCCTTCAGAGTTTTCCCTGGAAAACAGAGGATGTGGCAGAGGATGGAGAGCGTGCGCGGTGCGGCGTACATGGTTTGTGAGTGCACCTTTAGAGTGTTGTGCACATACGTGAAAAAAAATCACGATTTGACAGACGTAAGTGTCCGTAGGGATTTAAATTTTATACCAAATGGAACAAAAAGGTGAAAAATAAAGGTCGTAACAAATGACAGTGTTGATTTTGTAGGCCTGGGACGGTACGCTTATCTCCCCATTCAATACCATCACGATACTTGGGTGCTGATTCAAATTCAGAATCGATTCTCAATCCAAAACAGATTCTCGTTTGAATATATAGAAAGCGGGGGGCACTATTTTCAGTCTCTTGCTCCAGTACACTGTGTGCCAAACCATTCAATGGTGTCCTTAGTCCACTGAAATACAATATGAAACATGACGGGCAGATAAGATAAATGGTCGTTGTCGGAGCAGCCGGCTGCTGCTCAGACGCTGGCTGGGGAGACATCAGCTGGCCATCTCAGCTGATCCGACAAACTGCACCGGGTTGCACCAACTATGTGAAAGCTGGCATGAGACATTTGGCGTCGTAGCACATTGTAGTAAACTGGATTGATATTGAAATATCATATCAATAAATTAGGTCTCTACTGGATTACTGTGTTGGAAAATGGCAGCAATATAGCATATATAGCAATAACATTTTGATATCTTGACAACGCCATAGCACAGATTGCTATACGCTATATTCAGAGAGTGATAATGGTGGTGGGGTGATGCGTTGTAGGAGAAGAGTGGGGGGACGGGAGGGGAATGCCCTATCTGTTTGGATCAGATGGTCAATTCTTACACATTGAACCTTTGTAAGATTTCAGTGACGTATGATGTGTCAGTCAAACTGCCAACAGTGTACAAAGACAGTGGCGCCAAGACTGGCCAGTCAGATCTGAACAGCAGCCAGTTTCTGACAACCACTTTGGCTTTGTTTTTGGCTAGTTATAAAAAACTACATGAGCAAGTCTGATAGAATTTGAAAAAAACTGCTCATTTATTGCTTATTTACTTACAATTTTTATTTCCTATTGCAGGAAAAATGTTGTTCCCTTTCTGGGACGTGTTTGTGAAAAGTTGGGTCGTGGTCATATGTGGTGGGCGGACATTCAATATGTTGTGGGGTTTGCCAGTAGATGTAATTGGAGGAAACTGTCATTGCTGTAACATCTAAATTGGCTTCAAAATTCAGCAGTGGTTTTCGTCGCTTGGTAACATGATGGCCCAAATATTATAATAACTGACTAAACAGTTAGCAGACCTTAGCCTGACAAAATCTGTCAAGTTGGCAACAATCTGGCATTAACTTCACTGAGAATCGAATGTACATTCCTCCTTTCTATTTTTCCGATTTGGAGATGTCCTGTTTATAAAGGCTGGTTTCACAATGTACGACTTAGGAGCTGAACTCGCTCCAGCTTTAATCTGCAACATCCCGTGTTGTTTTTCTGTGGCAGCACAGGAATAATTACCCAGTAGGAGGCATGCTAGCATGGTCTCCAAAAAAGTGTGGTTCGCGTTTTTCATGCTTTCAGTCTGATTGCCGCCATAGGTTATTATTTCAAAAGTTCTTCTGTATCCTCCCGAGGCTTGGACCACACTCCAGAGAGCTGACTTTTACACAAACAATAGCAGTGTAGTCAGTATGTGCTGTGGGTAGAGCAAACATCATTTCTCCCACAATGCCAGGATCTCCAACACAATGAAGTCACGTATGAAGTTTCCCTCTAAATTCTTCCTCATACACCAGGATGCATTGTTGTACTGTGACACAAGGGACATGTATTTACAGTTAGACAACCAATGCCCTTTCCTCCAAAGCACACTGGCAGCATGTGTACTTCTTGATTTATGGACAAATCTTCCGATGCTCTGAAGTAGATTGTTGAACAAGTTAAATGCAGGCTAATTACCGCATTTAACCATTTTGAAGAAGATTCTCATATCTGCTTTTGACTTATCAGTTTTTATCAACTCTTTTTCGCACACCAACACTTCGGCCTATCTCTCACTTCTCTCTCCTTTTCTGTCTATTTCTATCATCTCGCAGCATCTGTGTAAACAGTCACATCTGCCCTCTAAACTTGTCAGGAGAGCTCTTACGTAATGTTTAGATTAGTCTGCAATGAGTCTTCTCTCAGCGTAATGCAATCCAGGATCTGGGCCTCCCATAACTCTTAAAAGTCAGTCTGAAAGCACCTTAACGTTCATATTTCAAGTCTCTGCTCTGCTGCTTAACTCTACTTTTTGTTGTTTATACCTTTTTTTTTTCCCCTCCCTGTATCCTTACTACCATTTTGTGGTTGTCTCTCCTCAACTTGCCAGAACTGCTGTTTTGTGAAGGATATATGGTGGACGTTTAGGCAGAGTTTGAGTTTCGCAGTCAAATGAAGTCTTACAGGAGCAATGCCAGATATTAATTTGAGGCACTTGCCAGGAACAGCTCCAGCAGGATGCTGGTTATACTGGAGGCACAACGCCGGGCTGGTGGCTCACTGAAAAACACCAGCAGCATAATTGAGTGCAGAAGTACTTTCTCCTCTTATAGCCTTTCCTGATTTTACATATGGGGCGGCTTGATGAATGACGAAGCTATTAGTACGAATCTGTCTTCGGCTATTCATTGTAGAACCACATAGTCTTACAACCGTATCGTGAAACGAAACAATAACTGGAAAAAGGAATTGAATTGTCCTCATATTCACAGTCCATATGTTCAAATGTAGGGACTTTGGAAAGTAAACAACTTTTTTTTTTGTCTACATTTTTTGTATACTTTTGGCAGATGAGAGTCATTACAAAGCCAAAAGCGGTTGTAATGTTTTTCCCCTCACAGTTGAGCAAAAGGTTCGTCTTTATATCCACAATGCTTTCTTGGGGCCAGCGAGAGTGGGACTGCCAAAATGCATTGTGCAACCGCTGTAATCTGAGAGGTGGGGTGGCCGGGGGGGGAGGAGAGAGGCAGGCGCAGGCGTGGGTCGTCTGGTCCAAATCGACACACTCCACACACGTACAGCGTGCCAAACCGACAAAGTCCCTTCCAGCATGCTAAACCAGATGTTGCCCTGTGATTCATGTGAGGAGCCGGAGCAGCACAGCACAGAGGCAGTGTGCTGCTAGGCAGAGTGGTTGGGATGTTTACATAGCAACGGGAGTCCCGTGTGTGTCTAATTACAGGTCTGTTCTCCCCCCATGGTGAGGCCTTTATCTTAACAGTGCTGTCAAAGAGGAGACAGCCATGCTGGCCTTGTTTGTTTATATTGCTTGCTTATTGAATGAAGGTCACCCCAGTATTAGCCAGTTTAATTAACAGCAGTGTAGACATTTGTTTTTGATTGATGTGGATTTACAAGCAGGCCTGCGGTAAAGATAAACTTTTTAAAAGATGACTCTACTTTTCCTTAATCTCTTCCCACTCACTTAATCTGTCACTCTCTCTCCCTAACACACACACTCTCTCTCTCGCACAAGGAGGAGCACCTAAATGAACCGCAGCAGACAGGTTTCTACAGATGGACTCGTATCTTCATCCAGGGCTATCATATCTCGTCAGCCTCCAGTCAAGAGGATGCTTGCGCAAATCTGTAGGAGTAAACTGAATCCCACCCCCCTTCTCTCTCTCTCTCTCTCTCTCTCTCTCTCTCTCTCTCTCTCTCTCTCTCTCTCTCTCTCTCTCTCTCCCTCCATAGTTCCAGTAAGCAGGCGTGTAAATAATTTCGGTTAGAGTCAGTAATGGGAGACAGCTGGGGTGATCGTGCGTTTTCCATTGTGTTTCACAGCCCTGTGAAGAAAAAAAAAAAAAAAAGCCACTGGAGCTGGGGAGAGTTAGAGTAAAAGAGTTATGTGGAGTGTGACTTCATTGAAGAAAGAAGGAGTAATAGTAAAAAAAAAAACGGACTCCCTCTGTTCAGATAACCTTCAGGAGCAGTGAGACAAAAAATTTGTGTTTTCTTCCGAAATGTTAATGGATTTTTATTTCTCAACCGTCATGAGTGTGAATTCATTAGAATTTAATCCGCTTAATAACCTCACAGAGGTGCCAACTTTTGAGTGCATGATTCTTTATCTCCAAAGGAGTAAGATGCTCGCTGAAGGCTTCCAGGTGGTGTCTTTCATCACACTAGTCCCTCCTGGGGCCTAACCTTCCCCACTCCATTTCCACCAGATGAGTCCTGTTGAAAGACCATGTCCTAATTCTGGAATGGTCCTTTGGAAAATTTCCAAAAAATGACAGTAGGCTCTTCTCTGAGCCTTAAATAACAGATATTTTCCTTAGATCACAAACACACACACACTTGGAAATGCTCTTTTTTTTTTTCAAATTTGATAGATTTCAGGTAATTAATAGAGAAAGCAGTTGTGGTCTGATTAGTTGTAGGAATAAAATAAGCATCAGCTGCAGTGGTATATCTTTTAAAAAGTGCTGTAATAGGCTGTTATGATAGCTAGAGTCTAGCCTACTCCTTTCTTCTTCTGAAGCAGATCTGCACACAGTTAAGGAAAACACTGAAAGCAATAAAACACTTTATAATTCAGCAGCACATCTCTGTGTCACAAGTCAGGAGTTCCCCAGTTTTTTTAAATGAATCATTTCCTCAACATCATGTATATATTATCTGCTGTCTTTGTATTTCGCAATGAAACTGTATTCATAGCTTTTTTTTTATTGTCTATTGACTTTTCTAACCGAACTATTATTCATCACACTTTCCATTTGTTAAGTGTCCAGTAAAGAGGCCCTCCCAATGTCTTTTTGTGCATGTTAATACACAAGGCAACATGGCATTTGACAAGTCATTCTTCTTAACCCTCCCTCCTCTTAAGATGAAGAAGCCCAGTGGAATGTAGTCTCTTCCAGCTTGTGTGAAAATGCTGTCTGCTTTGCCCTTTCTCACCTCTCTGGCTCCTTCTCACCAGGCTCACACACTGGCACAAAGGCCCAGCATTGTTTCACTCTTCGCTTTCTGTTGATGGCAACCTGCTGGTTCTCAAAGGCTCCTGTTATCACATCTGAGTGATGGTGTTTTTGTAAAATATCACAAGAACAAAGGCATCTTTTTTTAGCTCTATTTGACTGATGTAGCCTTAAAAAAAAAATCTATCAATGCCCTAAATGTGCTCGGTACTATTGATTTAGCAAAATCCCTTCCTCATTCCCCTAACAAAGTAGCAAGCCAAGACTTATCTGCTGATTTTTCCAGGGTGTGTTTCTGTATTTCAATTTGGATGTTAGATTACAACGATATGGCTAAATATGGCTCATCTTGATAACCAGTAACTCTACCAGTGATCCAGATCAGCATGCTTGCAGTCATATTTGTTGCTTGTGGTCTCTTTAGGCATGAAGTGGATAAATGTGACATTATAAACCTTCAAAGCAAGTGCATTATGATTTACATTATTGTGTAAGTTCTACAACATTTTTGCTAACGTCTTTACATTATGCAGGCTTAAAGATACTAACTCAGTAAAACTGAACTTGTCCACCAGTGACTTTTCATCACTGCCAGCAGATGATATTTAATACTGTATGTTGAGGAATTCCTGCAAGGCCGGTGTTTTAACACACGCAAAATGAGGACAGCATCAAGAAGGACAAGAATGGTGACCTCGGGGTTCAGTTCCCTGCCTCCCCTACTGGGTCTGAATCTTCATAGATGAAGTGGCTGCTTCTCCCAAACCCCTGCCAAGCTGCTGTCAAAGAACATGGCTTTTGCAGGAATCTATGATTGATGAATGATATGCCCTTGGAGCAGCAGGACAGAAATGTCTCTCAGTTTGCCCCTTTTAACCAGTTCGCAGTGCAGTTCGGCAAAGCACTGCACTGTGCCGGGTGAGCTGATTGCTGATGCAGTCCTCTTATGGTATCTGAACAAAGTCATACAGCAGTCTGGTGGAAACCTTCCCACACAACCGCGGTGTAATAATGTTATTACACTGTTGTTTCTACTGATGCATTTTACAGTCTTTTCTGCCATTACCACCCAAGCCTTCACTTGTTTTGGGTTAGCTCAGGATGTGACAGTAGTTGTTCGGTATGGAGTGCTCCTTAACAGAGAATTAAGAAATACTGTTCATGCTTAACATTTGTCACTAGTTGAGTTGCATTACTTTACCGATACTGGACCAGTGTGTGCAAAATGTTCTCAGCTGATCTTACCCATTTACTACTTCACGGACACTCGAACAGCCAGTTCTTGTTCTGTGACTGTGTTGACAACTTTTTTGTCTTTTGATATTGCAGGTCCAGACAGCACATGTCAGCACCCATCAGTAAAGACATACTGTAGTAGCACAGCCAGTAAAGTCTTTAGTCATATGCACAAATGCTTGGTCTCTCCCAGCTGTCTCACTTTACACAGTGGCTCCTGTGTTCCTCTGAGAATTAGCCATGTCATCCGTCTCTTCAAAGCCCTCTGATTTATGTCTGCATTCAGAGGTAGAGAGAAATGTACCCACTTCTACCTTCTCTGCTTGCCTGGGGCTTCGTATGCTGCTCGGGAATTGGTCAAGTATTTTTTTCAGCTAATGTTGATGGTTTACCAACAGGTGCCTGCTTCATCTGTCAGGGCAGATGAATAATAACTGGGCTCACTGTCAGTAACAGAAAAGCGTTTAACTCACCTTTCAGTGCACAGAATATAATAAATCATGTATCTTTATATTAGGGCTGAGTGATATAGCAAAACAAAACCTGGTGACAATTCATGATTTCAACCTTTTTTTCCTTGCAAAATGCAGGAAATGTAAAACATGGGTGGCACATTGTATTTTAGGGTTTAATGTGCAAGACAGTTGGTTAAGAACAACAAAAGACCTGCACCACCTGCAAGGCTGTTATCGCTAACCATATTTAAAAGATGCAGGTTATCCCATACAGCTAAGGAATGTCAGTGCGACATGCTTCAACTGAATATACAAGGATGCCCAGTTTAATAACAACTTTCAGCTCAGATGGAACATTTGCGGTTTGTGTTTGGACATGACATGAGAATGATATGTGCAGACTGCTGGCTAGCTAGCATTAGCTACCCGGCTACATGGTAGGAACCGATTGAACAAAGTACAATCCACACTGTTCAGTCAATTCCCATAGCTCATAACCAGAGATTATGCCCCGTCAACAAATACAAGCCAAGACAGCAGATCAATGTGCATACAGTCTTCTTTCAGTCCGTCTCTCTTGTAGATGGGACCATTAAATTTACTACGATATAGCCAGAGTCAGCTAGCCACTTCAAGTCAGCAGACACCAGGAGCCATTACAGTTCTGTAAACTTTGTCGTGTGCAAGTAGTTTCACTATTCAGGTCACACTTTACAGGACAGTTGTGACTTAAGATAGCTAATGTAGCCAGCTATCATCCACATTACTTTTTAACACAAAATAACCTTTTTCCACCTACCCTCAGCTTTAACGCTCATTACTAGCATATTATTTCTTGTTTGTTTAATTTTTTTTAACCTTTTGACCAAGCAAGCTGAGTCTCTTGGTTCTAGCTTCATATTTAATGGCCCAATATGAAAGTGGTAATGAAGCAAATCAGACAATTTAGCAATTAATATCATGCCACCAGCAGAGCAACACAAAGCAAAGCTGTCTTTAAACGAGAGAGATGCATTTTTACTAGCACTGTTTCTTTGTATTCAATGCCTTTATTGTTACTGCTGGATTCACATCCACAGGGGTGTTATTTATCATCTGAACACCTGTTAACATACTTAAGAATTGGAAGAAGCTTTGCCTGCATATCCATACTTGCTCCACATCTCCCACATAGGTAAAGTATGATCCATTGAATCTACTGTTTTTTAACTGTTTTTCCAATTATATGTCAGCTGACAAGATTATGGCAGATGAACCTTCCAATAAAAAGTTTTTGGGTGATATCAAGTTACTGTACAGATGGGATATCTGACTTAAGATTTCACACTTTGATGGGGGAGTTTATGACTTCCCTAATGGAGTTCAAGCTCACCCCTGCCCTCCTTCCTTCATCCTATTCCAGTTTCCTCCTCTTATGCCTCCAATTTTACAGTCAAGAGATAAATCCTTTTCATAGGCTGGCCAGTGAAGTGAACTTACACTACCCTTATGAAAGGCTTTATTCACTTCCTGTAGTAGTGGCTCAAGGTTCAGGGGTGAGTGGGCTGCGCTAGTGTCAACACTGCAGAGCTAGTGATTCTTTAGTCCAAAGCCCCCTAGGAAAACAAAAGCGGGCAGAATATTACATTCCCTAAACTCGTTTGCGTGGTTCATGGTCCATGGGAAATGTGCCCTGCAGTAGAAAACAAAAGAGGCCAGAGGATTCATTTAATCCTGTGGTTCATATGGGAATGGGGATATCTTAGATAGGGAGGAGATATATTGAAACAAAGAGGCCCCTTTGCAGTACTTTGTATTTATTGTAATTAAGTTGGCCTTATTATATCTTTGCATTGTTAGACAAGTGTATTTGTGTGTATTAAGCTTCATTATTTTCCTCATCTGCTTGTACGTTCATATAGGGAATCTTAGCGTACTGTATGTTTTATGAAGCATGTGTTGATAACAGTGAAGTTTTCTTCACCCCTTTGACTTTCTTATGCATCTGAAGAAACACAATCAGCCTGCCCACTGAAGGATACTGGGAACAAGACATGTGAGGATGTGTATACACACATAGGGGGAAGGTTCTGTTTGTTTATCTTCGGAAATGGCTTTGTGGGAATATCAGATTTGTCCCTAACTGGCACACAGACTGACATCACTTCCTGTACTCAAATCTTGGCTCTGTGCCACAGTGTGGAAAGCAACAAAGTGCATTCTTTGGAAACAGAGGCGTTTATCTCTAGTAGGACAGGAGAAGATTGTATTGACCAATGTACCTCACAGGGAGGGTCCTACTTTTGTAGCCCTTCAGTTGTGAATATAAAAATAAATATATATAAACTTGAGTTTAAAACTTGCAACAGAAGCCTTGATAACACAGTATAAGGTGGATAATTTTATCAAGAGCTGAAACTACAGTATTATCTCAGTAATTGATGACTCTTTGACAGACAAATAATCATCAGCTGTTTGGGTAATATATTATTGCTTGAAGGCACTTTTCAAGCAAAAATTCCAAACAGTCCCCTGATACACTTTCTCAATTTTGAAGATTTACTGCTCTTTGTTGTCTTATGTGATAGTAAACTGAATATATTAGGTATTGGACTGTTGGTTGGATTAATCTACTTGGGGATTAATAAATCTTGTAAAGCTTTTTTCAGTGACCTTTTAAAGACCAAACTATTCATTTATTAATTAAGAAAATATTTGTCAGCATGAAAATAATGAAAATAGTAAGTTGTTGTAGCTCTGATTAATTCCCATACTGATAACACTGTTTGCATCCACCAGTTTTTCATTTTTATTACCATCTTCTCAGAGAAATAATTTCTGTTCCATCCATTATGTTGGTGGAGTAATCATAGATAGTGACTAACAAGCGCTATAATATGTGTGAAAATATGACATCATACAGCCCGCATGATGAGTAAAGCATTCACTTCAAAACATTGCCAGTGGGGATACATTCATTGAAAGTACAGACACACACTTCAGAGGATTACAAACTCATCATAGTATTGTTTCTGTTACACCTCCAGGCCCTCAAATATTTTTATCCTGATTATCTATCCTGTGATTCTTCTCTTATCCAATTTCACCAATGTTTTTGCAATTATTTTTTAAGTATGTGGCTGGTTTTCTCACTTGAAAATAACAGATCCAGACTCATCATTTACAGGAACCGGTAATCTTCATAATGTCAATTCATATAGTGATTATATTCTACCCTTGAAATATGATGCGACTGCACTTGAAGGAAGCTCTAATGAAAGCTGTGAAAATGAGACAAGGAGTTTTAATTCTTTCACTGTATCACACATTATGTAACGTCTTCTGAACTTTAGCAAAACATCTGAAAGAGATATTAAGAGAGTGCTTGAATCACAAAGGAGGTTATAGTCCAAAAGGAGCTTGCTGAAAAGTATGAAAAGTGTCTAGTGACATCACTGCCTGGATCTCACACTGTTGAAATAATTCAAAGTGTGTTGCCTTTCAGCGTATTTATACAGTTTCTCCCTCCTTAATTTGGATTTACAACGTTAACTTCCTGTCTTAGCTCTAGCACTATCACAGTCAAGCTTAAATGCATTTTAGGCCATGTATAATAATAAAAGGATATAATCAATATCTTTTTACAGAAAATAAATTCCTCTAGTGCATGGTCTTGTAATGCCATATCCAGTGTTGCTGTTAGAATCAGTCTGTGTATATTTGGTGCTAATCCCCAAAAAAGGTATAACCGTAGAAATAAACATTTAACTGGGGGCGGTTAGGAGAAAAAGAAGTAGGTTAAGGCTCACATCAATCACTGGCGGTAGCGTTTCATGTTCATGTCCTTTACTCATTGTACAGAATGAGTCACACTGCCGGGAATCCTGGTCATGAACTATGGAGGAAGGGACCACCGTTAAAAATGTCACCGATGCATACTAAAATAACGTGCTACTGTTCAGTCAAGGAAATGAACCTATGTGTTTATTGCAAAGTAAATTTTAAGTTGAATTTATGTGAATAGCAATGATATTTCAGCTGCTTGCAATGTACACATTTGAACTGAACTCCAGCACTTCAACTGAAACTTCAACTACTTTTACCACCAACATTTCAACTAGAGCTGCAATGATTTGTCGATTAAGTGGTTAGTCGATCGATGAAATTAATCTGCAGCTATTTTGATAATCTTTTTGAGTAATTTTTTAAGAAAAAAATGCCAAAATTCTCTGATGCCAGCTTCTCAAATGTGTGTTTTTTTAATGATGATGATTGGTTGGCTCAACTGCTCTCATATCTTTCCCTACAACTGATTTCATCTCACTCTCCAAATGGCAATTCAACTGCTTTCAGCATATACGTGTCAACGTGTTCCACTGCTTTCATCTCTTAGTGTTTGACTAGGAGTTAAACTTAGTTTCTCACTGATGCTTTGATTGATATCATCTCCCCCCAGTGCTTCATTTTTACTTCACTTCCTTTCAGCTTTTTCAATTCAACTGTTACTTCAACTATATTCACTAATACTGAAAATTAAACCTCTTTCAGCTCTTACATTTTATCTTTAAGTATCAGACAAAAGTGGCAGAGTGGGCAATTCCAACGGGGGCCTTACTAACTGTCTCTGACTGTGCCCACCCACAGCCAAAGCAGCTTAATGTGGTGAGGGAAGTTTATGATCTGAATAAGTCTGTCATTTTTTCCACATAAGCTAAAAAAAAACTTTCACATTCCACCACAGTCCTCATACACCAGTACACCTGGTCTTTACACATGACATTTGTCACTCTGTACTGTTTGTTGCCAGTTTTGATGTCTTCCACTTTCACTTTGAAGGTCTAATTTTGAAATAGAACTTGTGAAATTCCTCCTGTCTGATAAAATACATAAATGTCTTCATAAATGCAGTGATAATGGTTAAGTCACAGCATCTTGTCTGTTTATGATTTTCTCTGACACCTTTCACCTTTTGACTGGGATGGAGTGGGTAGTTTGTAAGGATGTAATATTGTCCCAAGCTGTTCTGCAGGATTCTGGATACAAACACGTTTTGACGCATCCCACTGCTTATGTAAAGCCTGATCTATTTATGATCCTTTGTTTGTTTGCTGCAGGTATGCCAGCTGTCAAAAATGCCCCACTGAGCTCTGTTACAACACAGGAGCATCTCCTAACACACAGGGTCAGTGGATGGTACCACTATGTTACCACCCAGTCTAGTTTCATATCTTTTCTACTGTCAAAACAGTGTCAGAAATCCCAGTATGCAAAGCTGAAAGAGCAGATTTGAATCTCTGAAAAGAGTGTGTTGAATTTTGCAAGGTATTTTCTGAGACTCTTACTTAACTAAATTTAAAGTTTTGAAGAATTGCAAATATTGCACTTCATAAACATATTTAAAGAGATTCTGTTCTTACTTTCAAATTGTCAAATCCTACTTTGAAACTTTTCAAATACCAGGCAACATCTTAAAAAACTACTTTTAACCCTAATAATCATAGTTTCAGATGTGTGAATTGTGAACAGATTTCACCTCACAGCCGGGCGCCCTGCATGCAGGGGAGTTGGAGTAGGGCAGAGCCTGATGGGCCATGTTCCTGGCTGTCATGTCCATGTTAACATGTGGTCCATGTGTCTGTTGCTGATTTAGCCTAACACAGAGTCCTATGTGTTTCCAGTGTATAAAATGAATCAGGATTTAAAGTTAAGAAATGGGTAAGTAGAGCTCTTCGGCCTTTTACTGTAGTTGGGTTCTAGGGTCAGTTTGTCATGGTTGACTGATTGAGATTGATGCACAGTAAAATGAAGGTATAGGATCATTTGTACAGTATTCAAAAATCACAGATCCGATTCTGCCAGATCTTGAGGAAATTAAGCATCTCACAACTTTATTCCAGTATATTCAAAATGAATGTTAAGCTCCAAAAACCTGCAGCTCATTTGATAATAGATAATTGTCATGTAATTTGCTGAGATTTGGAGATATTAGTTTGTAATTTGGTACAGTGGTACCACAATATTGTGGTAAGCTACAAGCTACAAAAGTGCCTGGATGGACACAATGTCTGGATTTGAATGTTTGGATAGACTAAAGTTGGATTTACAATCTCTGCCATGCATCTTAAATACAGCTGCTACTTCAAATTTCTCATTGTTTATCATCTCATTAAAAGAGGCTTAATGCATTTTAGAGATTGCAATTACAGATGGGGTAGCAGATTGACCATCAGATTTAAGTGTATCTGTTGGGTTAAGGATGTATTTGCCGTACAGTCTCGGGGGGCTCAGGCTGGACTTGTTTTTCACGCAGAGTGAACAACAGCTTCTCTCATTCCTCTGCTGTGGGCGTTTGGCCTGGCCAGTGAAAAGGCACTAGTAGCAGCTGGACAGGACGTAATCTGTACTCCATCGATGACCAGGGAAACAGAAAGATGGTTGGATAGGTGGGGAGACAGAAGCGGGGGAGAAAGGCAGACAGACAAGGTGACAAAAGACACAAAGCTGCGGCAAGTCCAACAGATGCAAGCGTTTTTTCCCTCACTATAACATATCTGTCCATGGAGATTGTATGCTGATGGCAATAGCATATGTGAGGGGTTAGAACTGGTTTCAACTTGATAGAAAATCTACATGACAGGTGAATGTCTATTGTCAATTGTTCTGAATCATTTTGAAGATTCTAAGGATGTTTTTTTCACATAGACGAACTATAGATCATTATAGAGAAACTAAGTCCCTATAGCTCATGGTTGAGTCATTTGCAATGAATAATTTGTGTGAGACTTTTATCACTCTGATGTAATAAAATAAACATAAATGGTTCTTTGAAAGCATTGGTGACTGTGTTTAATCCTAAAACACAAAAATACACGACCTCTCAAAATAATGCAGCTTGAGGCTGCAGCATTCAACACAATGGATCTAATGTGATGTGAAATGATATTATCATGTCATACAACTCTGCAACAATTCAAAAACACAAACTTGGTCAACAGTCCAAAACTTGAGGTGAATGTATGTAAAAATGCTCCCTGCCAGTCAAAAGCCCAGGCTTAAGCCTGCCCTGAACACTTCTACACCTCCACCACCTCCTTGTGATGACATCACATTGTTGGGTATATCAGCAATGGATGTATTATAAGAGCTGGATACTGGACTAAAAATGGTGCCCATTCAGTCCTATAGGAATTGCTCGCCTGGCGCGTACGCCAAAAAAAGTTTCTAGCTTCCGGGTTTGCTTCTGCGCCCACTGAATATGTACAGTGCTTCTCCCACTGGCCCTGCCCGCGAGTTCCCGCTCGGCCCATAGACTTTACATTGTGATGACGACACAGATTTTTAAATTGCTTTTCTCAGCTCGAGGAAAGTTTTACAAATATAAACCCTCCATGGATCAAAATTTTATAGTAGAAAGAGCCAACAGTCAACAGTTTTACAGGCGTCTCTTTTACAGTGGTGGTCTATGGGGAAAAAGCTTTTTGGGCCGCAGGGGGATTTTTCGCTGCAATACCGCGAGTGACCACTGGGAAAACGTGGCTGCAAGGTTGAGCAGCGGCGCCCTATCCAGCTCTTATTATAAACAAGTGGCTGTCTATTGGTAGCCCTTGTTGCTAAGTGTTTTACATGTGTTGTTTGCATTGTCCACTCATATTGTCATATTGTGCTCAAAAATGTTTTTATGTATTTGAGAGGTTTCCATTTCATGTATAGTAGTGAAGTGCTGCTACTACTATTTTTTAATGTGGCCTCCAGTACAATCAGAACAGAGTGGGCTCATTGGGAGGGGGGCCTTAAAGAGCCAGTATGAGATAAATAAGGAGTTTAAACTGTATATCATGTAAAGATACACCAGTAGAACCCCACCTAATCAATATAGACCTGGAAATGTACATGATACGTCCCCTTTAAGATTTAGATAAATCCTGTGTTCAAGTGGAAATTCAAAGTATGGGGAGCCCCAAAACATTAGGATTTATTCTCTGGAAACCATGAGACTGCACTGAAGATATGAAAAAATCCAAACAGTTGTTGGAGATCAACCAAAGTGTTGGTCATAGGGATCATTTGTCCAGATGGTGGGGCTAGATGAAAGGTCAGCAGGTGACCAAAACGGTTAGGAATCATCGTCTGGGGAGAATGGATTTCTTTTCCAAATTTCATAAAAGTCTGTTCTACAGCAAGAAATCTGAACAAAAACTGATCAAAGTATTGAATAGACAGACTAACTGATGTTGCCTCTCGTAGGCTTGGCAAAAACATTACTATGAAAACTTAAAATGTCCTACTTTTCTATCCATGTGATACTCTTTTCTCCCACATGCCTCTCTTTTCTTTTGTATTTTTAAGCAATTTAAAGAGTCAGATTCTTGCCCAACAAGTATTGTAATCTTTTGGCAGTCTCCCAGAAAGAACTACGTTTTTCTTTGTTTGTCTGGCTGTTGTTTGTTATTCTCCATGTGTGAGGGGAAAAAGTGAGTTGGAGTGCCCTCAGACGTGTTTGTGGGAGTGAGGCGTGATGACATGGCTAGAAAGGGAATTGGGTTTTGGTCCTTTGGGAGGAAAAGGGAGGGAGGGGAGGGAGGGGAGGGAGGGGAGGGGGAGTCAGTGTGGGGGGTAGGTGGGGGTTGAAATACTGATGCACCACAGGTTTTTGCTATTAAGCCTTGTCCTTTTTATTGCTATTGCCAGACCTTGCCATGTTTTAATATATGTATACTCCCAATAAGCGTTTCAGTAATCCCTCTGAGCTCGGAGTGAACTCACAAGTGACAAGAGACAGCACAAAGTCCATGCTGAGACATCTGTCAAGGGCTTGGGATCTGTCTCAAGAGACAAATATTGTAACAGTAAAGCTTCTGTGTTTTTCTCACAACAAGGAGAGGGGAGGTATGCCATATATGATCTCTGGATTTATGCTGATCTAACATAGGCTTATTGGACAGTGAGGAAAGAGAAAACAATAGCTATGTGTTCTGAGCATAAAAAAACAAAAAACTTTCCCCCCTAGCTTGTACCCCACTGCTGAGGCACAGTGTTTTTTGAGTCAGTTGGGGAGAATTTAACATTGTTATCTGACTGTCTTTCACTTAGACTTTAATTATTTCCAAATGTTCCATCTGATTGCTATTGGCAACCCTTGCATGTTTAGTGTGATGTGTTTGAAATGTGAGCAGGCCTTTAGCTGGCACAAGGCTGTGGGGTAAAACACAAGCTTTGACCCCGAGGAAAACCTGGCCACAGACATTCTCATAGTATACACAACTTTCTAATGGAAAAGAGCTGTTTGGTACCTCACTCAAACTCAGCGCCTTGTTTTTGTGCCCCCCCTGACTTCATGTGAAACGCCTGCATTCTTGTGTATGTGTGTAAGTTACACCCCGAATGTGTTTAAGTGGGTCATATAGATGTAAAATGTAAAGGAAGTTTACACTGAAGACGGATCTCAGGCTGTGGTGAAGCTTGTTAACCACCTGAAAAGCTTGCGGCTGATGAAAAGGAAATGCCGTATCATGCAAGAGCAAATGTGAATGTTAAGTGCAGTCGTGTAAACATAAATCAATCTATGTTTAACTAAAGTAGCCCAGGCATTCACAGATCACTAAACTGTTAAAGCTAACTAAAACACAGATAGAGATGCAACAGACTGGACTGCTGTGTCTTTACACCCTGCTTGGTGCTGCTCTGCTTAACTAACCAACTCTGTCACTGTTTTTTGTAGTCATGGCTGCGGTGATGTGTGTGACTCTAGAGAGTAAAACATCCGTAACGCTTTTTGCTAGTAATGCATCAATGACTAATGAAAATACCAGATAATTAACCGTTTGTTGTGACTGATGCAGATACGATAACGCATAACATTACTCATACATACAAAAATGATAAGAGGCCAATAAAGACTAACTTTTTAGTTTGACTAGTTTATTTTCCCACTGTCAAATGTACTGTAAGTTTTCATAACAAAGACATGCAAGAACCGCTCACCCTAACCCTAACCCAGATTTACTCTGAAGTGGCACATTTAAGAGGTTTAAGAGAATTTGTGGCATTCACCAATAGAAATTTCTCCCTTAGAAATGAACGCAAATTCATGAACAGTTCGATCTGTCGTACACAACATGGACATTGCAAAAAACACTCGTTTGACCTCAAATCATATTGCCTTAACCTGAATTAATTTGGAGTTTAAATATGATACTCAAATGAACTAAAATAAAATATATAACTAAGACAAATTTCTGTAGTTGTTGAAAAGAGCTGCCTTGGGGTCTTTCTGCAGGTTTCTGTCCCTCCAGTATCATCTTCATTGTACCTGACAGTGTAAAAGGGCTTTGGGCTTCTGACATTTGCTGCAACAAAAATATGTTTTCTTTGTAGGATATGAGGAAGAAGGGTAGGATAACTATTGGCCTGAATAACAAAAACAAGTGAATGTGAACATGAAATATGGCTTTCCCATGGAGATTTAATGGGGAAATCCCCATCTCTGACATGTGACCCTCTTAAGGACTCCTTGCAACAGTGATTTGCTCATATCTTCGGTTTTGTGATACCCGCGAATAAGCCTGCTCAGATGTTTTGATTGTTCAGTGAGTTGTACAGAATGACTTGTAGAGAGTTGAACAGTGTGAACTGGATCATTACTGTAGACCATGCTGACAGGTTTGCCACCTCAAATTGTCCAGGAGCTTGTCACATCTCCAAGGCAACTAGTGAAGGCCACATCTAATAGCCTAGTTAGTTACAGGCTTTACAGTCAAAGTGCACTTAAAGTGTGAAGTCTGGCTGTCCTTCTGAGTGATTAGGGAAGGTCAAATTTGACCGTTCAAGGAAAATAAAGTGGCTGAAACTGCCTTAAGGGGAACATAATTGGAAAGCTGTGTGTTGATTAGATTACATGTCTCACACATTACTCAGCCTATAGATGGTCAGACTGAATGACGCTACATTGTTCTGAAGGAAGAACTTACATTATAGAGGACTGAGGACTGGGTAGAAGGGTCAAAAGTTGTTTTTTCAGGATGAGTTTTTACTTAAAAACATGCAGCTCATCAAATGTGATGCAATTTTGGAATTGAAATTACTCATCTCAAACTAGATATTGTATGTCATTAGTACACTCCTTACAGGTCATTGCAACAATAAGAAAGATTACACCATGATAACATTTCCACTTTTCCCAGAAGAAGGCTTTATTTCTTATTCTACTGTAATACTGACTGCATTCCTGCTGTACGTAATCTTGGCCAAGGGATATTATTGTGCACAAGTGCTCATATATGAATTACATAAAAGTCAGCATCATGTGAGACATGACATTTGAATCCTGAACATACTGAAGCATTTGATTCTTACAATATTCTTCTTTTCTTTGCCGCAGGGCCATTATTTCGCAGCCCATGTGAGTTGCTGCCGGTGGGGATGGGACACCCAGTGCAGGCCATGTTGAAGAGCTTCACCGCCCTGTCAGGCTGTGCAAGCAGGGGCACCGCCAACCTCCCTCAGGAGGTCCACATCATCAACCTGAGAGGACTTGCTCCAGAGGGACCAGACAACACCCAGGCAGAAGTGAGTCATCGCTAGTAAAAGATACCAAACTGGAGCTATATTTTCTAGCACCATAAATAACTCCTAAGCAAAACCAGTCAAGATTAGAGCTTGGACCAAAATAAATAGAGTTGTGTATTGGTTTGTCAACATTACATTAAAAATATCCCAGTGACGGTGAACTTCTGTTGCTGATGAACAAAAAAAGCTAACTGTCAGTTAGCTAGATTGCGATGACACACAGCTAATAAGCCATGATAACTTCTTCCATTATAGATTCTTTGGCTCTCTGTCCCCTCAAAAGTCAGTACTGACAAGATGGCTTGCTATTGGTCACCGGCGCAACATTTCACCGAAGTTGAACTTGATATGAAAAATTTGCGCAGATCCACTTAGTCCCTATGGGGTGGATTCACTGATTGCAGTGGTTCATTTTAAATGAATTGATTTTGCCTCATTTTTTTTTTAAACGCTGGTGTGACTGAGCCTTAAGACATTATAATCTGTTGGATGTCATTGTTATTGGAGGCTCCATAAGGTACAGTAAAGTCACCCTGTTCCATGATCAAACCTGATTATCAGATGGGCTTACCTCAGCCCATCTGACACATAACTTTCTAGTGGATGAAAAAAAGGAAGACAGAGATTAGTCATTTAAGTGGTGAGTATTTTCCAACCACTTAGTTGTTTTGACAAAATCTCTTTAGTGGAGTCATTCAAGCTGTCAGCACTTTTTCGAATAGTGTTTCAAAGGTTGGTGTCAGTTTTAAAGCCACTCCGTGTCCTTAGGTGTTGTACTGCACATTGCATGGAAGGACTCCTCCAAGTTAGCAATAGTTTTAAGATGAATCATGTGCCCACGGCCTTCGTTAATGCTGTGTCTGGATTTTAAACTGCCCCAAGTTCCCATCCCCCTCAGTAACTGCAGTGCGAGAAGCAGCATGTATAGACTTGCCATAGCAATTTTGCTGTCTAAACGTTCCCGAGGCCAAACACATATACTGAAAGTGTGTAAGTGTGCTGCATCAGCAGGTAAATAAAGAAATTACTCTCTGGTTTCAGTGGATCTGTAGTGATTATGAAGGTTTACTACATGCACATGAGTTCTGTGATCACAACAATGAGAAGGATTTGTCTTTTGTTGAAATCCGTCATGATCACTGTATTAAATGAAATGTAGATGAGTTGAAGCTATACAAGTCCACTTACAGGACCTCTCAACTTTTCCCTGCATGATAGAAAATATGAAATGTCAAAATTTGCTTTTCATAAGTAGCCTTAAAGATATGCATTCTAGTCCGTCTGATAAATTACATAATTAATATTGATTTCATGATGTTGTATTCTTCCTTTATGCCGGTGGTTTTGAATGTACACTGCCTGCACGGTGGATGACCAGTTATAATTATTGAGAATGGAATGATTTGTTTCACGTACAAGGAAAAAAACAAGTTAGCACAGGCTTATGCATCTAACTTTTAAACGAAGAAGACAATAGAAACAGTCAAAAAAAAAATTGCTTGTGGAAAAAAATCACATCTGTTATTGGGAAGTACTGAAGTTTAACAAAAGCTCCTTTCACACATGCATTGTAACCCTGAAATTTTCTGGACATTATCTGGAGGAGCTGTATGTGTGAGGTATCAGTCGGAATGAACATTAAATGGACTTTACCCTCCCTAATACAAAGTCTGTGTAATGTCCGATTGAGCCCATGTGTGAATACAGCAGTGAATGCTCCGGAGAATTCACAGTGAGTGAGTGGGCGTGTTGATAAAAGCTGTTTTATCTCTGATGAAAAGCTTAAAAATGCATAATTACAACCACAGCGTACTTTTTGCGTCATGCTCTGCCTCCTGCACACTCTACCCAGGCGCCTAAACCAAACAGAGTTTTTCCAGTGGGTCAGAACTCGTCTGATACGGACAATGACCACTCAAAGCATTACTGTTATACAGCAGATAGCCTGGTAAAATCTTTAGTTTGAGGATCTGTGAAATCTATCTCTTTACATCAACCTACCTAGCTTTTGGTAACCCACCACCTCCATGGTCAACTGAGAACTTATGTGGAGGAGGCAGAAATCCAGCTGTCCGTTCCCCTGCCTACAGCCTTGGCTGCAGAAGGTCACTCTGGCTTTGGTTGAGATTAGGTGGCCCTGTAGTAGCTCATTCTGTGACTGGAGGTTACTGCTTGTGATTAGATAAGATCCTCTAAAGGACACTTGGACACTCTGCCCACTCGTGCTCCGATGCTTGATGGCATTTCCACCTTAGTCATGGGTACACATCAGCCTGTTGGGACACAAGTTTAGCCTTCCACAGAACTGCGTTGGTGGGCGCACAGTGCGTCAGACTGTGGTCACATTGGTACATTCTGCCCCTGATCCTTTGTGACAGGAAGTGGTGATAATCTACATATGATATTCATACACAACCCAGTAGAAAAAGAAATTACACCTTGAAACAACACAGATCTCAAACATTTAAATTCCTTCAATTAAGCACATTTGTTGAGGGATGTTCTCACCTAAAAGCGTGTGAAATAAGACAAATTTGTCTCTATTTTTAAGGCACAGTTGAACTCCTTGACTGATTTTTGAAAAATATGGTTAAATATATAGGTTTTCTTACTGGGAATCCACATCAAAAGGGAGATAAGATTTCCAACTCAGACTAATGTTCAGCTGTCACTGTCCTCAGGACCAGCTGCCCATCACACATGTTTCCTTGATTTGATGAAATGGAAGTGTATGTGTTCTGTGAGATGGGTGAGTGTCCTGTTGCAAGTCCATGGGTTTAGATCAACTTAGCCTTAAGATGCTTTAGGGAAACGGGGCTCAGGACCGTAAACAATAAAATACTCAGTGGAGGTAAGTAAGTAAGTAAGTAAAGTTTATTTAATATAGCAGCTTTCACAGAGCAGGTCACAAAGTGCTTCACAAGAGTAAAAATTTTAAAGTAATGAGACCATAAAAATAGTACAACATAAGATACAATAAATAAATGAATAAATTGAAAAGGTAAGAAATTCAAACTTGAATGTTGTATTAAAGTTAGTGTCTGAGCCCTTAGAGGGGCACATTCTTAATTTTTGTAGTTTAGTCCATTTCAGTCTGCAGATTTGGAAGCGTGCAATTGATTTCACTCTCAGTAATGGGTCTTTTCCCCTGTTTGCTTTGGCACATGTATCCTTTGCTTATTTTCTAAGTCAGCAGAGAGGTGCCCGGTCAGTCTGTGATTATGTAGATTTTCTCTGAGCTCTCCTCTTCACCTCTCCTGTTGGGGGAGGAAGTGGTGTCTGGGCCACAGAACAGACTGTATTTGGATGTTTTGAACGATGGCCTGCAGTACAAGAGGTGCCTGTGGCAGAGCTTTGGTTGTGCTGGACTGGCTGTCTGGGTCGAGGGGCTGCTGGAGAGAACACGATGTGCCTCAGTGACTCTTTACTAAGTGACTGCAAAGCAAAGCCTTGACCAGGTAGGGCAATAAATCTGCTACTACGCATTGTGCGCATGGGCTAATACAGACAAGGGGGATCACAGGCTGAATTACAGGCACTTTTATATACACACAGGCACACACACACACACACACACACATCCTGCAGCTGCAATGTGTGAGGCCTGCTTCACATCGCTTTCACATCTATGTGTGAAAGTTGCGGCTTGCAGTTTGTCCATATTTTCCGTAAAGACGTGAGAGCAGTGAATTGTTTCCTGCCTGCACCATTGAACCCATTTTGTATGGGTATTAACCAAGGGTATGAACTGTTATCCACAGAAAGAAATGCACAGCTGGACCTGACTCAGAATACACATTTTGGCTCCTGGCCAATCTCCACACCAAAGCTGACTTATTAAGTGCAACAGAACACCTCAGTAGTGCCTGTGCATAGCGCTTCGTCAGGCATATACTCACATTTGCAGGGCTTGGAGTGACCATAGAATAACAGACCAGAAGGAGAAAGTATGCTAATCACTCTTTCAAGAAGCCTAAAGCTAGAAATACCCATGTGGTGTACAAGCCATGTGTTCAAATCTGCTGACGTTAATGTACGGCAGTCCTTAATTAATTAAAAGTAGAGTATAATGATTGTTTTCTATCATTGATAAAAGTATGATCTTTGGAATCACTTGTTTTTAATTTAGGTGCTGCTTCTTTTAAATAATGAGTATCAACAGCTGTTAGGCTCTTGTGTCAACATAAAATAATTAATTTGGTCTAGGGTTGCAAGTTTTCTCTTGCTGAATCAATTGACTACAATCAGCTTCCTGACAACTGTGCTCAAGTACAGTATCTAATTGCCTGGTAACTGTCCATAATTTCCACTGGTGCGTGACTGTTTAGTCCTACTGTTGTAGCACTGAAACATGGAAACATGGTAAAACAAGAATTTAGTAAGTTTTATACTGATAAATTCAGAAATTTATATCATCATTTGTAATTGTAATGATTTCATGACATGTTTAGGTGCAAGTTTGAAGAATACTATAGTCAGGTTTCATGATATACTGTACATCACATTGCCCAAAATCACAAATTTATGTCTATGCTAGGTGCACCTGGGAGAGTCAACCTGAAACTACAAGATTTTAGTCTGTCTCCAGAATCAATTGACCCATTAGTATTAGATGGCCTCCATTTCTTTTTGGAGACAGATTTTGGTGGGTAGTTCAGGAAAAAAGTTGATTATGTTATTCCTGTTTCTTATTTTATACTAGAGCTGATGGTAATCATGGAGCAATGGTAGACCAGTGAGTGGTACACTGGTGCATTTTAGTCCATTTTCATTTCTTGTAAAACCTGAAATGGCGCCTGTCCCAAGACAATTCCTTTAAAAACTGTGCAATTTCAAACTTTTTTTTTTTTTTTTATCATACTCTGGTCTATTACTCAACATGCCCTTTAAAAGTGGACTGTTTGTTTCATAGACTCCCAACTCTTTCTCTATAAAATGACCAGTACTGACTGGCTCGCCTGGATAGTGTTTTTTTTTTTTTTTGCTTCTTAAGTGTTATTCACATTTGGCTGAAATAAAGAGTGATGATTTCTTTAGCGTCAGTGGTCCTGATCAAAGTAACAGAAGCCCTTTTCCTCTGTAATACCCATGTGGGCCTCTAAAGGAGAGACAGGCCAGACTGGAAAGGCAGTAAGCTGGAATAGGACTAGTAAAGTGACTTTTGGGCTGGCAAGTCATTGTGAGGTCTCTGAGTGCCAGATTGGAGCTGTGTGTCTCAGAGGGTAATGATTTCATCAAACAATGGCCAAATAATTTCAACATTTTCACAAAATTCAACTACATTATATAAAAAGGCTCTAATCTTGTGGAGTAGAGAACAAACGAGAGTTCCAGTCAGAGTGAGTTGTGTGGCAGACTTAACTTACTGCTCATATTTCATCCAAGATTTGAAGTCCCATGGGAGCAAAATATATTTTGGTGAGCTGACTATTGACCTGAAGGTGTTGGTGTTTTGCCACTTAAACTCTACCAAAACAATGACCTCACCCTAAAGTGGTTATTTCTGTTACTCCAGCTCTGGTTCAACAGTGTAGGTATCAAATTTGAACATTTTTCCATATGCTCCCTCCGTCACATACCAAAGTGGCCTTTTGCACCCTGCTAACAAGCCACCACCGCGTTTGTGTTGATGCAGAGCTTTACACTGTGGCAAACTCCAGATGGTGGCGTTTCCCCAAGTGGCTGCAAAAATGTGTCACAGAAAAATAAGCAACTCAAAAAAGAGGCATACAGTCGGATGACAGGGTAAAAAATAAACAAAAGGGGCCGGTGATATCTCGAGCCGGCCATCTTTCTCTAATCAGTTTACCAAAGGCAAACATCAAACACTGCCACTGGCTCTGAATCAGGGTGAGGCAGAGCAGATGATTGTTTTATCAGCTGGAATTCGTTGATATCTCTGACTGTGTGAGTGACTAGCTGGAGGAGCTCACCAGGCACAAACAGCTGGCGAGAGCACAGTGTCAGATATGAGTCAAGCTCACACTATAGAAGTTCAGCTCACACAAGCCAGCAGTGTTTTTGTTTAAAATTCCTTTTGGCCTTTTGTATGTCCTTATACTGTTATCAAATGTCACACGGTTTTTACTCACTAGGACTTATCTTCCTCCCAAGGAGTTCTCTCTCTGCCCCTGATGTGAATACATTTTATTATAAAGGTAGAGGGATGTAAGGGCTGAAGTCAAACTGAAATTTGAGTTGTCCTCATTTTTGTGTAAGGAAATATAAAATACAACAATACTCCAGCTATTGTGCACAGTTTTCCGTTTTTCAAAAGGGGATGCACCCAATTTTGGACATTGTTTATTGAATCAGCGTCTGCACTTCAACCCTCTGTGTGGGCGTTTCCCTTGGCAGCAGTTAACGACAACCAAGGGTGTTGCTAGGAGACGTGCTGAAAACTATCATGGTGCTACTGACCGGAGAATGTTTCTTTTTAACCCACAAATGATGTTACAAGATGTTTTTTCCCACTTTCTTAATAAGCCCACATGGTGATGATTATGTGATTTAAGACACCTGTCCCTGAACAA